>NC_062562.1:112930982-113244672 GCF_022837055.1 Prionailurus viverrinus
CTTTGAAACAAATGTTTGTGAGGGGAAATTTAGAATATTAAATAACAAAGGAATAACAAAAACACAAAAGTTATGTCTTGAATGAATGTGTGAATATATTCCCTCCTTCAGGATATATGGATTGAGCTTCTGTGATGACAAAGCCACTGTGCTTAGAAACTGGGCATGGGACCGAGAACAAAATAAATGGAGCCTTTGCCCTTATAGCACTAACACTGTAATGGAGCTTACATTTGAATTGATGAATGAACAGATCAGTGGCTTTGTGGATGCCAAGAAATGTGATTATAACCTTTGTTCTGAAGTGGCTTTCTCTTCACCAGTAAAGCCATCTCCTGGTACATTCAAGTGTTTTAGAAAATCTCTCTCCATTCTTCTTGACCTCAAAAGGTGATTCATGACTATGTATTTATTAATCAAGTTAAAGGTTGCCTATTCATGCTTCCCATGGGAAGCATGCTTAATTCTATTCAACCAATTAATTGGATCTAATTCCTATCCAATTTTATTGGAATAGAATTAAGCATGCTTCCCATCACCATAGCAAATAAAATAATATTAGGCCTGATAAGATATTCAGGTGTTCTTGCTTTTCCTTAATTTTTCCACAAGAAAAAACTAGCTCTACTATTTTTATTATACATTTTTACAATGCCTGCTTATTGGCAAGCTTTTAGTAATTCATAAAGGAATAAAACATAAAGGAAATCCAATTCCCTGATATAAATAACCAACAATGAGATTTTGTGATGATCTTTTCAGGAATCTCTTCATGCATTCATGTGCATATAATTTACATGAATAGGACCATATTATAAAAGATGTTTTAGTCATCATTCCCTTGCCTTCCTCTTTCCCTTCTCTTCTTCCTTTAGTTTTTACCTCTATGAATAGTGTTGAAATAACATTACATATAGATATTCCATCTTGTACTTGCATTTCTGTAGGTTAAATTCCAAACGTAGGATTTCTAGGCCAAAGTACCTACATAGTTTTAATTTTTATTTATACTGCCCAACTGCTTTCCAGAGTAGCCACACCAACTTAGAATCTCCCAGCAGTTTACAGGAGCTTGCATCGCTGTTTATCTTACCAACACTTAGTATGTTCAGGCTTTTACATTTTTTTAAACAATTGGTTGGTATGATAATATCTCATTTTAATTTAAATTTACATTCCCTTGATTTGTTCTCCTCTGAATTGTCTTTTCATATTTAGGGCTTCACTGGACATTCAAAATATATGAGCTTTGTCTTTAATACATTCTATAAAATTTCACAATTCATCTCTTCTAATGCTGCTTCTCTTTTTTCTCCTTATTCTGTCTAGAATGCTATTAGATATAGAACTTTTCACTTTATCCTCTATGCCACTTAATGTCCCTTTCAGAGTTTCAGTCTTATTTGTCTCTGTGAAATTTCTGTGTAATCTCTTCAGATACCAGGCCACTAATTATTTCTTCAGTTATACCCAAACAAGAACTCCAACTCCACTAAGTTACTAATTTAAATCTTCGATTGCTTTCTAGTAGACTTACTTGATTCTTTTTTTCAGATTAGCTAGTTCATTTTGATAGAACTTTTTTCATGCTCCTTTTAATGCCCTCTTATATTCCATTAAACTCATTGGACATACTTATTTTATTTTATATTCTGTGTTCTGATCATTTGAAATTGGTGATCTACATGTACCTGATCTTGCAGAGATATTTTTGTTTGTAACTGTAGGATTTTATTATTATTATTTACAAAAATGGAATCTGGAGTATTCTAGGTATATTGTCATATTAGCAAATAGAGATACTTTGTATTTTTCTGCTATTTATACCAGTTATTTCATTTTTCTTGCCCTAACTGCATTTAATAACATTTCCAAAATGATGTTGAATGCTACTGAAAACAGTAGCATCCCTGTCTTGCTTCTAATAGTTTTTCTAGCTAATCGTATCTACCTTCCCCATTACAAATGCTATATGCTAACAAACTATACATGAAGAGCTAAAGTTCATCACAAAGCCAAAACCCACAGAATGCAAACTTTTAAAATGTACATTATCCAGTAATCATTTTCTATGAATTACATGTGCAATGCATTATTTGGATACCTCTAAAGAAAACAAAGAAAACTTGAGAAATTATACATACAGGATTGAAAGGTGTTAAGTATTTTTCTTACCAAACTGTCACGAAAGAGACAAGAAAAGAAAAGATGTAAGTGTATGAGGATAAAGACAATGTGGAAAGGAAGTTACTTTAACAGTTTTGGAAACTAGGAAGGAGGTCAATGACTGGTGTGTATTCATTCCCTATGAGTGTTTTAAACAATTCCAACAAACTTAATGGCTTAAAATAACACAGTGTATTCTCCTACACTTTTGAAGGTCAGAAATCCAAAATGGTTTCACTAACCTAAACCAAGGTGCTGGCAAGGCCATGCTTTCTTGGGAGGCTCTCTGGTAGAATCTCTTTCCTTGTACTTTTCCAGGTTCTAGAGCTGCATTCCTTGCATTCCTTGGCCTATGACCACTTCCATCTTGAAAGTTAGCAGCAAAGTATCTACAAATCTCTGTTTCCATCATCACATTACCTTCTTCCTCTTCTGTGGTCAAATCACCCTCAGCCTCCCCTTAAAAGAATACTTATGATTACATTTAGGCATCATCTGTATAAACCAGGATAATTTCTCCATCTCAAGATCCTTAACCGAATCACATCTGCAATTCCTCCTTATGCCATGTAAAGTTACATTTCCAAGTTCCATGAATTAGGTCTTAGATAATCTTTTGAGGCCATGATCCAACCTACCACATGTGGTAGAGTTTAGCACATCAAAGCTGAAAATTAAACTGCCAGTAAGGAAAGCAACAGAAGTAGCATATTTTGTCACAGAACTACAGTAGGAAATGCAAATTAAAGCCATCAGGCAGGTACTTTTACAACTGGAGCAAGCCGATGGGGTAGAAATCAGGAGACCGGGTTAACCATGAAATACACCATTATATTCTTCAGATCACCTTCCCAAACATTTACAGTCAGGGTACTTCCCCCCTCTAATGCAGTGGACTCAGGGACACTGCACATTGCCAAGGGCAATGACACCACATGAAAAGTAAATATTCATTAATTATCATTGAAACCCAGATACTTTTTCCCAATGGGTTCTAAGAATGCTTATAGAGAAGATGATACATCCTAGGCTAGAGGATAAATGAATATTCTTTGTGGAAAAGTACAGGAAAGCAGAAGAACAAAAGATAATTGATACATATGAATCTCCCAGTAAAACCAAATTAATTACCAACCAATAAATACCACCAATGGACAAGACCTACATACACATGCATACCTTCAAATCAGTTTTGATGTCTATTTATTAAATCCTAAGGAAAGGTCATGTATAACCAGGCATTTGAAGAAAGCCTCTAACATAAATACTAAAGTAAACAAAAGCGGGGGCGGAGGGGGGAAGAATCTCAGCAAAGAAGCAAAAGACTTTTTACTGGCAGTTTAGATCTTCAGAGAGATTAGAGTTCTTGTACTCATAAAATGAGGAATGAGGTCCTTATTTTTAAATGCTACACACAGAAAAAATTAAAATCTTGCAACGTAAAATTATAACAGCAAAAAAGGAATGTCTAATAAAAAGGTTAAAGACAAAGATGAAGAAACTCTCAAAAAGCAGAAAAAAAGCCAAAGACTAGAGTATTATTCCAGGACTTGAGGAATTGAACATTTAGAATTCCAGGGAAAAAGCTGAGAAAAGATCGAGAAAATAAAGTTATCAGAGAAAATGTTTAAAATTCTTTCCAAGATCAAGCATATGAATTTCCAGAGGGAACATCAAGTGCTCAGCATAATGGTTACATAAGACATACATAAAAGTGTATCACTGTGAAATTTCAAAACACATGGAAGCAAAAAGAAAATTCTAGAAGCGTCCCAAGAGCTTCCCAACTGAGAATTGCATACTCAACCAAACTACTAAATTAAGTAGAATATCCCAAGTTAAAAAAGGCAAAATTTCAGTGATTTTACCACCCATGCATTCTATCTTGGGAAGCTACAGGAGAATATAATCAACTAAGATGGAGAAGTTAACAAAGAAGAAACAAAATAGGGGATCCAAGCACCAAAAGATCCACAAAAAAAGATTCCTTGCAAAAAATAAATGGTAAGATTCCCCAAATATATGATGATGAGACACCTAGGACACTTTTTTTCAAATGACAGTGACTTTGTCTCCCAGGAGACATATAACAATGTCTGGGGACAATTTATTATCACAGGTTGGACAGTGGGGAGAGTGCTACTGGCCTCTAGTGGATAGAGGCCAGAGATGCTGCTAAACATCCTACAGTGGAGAGGACAACCCCCTACAACAAATAATGATCCAACCCCAAATATCAATAGTTGAGGAACTCAGTTCTAGGCTAATAGCTTTGCACCAGTATGAAACAGGAACCAGTGCAACTTAAACTGATTCTGGATTCATTCTGTGGTCAATTTCGAACCACTGACTTACTAGAACTAAGCCTCAGAAAGTATCTTTTAAGAGACACAGGATTATGATATAATGCGAGCAGTGTGGTTATAGAGGCAGGCAGAAAGTGCTTGGGGACACAATTTAGCCATTTTCCTTGATTCTAATTGCTATGTTACTAACTTGTTGCCTGATATAAAAGACTGCTCATGGTCTTGCCACAAACTAACATTGTAACTTTATCTCCTGTTGGTTTCCTCTGCCATACAATTTGGGACTTTGTGAACATACATCAATTTAATCCTCCATTCATTGCTCATACTGTTCTTTCCTGTTTCTCTACCCACCTTGTTCTCCCAAGGAATTCATTATCAACATCCAAAACTAAGCTCCAAGAGTCAATAAAGCAGCAATCAATTAAAATGAATAAAATGGCTCCTAAATATCAGTACATTCTTAATTAATTTTAAATAACACATATTCATCATGTAAATAATTGGTATATGTATTATTGAAGGTGATTCCAACTAATAGGATTAACATCCCCCGAAAGGTACAATAGCTCAAGTATCATGGAAGATTCTTGCTCATTCTCATAAAATCCCAAATCTAGATTAGTAGATCCCTCTCCTCCCAGGAGTAATTTAGAGTTCCGGGTACCTTCAATTTTATACTTTCAACTTCTTGGTTTCTAATTTCAATGTGTTCATCAGCATCAAATGGGTAGACGGGTCAAAGCATGCAGAATGATATATAGGAGGTCTTTATGGTCCAGGCCTATACATGACGTACATCACTTTCACTTGCTTTGCCGGGGCTAAAACTCAGCCATATGGCCACACGTATTGCAGGGTAGGCTGGGAAATAACCACCAGGAAATGCCTGGTGAACAGTCAGTCTCTGCCATGGTGTGGTTCTGAAAACTTTTCTAGTACTGTTCAGAAACAAAGGAGATTTGATTATTTGTAAGGCCTATATATAATAAATTATCACATGGCTATTGAAATCATATAGTAGAATGCCAGTGAATGGAAGCATTCAGATAGAAACATTAAGGAATATAGGAAAAGTCCCTGAATTGCAAAGTATAAAATAAAGGAAGAAGCTCAGAGGAGCAGATCGTGTCAATTACATACAAGGGGATATTGTTAAGAAATGGACAGCAGGGCTAGGGTGCCTGCATGGCTCAGTCCGTTAAGCTCCTGACTTCAGGTCAGGTCATGATCTTGCAGTTTGTGAGTTTGGGCCCACATGAGGTCCTGTGCTGACAGCTCGGAGCCTGGAGGCTGCTTTGGATTCTGTGCCTCCCTCTCTCTCTGCCTCACCCCCACTTGTGCTCTGTTTCTCTCAAAAATAAATAAACATTAAAAAGGAAAAGAAAAGAAATGGACTGGATTGTGGGGTCATCTTCTGCTGGGCTGCAGAAATGGGCTGATCAGGGAGGAGGGACAGCTGATCAGAGAGGAGGGACAGTGCTGCCACCACTTCCCTTGCAACACCAGCCTCAAGTGCACATCACCCACCAGGCAACAAATCGGAAATAATCCAAAACAGAAAGAAATGGACACAAGTAGATGATATGCTTGGGGGAGCAGCAGCCTGGGAGAATGTTGACTCTACTACAGAATCATGTTCAAAATGCAAACATCCTCATGCCTATCTCATGCAGCTTCAGACCCGCTCTGCAGATGAGCTGATGGCTATCTTCCACAAATGCTGTAATGCTCAGTGTGGACACTGCTGAAGGCCTAGGGCCAGGCTGGCCCAGCTGTGTCAGCGTCTGCTTACCTTGTGCCCTAGGGAGGATTCCTAGCCTTGAGTGTGAACTGTGTGTCCTGACAGTCATTGCTGGTATGGCAGAAAGCTAAGCCTGTTAGGGTAGCTTCTGGACAGGATGTCAGCAAGTGTAGCCCATCTGCCAATGAGAGGATAAGCTCAATTATGTCTGGTGAGATTTTGTTTGTGTGTGTGTGTGTGTGGTGGTGGGGGGGGGGGATGGGGATGCACAACTAAGTGGCTCTTTGTTTCATGTCCTGCTCATTTATCTTTTACAAGAATTGGGTAATTGGCATTCTTTACTCATCAACTCTCTTAAATACTTACCCTATTTACACAATAAAGTAAAATTGTATAATTTAGTTAAAAAAAAAAGAGGTAGAAAAGAAAAAGAAACGGTGGAGAACAAGGAGGTAAATATAGCAATAGAGGGCAAAGAGAATGCTGCACTTTTTCCTGAGTCAAGAGTAGAAGAAAAACTGTTGGTTAAGAAATTGGAAAGCCAGTTTTGTCAAGGAGGGTAAAAAGATGTAAAGATGACCAGAAAAAAAAAGAAAAAGAAAAACCACAAAACTGAGACAGTGAAGCGATATTTTCTTTGTACCTGAGGGATTTCTTCACATGGTGTTGAGTTGGGTAAGTTGAACTGTAGGCAAAATGATTGCAGAGTTGGTTAGGTGAGGATTTTTGTGTGTGAGGATCTTACTAAGGTGGTCACTTGCTTCACAGCGTTGGGGGCAATAACAACAATTAAAAAAAAAAGAGGCAGAGTAGTTTAAATTTAATTTAATGGTTTAATTGTGTGATCTTTTATTATGACCTTTGTGGTGGGCATTTTGCTAATTATGGAATTCTCACAACACATTGAGATTGGGGCTACTATGGTCATTTTTTGCACGAAGTCAGTTGTCTCATGTCACAGAGGTAGGTAAGAGTTTGGGCTGAAGTTAGAATCTTGGTCAGGTTACCTCCATGGTCCCTTAAATACTTACTCAAAATCACTGCCACTGTTTTTTGTTGTTGATTATCTGTTCGTCTGTTTGGTTTTTTCTTAATCAAGTCTACCAATTAAGCTATAGTAACACTATACATCAAGGTTTACATTTAAGTAAACATGCTTGCAATGTTTAATTAAACTAATACCATAAAATATATACTATAAATTAATTCTGTGTTCATTAAAATGGTGATTATCAATCGAATAGCCAAAAACAAATGCAGGGCTTTGGAGGTAATTTTGAAGAATAAAACAGGAACGATTAAATGTAAAATAAGTCAAATGGTTTCTTGAAGTTCTTTCTGGTTCTAGTATCCTATCTTGAAACTTAAGATTTTTAAGTGAAAATATGTTTTAAAACTTCTCTCAGCAAATTTAATTTAGAATAGTGATCACACCTATATAAGTTGTAAATTTTTAAAACTCCACTAGAAATAGAAACTATTACCAACCTTAACTGTGTAAAGTGTCCTGAGAATTTTCATGAGGGTACATATTTCTTGAAATGAATTTTTATGAAGCAATTAATTTGGGAATGTGTCACAACTAACATTTAAGTGCTACTATGGATTTAGAGATTTTAGCTCTTTCTTTCCTTTTATAAATCATGTTAGCAAAATGTCAGTAGACAAATACATATTTAAGAAACTCTATACTCGAATTAAGGAAACTGGAATTTAAATAAAGTGGGTCTCTCAAGCATCTCATATTTACAATACACTTTCACCTTAAGAACTACAAAACATGAAATGCTTGGAATATATGCCTGCCACTCACATTTCTCAGCTAAGAAACTTCTTTCATATTAGACTTTAAATATCACTTCAGTGAAATCTTTCTTGACCCCACCCTGTCCCCAGAGAGTATCAGGTAAATGCTAAGAGAACTTTGAAAAAATTCAGAGGAAAAAGTATCATGATTGTTTATCAGCGTCTTCTGTGAACACATTTAAAAAGGATTTACATAACTAGTTTTTGCTCATAAGTGTAATATTTGTGGGGCGGGAAGGGCATATGTCATCTTTGAACAAAACATTTTTATTCCATACTCAGCAACTTTTCTCTCCTTCAAAACAAAACTGTTTCTGCAAATGCCAGAGATTTCAGGATATTGTCCTAATTTAATTGCATAAACACAGGTCAACCCTATATAGGCAACCAGGTTTACAGTGCCTCTTTCCCTGCTTTCCTCTCCAACTGGAATTTCCAATTCAACTGGTCTCATTTCTTGACTTTCTTCTATGTCTCTGCTAAAAGGTTACTATATGGTTATGCATTTCCTTGCTTTTGCTTAATCATAGCTTAGAGGAGGTCATTTAGCCATGAGATCACCAGAAAGTCATCTTAATATATATACCTGATTTTATTGAGTATATGACATAATTTAAGTATATATTCTGATTGTGGTTAAGGAGAAACATCTGAGATTCTGTTGTAGCTAGTTCTTCTAGTGCTCAGTGTGAACACCCTTATATTACACATTCCTTAATAACAGGAAGAACTTCTCTAAGTAAATTTAATTTAGAATAGTGATCACACACCATATAAGGGCTCTGCTTTCCCAGAGCCTAGCACAGGGCCTGGCACAAAATAGACAATCCGAGAAATTCACTGCATGAGTAGGTCAACAGATCAATGGCTTAATTCTTAAGGCAGAGTATTCTTTTCCTTGTTATTGTTACTAATATATTGCTTGTATTTAATAAAGCACAAAATTCAAGTGAGATTTTCCACGTGGAGTAACCATTTTGTACAACACTGTAAATAAGACATAACTTTATTTCAATCACTTCCCAGTCCAAAAATCAATGTATTAATAGAAAAGAAGCTGAACATTAAACAATCTCCGAGAAGGGTCTACTTTTGTTTGAATTAATGCAAAGGCCATGAGAATCTGACATCTTGATCCATCTGGTCAGACACAAATGTCCTTATAATGATACTTTGGAAAGTTACTTTTGAAATCCCATTTGGTTAGACTGTATAATGAGAGTGGCACCAAGGGTTGTGGAGTCTGTATCACATCCCCATTCCCCAGAGATGGATCATCTTTTGAAGCACTTGAAAACTTAAAAATAGACTCATATAGAATCACATTCCCTCATCTCATGTACTTTTCCAAATACTGTAAGTTGCTGAGGAGATTCTGTGGAAGTTTTTAATCTGATCTGTGTGTAATAAATTGATACCAGAAGTACCTTTGCAGTTGCTGGGGAAAATGCTGCCCACTCAAAGGTTAGAACTCAAACCAGATACCCCTCCCACTGGACAGATATTCACTTCCCTGAAACCCAGCATGATTCATTGCTATTTTCAGCTATAAAACACTGGTGAGGTAACTGGGTATAAAACATTAATATCTTCTGCTACTTCTAATCAGCACTTGAACCCACGTTCAAGGAGAAGGCACAGAAGGGAGGGAGCGAGAGACAGAAACTGCTCCCCTTACCACCCTCCTGAGCTGTGCTGTCCACATTTAAAGACTTCAGTTTATTTCCTCTGCAAATCAATTTGACGCAGTCGAAGTCTGGGGCATTCACTTGCCTATTCAATTACTTCGTTAGAACCCAAACTCAAAGATAAGCACTTTTGGAAAAAAAAAAAACAGCTAAGCAAATCCATCGCCTGCATTATATCAAACTCTTTCAGACGGAAAATGCAGTCAACAGAGATCATCCTACTGAGTTGCAGATGTCTAAAATGTCACTTCTCCTGGATATTTCCTCCAGGAGAGATTTTGGTTTTGCTTTCCCAGATACCTTCCTTGGCCCTAGCAGTCTACAGGCATTTTAAATCAAAGACAAAGTCTGCGCTGAAGGGGGCAATGGGGACTCCCTCTTGTAAAGGGAACTTGGAGGGAGATCCATAAGCAACTCTAACAAATGGAAAGTCCAGCTAGAAGCCTCGGGCTGGAATGAATTGTACTCTCTGCTGTGTCAGCCAAAGGCTGTGTAGCTTCAGTGAGCTCTATTTTTGGAATCATAGAGCTGATGCTACAAATCATCATGAGGTTATCTTAACAACTGTATGAAAATTTCCATTCTTGGTATCACTCAGGAGCTGGTTGCTCTTAAAATGTAGCAAGGATATTTGTTTGGCAAAAGCCAACAGAACCATGTTATTAACAATGAAATTATTTTGCAAACAGAGAAATATATTGAATAGTATCAGGGAACCTGGTAACATTTTTTGGTTATTTTGTTTTTTGAGTGACGATTAGGACACAAATCAGAGTTTAAATTCTGGCTGCCTGATATAGGACTCCTTAGGTTGCATTTTTGTCATTTTGGGGCTTTAATGTTTTTATGATGAAATGGGGTAGTATATCACTTCAAGAGGTTCCTGCAAAGCTGAAATGAGGCAATGCATTTGCAGGCTATCTGACATATATCACACACCACAAAAATACTAGGTCCCATCCTTCCTCCTTAGTTGAGTTATCATGGCTCATATTCAAAAGAGCTCCTTTTTGGCCAGGAGATTTCTGAAGTCCTTGCTAATTTTTAATGGTGCTATGTAGTTTTTGTCTCGAGTGTTTTGTTCTTGGTTTTCATACTGCACAGTTCTAGTAGACTGAAATAACACAATGCTTAGACTATTAATCTTATTTTGACATTTTGATATAGTTCCGACCAAATTTTGAAGTAATAGGAGGATCTACATTAACCATTACATTAACCATTAAAACACACTAGATTAAAAATTAGGAGCTGCCCGTCTACTCCACTGTGTGCAGTATTTTGGAATTTACAATTCTTTTACCGAAAGCTTTCTTCTCATTTGATTCTTTACAACAACACAATGAGGTTATGTGCGTAATGTTCCCCTTAAAATAAGTAAACTGAGGATCCCAGTGATAACGTCATTTATTTAAGAGCAAACACTAAATTATAAAGATAGGACTAGAAATTCAAGTCCCCTAAAGTGAAAAAAAAATTTAGGTGTTTCCTGAGAGCATACATCTTCCTATATACCTGGGTCAACTTGAGCAGATCATGTGTTCTTTCTATTTCTTAAAGGGGATAATTATACCTGACTGCTTCACTCGAGTATTCGAACAATAAATGAAGATAAGGTATAGGGAAGATTTTGAAAAACAAAGTTATTATTATTCATCAGGACGGAACTATCACAGTATCTCCCTATGACCTCATTCTGACATTCTGGAAGATAATATGCATATATATAGCATATGATAAGAATACATCAGTGGTTTTTGGAGACAAAATTCTAGATGGTAGCAGAGCATGCAGCTATGCATTCTCCTACGAATTACCTTTGTGATAATGAAGGAATTGATATCCTGGGGAAACACCTGCATCAAACACCTACTGCTGCTTAACGGCCTTGTGAGTCAGGATTCTCCAGAGAAAGAGAACCAAGAAAAGATATATAGATATACTTAATAGGAGAGAATGGCAGTGGCCAGTAATTTATCCAAAATCTTTAAAATCTTTCTTCTCCCTTTTCCTCCTTTCTATTCACGCCTGTGAATTGTGTAGTTACTACCTTTCTCACACTGTCACATTTTACTTCCACTTAGTTCCAAGTGACATAACTCAGGACATGTTCTTAACATTTCTCATCACCTAGAGAAAAAATACACATACACTCATGTTTAAAGGCATTTAAAATTCGGGCATTTTTTCCCTTCATTTTGTGGTTGGGGGTTGGGGGTGTGCGGGTGGGGAGTGAAAAGAATACCCACAGACATCCTCAGTACCCACCTCAGAAGGTCTGTGTTTACACTTAAGCTCCTTATTTTATTAGGAGGGCTACACTGGAAATTTTACATAACATATCCTTGTATCTTACGGTTTTCTTGTATGGGGAATATTAAGGTTGCTAATTAATCATGTTTTATAAACTGAATATGTATAGTTCTAACATTCATATGTATGTGTGTATGTATTTATATATACTAATTTTTGCAAATGTATTAGAATATTATATAACCATGTAAACTTCTATATAGTTTTTAGAATACAATAAGTCAGGCACATTGGAAATATCTTAAAATAGTATATCTTTTTCAATACAAATTAACATTTTCCTCCAATACAAGAGTCACTGAAAAATGTAATAATTGAGAACTTCCCCAAAGTAAAAATTACAAGGAGGGTCTTGAATGCTATATTGGAAGTGCTAGTAAATAAAAGAAGCAATGATAATACTACATGACCTCTTTCATGGATTTTCCTCACATAGCCCTTTATACATTATTTTTCCTGAGGCAGGCTAAGAGCTTTTAATCAAACATTTTAAATTTAATTATTTTTATAAGCAGTCAATAGCTTTCACTTTGATTTGCCCTAACTCTGCTTCCCCCAATGAACATTAGGGACATAGTAAGTTTTTTTTTTTTTTTTTTTTTTTAATTTTTTTTTTTTTTAATTTTTTTTTCTGAAATTTATTGACAAATTGGTTTCCATACAACACCCAGTGCTCATCCCAAAAGGTGCCCTCCTCAATACCCATCACCCACCCTCTCCTCCCTCCCACCCCCCATCAACCCTCAGTTTGTTCTCAGTTTTTAACAGTCTCTTATGCTTTGGCTCTCTCCCTTTCTAACCTCTTTTTTTTTTTTTTCCTTCCCCTCCCCCATGGGTTCCTGTGAAGTTTCTCAGGATCCACATAAGAGTGAGACCATATGGTATCTGTCTTTCTCTGTATGGCTTATTTCACTTAGCATCACACTCTCCAGTTCCATCCACGTTGCTACAAAAGGCCATATTTCATTTTTTCTCATTGCCATGTAATATTCCATTGTGTATATAAACCACAATTTCTTTATCCATTCATCAGTTGATGGACATTTAGGCTCTTTCCATAATTTGGCTATTGTTGAGAGTGCTGCTATGAACATTGGGGTACAAGTGGCCCTATGCATCAGTGCTCCTGTATCCCTTGGATAAATTCCTAGCAGTGCTATTGCTGGGTCATAGGGTAGGTCTATTTTTAATTTTCTGAGGAACCTCCACACTGCTTTCCAGAGCGGCTGCACCAATTTGCATTCCCACCAACAGTGCAAGAGGGTTCCCGTTTCTCCACATCCTCTCCAGCATCTATAGTCTCCTGATTTGTTCATTTTGGCCACTCTGACTGGCGTGAGGTGATACCTGAGTGTGGTTTTGATTTGTATTTCCCTGATAAGGAGCGACGCTGAACATCTTTTCATGTGTCTGTTGGCCATCCAGATGTCTTCTTTAGAGAAGTGTCTATTCATGTTTTCTGCCCATTTCTTCACTGGGTTATTTGTTTTTCGGGTGTGGAGTTTGGTGAGCTCTTTATAGATTTTGGATACTAGCCCTTTGTCCGATATGTCATTTGCAAATATCTTTTCCCATTCCGTTGGTTGCCTTTTAGTTTTGTTGGTTGTTTCCTTTGCTGTGCAGAAGCTTTTTATCTTCATAAGGTCCCAGTAATTCACTTTTGCTTTTAATTCCCTTGCCTTTGGGGATGTGTCGAGTAAGAGATTGCTACGGCTGAGGTCAGAGAGGTCTTTTCCTGCTTTCTCCTCTAAGGTTTTGATGGTTTCCTGTCTCACATTTAGGTCCTTTATCCATTTTGAGTTTATTTTTGTGAATGGTGTGAGAAAGTGGTCTAGTTTCAACCTTCTGCATGTTGCTGTCCAGTTCTCCCAGCACCATTTGTTAAAGAGGCTGTCTTTTTTCCATTGGATGTTCTTTCCTGCTTTGTCAAAGATGAGTTGGCCATACGTTTGTGGGTCTAGTTCTGGGGTTTCTATTCTATTCCATTGGTCTATGTGTCTGTTTTGGTGCCAATACCATGCTGTCTTGATGATGACAGCTTTGTAGTAGAGGCTAAAGTCTGGGATTGTGATGCCTCCTGCTTTGGTCTTCTTCTTCAAAATTCCTTTGGCTATTCGGGGCCTTTTGTGGTTCCATATGAATTTTAGGATTGCTTGTTCTAGTTTCGAGAAGAATGCTGGTGCAATTTTGATTGGGATTGCATTGAATGTGTAGATAGCTTTGGGTAGTATTGACATTTTGACAATATTTATTTTTCCAATCCATGAGCAGGGAATGTCTTTCCATTTCTTTAAATCTTCTTCAATTTCCTTCAGAAGCTTTCTATAGTTTTCAGCATACAGATCCTTTACATCTTTGGTTAGATTTATTCCTAGGTATTTTATGCTTGTTGGTGCAATTGTGAATGGGATCAGTTTCTTTATTTGTCTTTCTGTTGCTTCATTGTTAGTGTATAAGAATGCAACTGATTTCTGTACATTGATTTTGTAGCCTGCAACTTTGCTGAATTCCTGTATCAGTTCTAGCAGACTTTTGGTGGAGTCTATCGGATTTTCCATGTATAATATCATGTCATCTGCAAAAAGCGAAAGCTTGACTTCATCTTTGCCAATTTTGATGCCTTTGATTTCCTTTTGTTGTCTGATTGCTGATGCTAGAACTTCCAGCACTATGTTAAACAGCAGCGGTGAGAGTGGGCATCCTTGTCGTGTTCCTGATCTCAGGGAAAAAGCTTTCAGTTTTTCCCCGTTGAGGATGATGTTAGCTGTGGGCTTTTCATAAATGGCTTTTATGATCTTTAAGTATGTTCCTTCTATCCCGACTTTCTCAAGGGTTTTTATTAAGAAAGGGTGCTGGATTTTGTCGAAGGCCTTTTCTGCATCGATTGACAGGATCATATGGTTCTTCTCTCTTTTTTTGTTAATGTGATGTATCACGTTGATTGATTTGCGAATGTTGAACCAGCCCTGCATCCCAGGAATGAATCCCACTTGATCATGGTGAATAATTCTTTTTATATGCCGTTGAATTCGATTTGCTAGTATCTTATTGAGAATTTTTGCATCCATATTCATCAGGGATATTGGCCTGTAGTTCTCTTTTTTTACTGGGTCTCTGTCTGGTTTAGGAATCAAAGTAATACTGGCTTCATAGAATGAGTCTGGAAGTTTTCCTTCCCTTTCTATTTCTTGGAATAGCTTGAGAAGGATAGGTATTATCTCTGCTTTAAACGTCTGGTAGAACTCCCCTGGGAAGCCATCTGGTCCTGGACTCTTATTTGTTGGGAGATTTTTGATAACCGATTCAATTTCTTCGCTGGTTATGGGTCTGTTCAAGCTTTCTATTTCCTCCTGATTGAGTTTTGGAAGCGTGTGGGTGTTCAGGAATTCGTCCATTTCTTCCAGGTTGTCCAATTTGTTGGCATATAAGTTTTCATAGTATTCCCTGATAATTGTTTGTATCTCTGAGGGATTGGTTGTAATAGTTCCATTTTCATTCATGATTTTATCTATTTGGGTCATCTCCCTTTTCTTTTTGAGAAGCCTGGCTAGAGGTTTGTCAATTTTGTTTATTTTTTCAAAAAACCAACTCTTGGTTTCGTTGATCTGCTCTACAGTTTTTTTAGTTTCTATATTGTTTATTTCTGCTCTGATCTTTATTATTTCTCTTCTTCTGCTGGGCTTAGGCTGCCTTTGCTGTTCTGCTTCTAGTTCCTTTAGGTGTGCTGTTAGATTTTGTATTTGGGATTTTTCTTGTTTCTTGAGATAGGCCTGGATTGCAATGTATTTTCCTCTCAGGACTGCCTTTGCTGCGTCCCAAAGCGTTTGGATTGTTGTATTTTCATTTTCGTTTGTTTCCATATATTTTTTAATTTCTTCTCTAATTGCCTGGTTGACCCACTCATTCGCTAGTAGGGTGTTCTTTAACCTCCATGCTTTTGGAGGTTTTCCAGACTTTTTCCTGTGGTTGATTTCAAGCTTCATGGCATTGTGGTCTGAAAGTAAGCATGGTATAATTTCAATTCTTGTAAACTTATGAAGGGCTGTTTTGTGACCCAGTATATGATCTATCTTGGAGAATGTTCCATGTGCACTCGAGAAGAAAGTATATTCTGTTGCTTTGGGATGCAGAGTTCTAAATATATCTGTCAAGTCCATCTCATCCAATGTCTCATTCAGGGCCCTTGTTTCTTTATTGACCGTGTGTCTAGTTGATCTATCCATTTCTGTAAGTGGTGTATTAAAGTCCCCTGCAATTACCACATTCTTATCAATAAGGTTGCTTATGTTTATGAGTAATTGTTTTATATATTTGGGGGCTCCGGTATTCGGTGCATAGACATTGATAATTGTTAGCTCTTCCTGATGGATAGACCCTGTAACTATTATATAATGTCCTTCTTCATCTCTTGTTACAGCCTTTAATTTAAAGTCTAGTTTGTCTGATATAAGTATGGCTACTCCAGCTTTCCTTTGGCTTCCAGTCGCATGATAAATAGTTCTCCATCCCCTCACTCTCAATCTAAAGGTGTCCTCAGGTCTAAAATGAGTCTCTTGTAGACAGCAAATAGATGGGTCTTGTTTTTTTATCCATTCTGATACCCTATGTCTTTTGGTTGGCGCATTTAATCCATTTACATTCAGTGTTATTATAGAAAGATACGGGTTTAGAGTCATTGTGATGTCTGTATGTTTTATGCTTATAGTGATGTCTCTGGGACTTTGTCTCACAGGGTCCCCCTTAGGATCTCTTGTAGGGCTGGTTTAGTGGTGACAAATTCCTTCAGTTTTTGTTTGTTTGGGAAGACCTTTATCTCTCCTTCTATTCTAAATGACAGACTTGCTGGATAAAGGATTCTTGGCTGCATATTTTTTCTGTCTAGCACCCTGAAAATCTCGTGCCAATTCTTTCTGGCCTGCCAAGTTTCAAAAGAGAGATCAGTCACGAGTCTTATAGGTCTCCCTTTATATGTGAGGGCACGTTTACCCCTTGCTGCTTTCAGAATTTTCTCTTTATCCTTGTATTTTGCCAGTTTCACTATGATATGTCGTGCAGAAGATCGATTCAAGTTACGTCTGAAGGGAGTTCTCTGTGCCTCTTGGATTTCAATGCCTTTTTCCTTCCCCAGTTCAGGGAAGTTCTCAGCTATGATTTCTTCAAGTACCCCTTCAGCACCTTTCCCTCTCTCTTCCTCCTCTGGGATACCAATTATGCGTATATTATTTCTTTTTAGTGTATCACTTAATTCTCTAATTTTCCCTTCATACTCCTGGATTTTTTTATCTCTCTTTTTCTCAGCTTCCTCTTTTTCCATAACTTTATCTTCTAGTTCACCTATTCTCTCCTCTGCCTCTTCAAGCCGAGCTGTGGTGGTTTCCATTTTGTTATGCATTTCGTTTAAAGCGTTTTTCAGCTCCTCGTGACTGTTCCTTAGTCCCTTGATCTCTGTAGCAAGAGATTCTCTGCTGTCCTGTATACTGTTTTCAAGCCCAGCGATTAATTTTATGACTATTATTCTAAATTCACTTTCTGTTATATTATTTAAATCCTTTTTGATCAGCTCATTAGCTGTTGTTATTTCCTGGAGATTCTTCTGGGGGGAGTTCTTCCGCTTGGTCATTTTGGATAGTCCCTGGCGTGGTGAGGACCTGCAGGGCACTTCCCCTGTGCTGTGGTGTATACCTGGAGTTGGTGGGCGGGGCCGCAGTCAGACCTGATGTCTGCCCCCAGCCCACCGCTGGGGCCACAGTCAGACTGGTGTGTGCCTTCTCTTCCCCTCTCCTAGGGGCGGGATTCACTGTGGGGTGGTGTGGCTCGTCTGGGCTACTTGCACCCTGCCCGGCTTGTGATGCTGGGGATCTGGCGTATTAGCTGGGGTGGGTAGGCAAGGTGCTCGGGGGCAGGAGGGGCAGGCTTAGATCGCTTCTCCTTAGGTGATCCACTTCAGGAGGGGCCCTGTGGCAGCAGGAGGGAGTCAGATCCGCTGCCGGAGGTTTGGCTCCGCAGAAGCGCAGAGTTGGGTGTTTGCGCGGAGCGAGCAAGTTCCCTGGCAGGAACCAGTTCCCTTTGGGATTTCGGCTGGGGGATGGGCGGGGGAAATGGCGCTGGCGAGCGCCTTTGTTCCCCACCAAACTGAGCTCTGTTGTCAGGGGGCTCAGCAGCTCTCCCTCCCTTTGTCCTCCAGCCTTCCCGCTTTCCGAGCAGAGCTGTTAATTTCTGACCTCCCAGACGCTAAGTCACGCTTGTTGTGGGAACACAGTCCGTCAGGCCCCTCCGCTTTTGCAAGCCCGACTCGGGGGCTCTGCTTGGCCGGCGAGCCGCCCCTCCGCCCCGGCTCCCTCCCGCCAGTCCGTGGAGCGCGCACCGCCTCGCCGCCCTTCCTACCCTCTTCCGTGGGCCTCTCGTCTGCGTTTGGCTCCGGCGACTCTGTTCTGCTAATCCTCTGGCGGTTTTCTGGGTTATTTAGGCAGGTGTAGATGGAATCTAAGTGATCAGCAGGACGTGCGGTGAGCCCAGCGTCCTCCTAAGCCGCCATCTTGCCGCAACTCCCTAAGTTTTTTTTTTAAAGCTTTTAGAAAACATTCTTCCCATAGCTCTTAAAGGGAGATAATTTAGGAAAATGTGATTTATTGTACTGTTTATAACTCAAAATTACATGTATCTATTTGTCTGAGATTCCAAAAAAAAAAAAAAACCCAAACAACCTTTTACATCAAACTGAGCTTAGGCAGTTTGATTCCTGAAGAAATTGGGGTGTGGGAGGGGAATAGGAGAGAGAGGATTACAGTTGTCTAGAATGTGCTTAACACATTCTTTTTTGCAGCCCCAAATTTCTAAAAGGCTAATATCATTTTTAACTGTTTGATTTCTTTTACATTAATTATGAAAAAGAACTTTTAAAGCTCTTGATAACAAAGAAAAATCCTGGAGAACTTAGACTTCCGTGGGTTTGGGAAGACACAGAACTGGTGAGAGGTCCCAGTCACTGACAAGTAAAACCCAGGCCTGCTGGTGTATCACTCCAGGATGATTCTGAGGCAAACAGAAATATATGTGAGGAAAACAAACAAGAAATATATGTAAGGGAGTTGAACGCTGCAGTTCAAGAGGAAGATAAGTTCAAATAAGGAAAACAACGTTGGAAACAGGATGGAAGAAGAAATCATGAGAATTCCTTAAGTACTCAAGAAAAGTTACTGCAAATGGAGGGTACAGAGCTGCTATGAGGCATCTTACAAGCAGAGGATAGTAAGACTCATGATGCCCCACCCCCATAATAAAGGAAGTCCCTTCTGAGAACTTAAGGCCCTCTTATAAAGTTCTGGGCTAACAACTGTTGCTGTACAACCAAGCTATCGTTTAGGGATTACAAGTCTCATCATCATTCTTTTTTTTTAAGTTTATTTTTATTTATTTATGAGAGAGAGAGGAGAGCAAGCAAGCAAGTGGGTAGGGGGCAGAGACAGGGATAGAGGGAATACCAAGCAAGCGCTACACTGTCAGCATAGAGTCCCATGTAGGGCTCAAACTCACAAACCGTGAGATCATGACCCGAGGGGAAATCAAGAGTCAGACACCTAACCAACTGAGTCACCCAGGTGCCCCTCATCACCATTCTTGACATTGGAAAATGTAGCCTGTTTGGGATAGAACTTTTTGTTCCGTGTGTGTAAGTTTTAGCCTTGAGTAAGGCTAAGGTACATAAGGATCTAGGTTGTAGAGCATATTCAGAGTATTTTTAATGATTTATTGTTTCTTAACACCTTAGTGAAGCCTAAGGGTAAATGGTCAAGGAGGTTGGTGAAAGTGGGTTTTTCTGGGTGTTTTATCCAAAGGGTAACAAACATAAAAGTGAGACTTGAAAAGTGATCTAGCTTCCCTGTTAAAGAAATCACTATCTGAAGGTTGTCCAAAATCAGGACCCCAAAACAGATGTGTGCTGGGCTCAATTAACAGGAATAAAATGGTAAAGGATAGACAAGAATAAGAAGAAAGGCTGAATAAGCACAGAGATTAATGTGCAGGTGGCAGATCAATTTCCTGAGAGCCCAAGGACGAAAGGAAAGGAAATAACATTTATTGAGTTTATTCCATGTACCAGGCACTCCATGAGGTATTTTAGATATAATTTAATCCTTCTGTTGACAAACATTTCTTTGGAATGTCATATGTGCTTTTTAAAAATAAAATTTAGAGTTTTGGAAGAGTTTTAGATTTTCACAAGAAATGAGTACTACAGAAAGCTTCCATTCACCCCACACTCAATGTCCCATATTATTAACATCTTATATTAGTATGTCACATTGTGTACAAATATACATGTTTTGAAAGCACTTAGATTCATAAGTCATTTATCACTATGTGTACAGATGAAAAACTGAGGCTCAGAGAAATTGTGTTCCCTAAAATATGTGACTGTTTTAATCTACAGTGTCATACTACAACATATCTTATTGAAACAAAATTGTAATAATATGGTCTAAAGTGCACATCTAATCCAAGACGTGGCTAAAAAGGTATCTGTCTTTGCATTTGCGCTCAATTGTATGAAATATTTAGTATATGTCAAGTGCCCCTTACTGTCCTTCAGGAGTTATTGCACATGATGCCATTTTATTTTTCAATAGTGCTTATGGGTAAGTATAAACAGAACTAACAGCAGGTCCCCAGGTTGGATCAGTTGTGTCCATGCCACAATTTGTGTCTGGTAGGGTGCCCATGTGATGAGGTTTGGTTTTACTTGGACATTTTGTCTGCATATTGAGTCAGGGTGGCAAAATGTCAAAAGCCTACGAGATATGCTGGTTTTTCTTTCCTCATCCACAGAACCTCTGTCTCCATCACACCTGTCAATTCCACGGCAGTCATGTACCTTCTGCATGGGTGCCCCTTATCAATTCACGACGATTTTTTCTTATAAAATCCATACCAGTTTCTCTGGTTCACTAGAGTGGTTCCTGATGCTTTATCCTTGTATCTACTTGTTTGCCATCATTTGTTTCACACATAATAGGAAGCGTTCCCTCAGTGATCTTTTCCTCAAGTGCTTCACTTTCATGACCTCCCCAGTTTAGTGGCACATTTCAGAGTGATTGCATACTTATCATTTTTAGAGCCCTGTCTATATGCACATGAAATAACATCCCATTAAAATGTGAACTGGGAATAAGATCTTAATTTTAAAATGCTGGTAGCCAGAACGACTGAACGAGTATTTCCAGATCTTCCTTTTCTGACTATATCGCCTCCATTTTACTGTAGTGATTTTTAATCACATTCCTAATCTGTCCCAGCTACCACTTATCAGAAGGTTTTACATCTTACCCAAAGTAAGTTTCAGAAGGAAACTTACTTTTTACATTTTTATTTTGTTTCTATCAAACAGCACATGAATGTAGTTTAAAAATTCAAATAGTCCAGTAGACTTCTATGGAAAAATAGCAATTTCCCCTCCCAACTTCCACCTGAATCCCTTTCTGCAGAGGCAGCAATATTCAACTATCTTAGCTGTATTTCTACTATCTTATGACTTTCAAATTTTTGTCCATAAATTGTTTTAAATTACCAATTGTAAATATTATTTATTGACTATCTAGAATCGAATATAATGATTAACTATAATAATATCCTCCCTTATACCACACAAAATAAATATTTAGGCCCAGTATACTTTCTTGACAAGAGTCAACCAATACACAAGTGTATAAAAAAACTCAGTATTCAGTTATAATATTTTAACTCTAATGTTCACAGGTGAGCCACATATTGGATAATGATTCATTTAATTCTTTAACAATTATTTGTTTTCTGAAGTTAATAAATTACTTACTGCTTTTGCCTACCAGAGGTAAAGAAGAGGAATTCTCAGACTAAGAAAAGGCTAGAAAATTCTTTCCTAGCAAATGTGCACTATGAGAAACACTAGAGTCTTTAGACTGATGGAAAACGATCCCAACTAGCAGAGAACCCTAAAAATAAAGGGTGCCAGAAAGCATAAAATATAGGTGAATAGAAATACTATTTAAAATGACAACAATAATAATAGTAATAACAATAGGATCTTGTGGGGTTTATAAGCTATGTATAAAGAACATGCATAGATCAAAATTACATAAAGGGTGAAGCAGGGGACACACAGAGTTAAACTTCTTAGGGTCCTTGAATGTGCAAAGAGTGGTAAAGCACTAGCTTAAGGTTTATGTAGGAGCTCATGGGTGTCTATTATAATATCTAGGGTGAGCCTTGAAAGAATATACAATGTACAGGACTACAAAGCTAATCCAAGAGATAAAATAATATATCATGCTGAATAGAAGGCATGCAAGGAGAAATGAGGGGACAAAGAAAATTATATCTTAGAGTGCAAACAGCAAAGGGTTTTTAAACTCAACTCTATCAATAATAATAAATATAAATTGACCAAATAACCCAGTTAAAAGATTGTTAGACTAGGATTAAAGACAAAGTGTAAAAAATTCAATTCTGTTCTATCTACTAGAGACATACTTTGCTAGTATGTCTATATACACTAACACTGTTAGTTTCCTCTTGCACCTATAACAAATTACTACAAATTTAGTGACATAAAACACAAGTTTATTATTTCACAGTTTGTAAGCTCAGAAGTCCAAAATGGTTTTCTGAGGCTAACACCAAGGTGTCAGCAGGGCATTCCTTCTGGAGGCTCTAGGGGGCAATGATTTCCTTTTCTCCTCCTTTTTCTGGTAGAGGCTCCCTGGAACACATGGCTAATGGCTTTTCCATCTTCAAAACCACCAGCATTACCATCTTCAATTCTCTTTCTGACTCAGACTCACTGGCCTCCATGTTTTACTGGTAAGAAGCTGTGTGATTACGCTGGGCACACCCAAACAACCCAGGATAATTTTTCCATATGAAGATCCTTAACTAATCCTATGTGAAAAGTTCCTTTTGCCGCATCAAGTGACATACTTATAGTTTCCCAGATTAGCTGAAAGGTAGCTGTCCTGGAAAGTCATTAAACTCAACAGAGATCTGCATGAATGAGAAATGCACTTTGTTCTATTAACTGACTGAGGTTTCCAGAATGTTCAGCAGCACATAATCCATTTCTCCTAGTTCACCTATAAAGTAGAACACTGATATAATCTAAGGTCCAGGAATTGGTTGTCAATATATCCTAGATTTCTTCCACATATGTGCCAGCAAAAAATAAATAGCAAAAATATCAGATCCATATGATGTTATATATTGGAATGATAAGCATATACCGATTTCCACATTTAACAGCATAAGTGACATTATTTATATCATTAAATGTAGTGAACATAATTGACTTGAAAATATCAGCAAGGAACAAAAAATTATACAAAATGGCATTGCAGATTTGAAAAATGACCAAACAGATGTTCTAAAAATAAATACAAAATAACTAAAATAAAAGCAGTAATGAAGACATTTAACACAAAACTTGGACACAAAAGAAAAGAGATTTATGAACTGGCAGATATAAATGAAGTATTATGCATGACAGATCAAAAGAACAGGAGAATGAAGAAAAGAGTGGGCAAAAGACATAGAAGACAACCATAGATAGAAACTTTATAATCAAACTTCAGAACACCAAAAGGAAGATACTAAAACCAAAAAATAAAACAAAACAAAGTACCCACACACTGCCTTCAAAATAATGCTGTATCTAATCACTGCTAAGCACAATGAAAGCCAGAGGTCAATTAAATTATATCTTCAAAGGTTGAAAGAAAATAACACTCAACCTGGAATTCTACACCCAAATAGCATGTATTTCAAGAACATGGCAAAATTAAGACATTTTCAGATGAAAAACATCAGAATGCTCACCAGGCAGCCCTTCCTGTTAGAAGTTGGAGGAGGCTCCGTATTATTGTATCCTGCAGATTAAGAAGGCACTTTGAGACCAAAAACGAAGCAAGCCATTCCAGAGCTCCACACAGTTATATCGGGGGTAACTTACCAAGAGTGAGGATGCAGCCAGCGGGTGGGCCTGTGATCCATGTGGTAGACACTTATCGTGCATGCATATTTTCTGCTGAACGTAGACCATAATCCCCAGCTTTTACAGTGATGGGCATGGTGATGAGGTCACAGGGTAATTACCTAAAGTGGGGCCTTCTGTGCACCAATCATCTCAACTAGTTAGCTAAGTGGGGCCTTCTGTGCACCAATCACTAGTTAGCTAAGTGGGGCCTTCTGTGCACCAATCATCTCAATTAGTTAACTAAGTGGGGCCTTCTGTGCATCACTTTAGGGATGATAGGAACAAGGCTTCTTGCATTCTGGTCAGGGCATACATTAACCTCCCTTGGGCATGGAGCATGGAGCCCCCCGAAGGAGGTTGATGCACGGACATGAATAAGATGCAATCAATGTAGGAGCACTGCGGGGGCGGGGGGGGGGGGCTGTCCATCGGTTGGGCTTCCAACTTTGGCTCAGGTTATGATCTCTCAGTTTGTGGGTTCGAACCCCATGTCAGCCTGCTTTGGATTCTGTGCCTGTCTCTCTCTACCCCTCCCCCATCCATGCTCTGTCTGTCTCTCTCTCAAAAATAAATAAAGATTAAAAAATTAAATAAAAAAAGATGGATCAATGTTGTCAGAACTTCCACGCTTACTAATGACAATTCTAAAGGGCATGCTATATATCTAGAAAGGAAGTGATTCCACGGCACCTGCGTGGCTCAGTCAGTTGACCCACTCTCGATTTCAGCACAGATTATGATCTCAGGGTCTTGGGATCTTGTCCTGCCTCAATTCACTCTCTCTGCCTCTCTCTGTCCCCTTTCCAAATCACACTGTCTCTGCCTCTCTCAAAATTTAAAAAAAAAAAAAAAAAGAAGAAGAAGGAAAGAAAGGAAGTGATTCCAGATAAAAGCTCTCAACTGCCAGAAGCCACTAAGTGCAGAAAATGTGGTTTGAAATGCAGGCAAAAGTAAGCAAACATTTATTGTAATAAATCAAAAATAATACATGCAGAGTGTCAAAAGTTTTGGAAGTATTTAAATCATATAAAACACATTCTCTTACTACAGTGGAATTAAGCTAAATACATTTACAGGACATTAAAATTAAACTTGTTGGGGTACCTGGGTGGCTCAGTCGATTGGGCATCTGACATTGGCTAGGGTCAAGATTCAAGCCCCACATGGGGCTCTCCGCTCTCAGAATGGAGCCCACTTTGGATCTTCTGCCTCCTTCTCTCTCTGCTCTTCCTCTGCTTGCTCTCTCTCTCTCAAAATTAAATAAAACTTTAAACAAATAAAAAAAATAAAATTAAACTTGAAATTTAAAAATATACTTCTATAGGAGCCTGGGTGGCTCTCACTTGGTTAAGCACCTGATTCTTGATTTCAGCTGAGGTCATAATCTCTTGATTCATGGGATCCAGCCCTGATCAGCGCTGTTAGTGCAGAGCCTGCTTGGGATTCTCTCTCTCCCTCTCTCTTTGCCCCCCTCCCCACCTCAAAACAAATAAACATTTAAAAAAATAAATAAAAATATACTTCTAGTAACAAAAGACATTATAATGGAAATTAGAAGATAGAGTATCACAACTGAATAATGATGCAAATATCGTACCATATAAGAAAATTGTTAAAGCATATTAGAGTAATACAGGAAAAATCATAGCCTTAAATCCATATTTTAAAAAATATGAGAGATGGAAATGAAAGAACTCAGCATCCATTGAAAGATATTAGTAAAATAACAGTAGAATAAGCCTGAAATGATAGAACCTGCAAAACAGGAAATAAAAACAATAGCAGAAATCAATGGAATGTGAAAAACTAACTAACATATAGAATATAGAGGGAAAGCAAAGCCAAAAGTTGGTCTGGTGAAAAGACTAATAAATGTGACAAAGCTGAAGTGAGAGTAAGTCAAGGAAAAAAGCAAGTCACAAATAGCCAATATCAGATGGGGTCAATATTAAATTGATAAGAAGAGGTTATTAGCAAGAGAATTCACATTTTTAAATTTGTAGAAAAAATGAGAAATATTAAATCTGAATATTACTACCATTAAAGTAAAAGAATCAGTAATTTAACATCTTCCCTCAAAGTAAACTCCAGAACCATATGGTTTCGCTGACAAGTCCTAACAAACATTAACAGAAGAAATGATTCCAATCCTATGTGAATCCTTCCAAAGAAGACAAAAATTAATAGATAACACATTCCAATTCATTTTATGGGGATAGTATAACTATGATTTTTTTTTAAAGTGGAAAAAAAGGAAAACTAGAGTCCAACTTCAATTTTAACATGGTTGTAAAACTCATAAGCCAAACTTCAGTAATATGTAGAAAATACATTACAAAAAAGTGTGTTTTATCCCAGAGGAGTGTTAATTTAACATCAAAAAATCATTAGATTGATATTAGAAAACAATTGAATGTGAGGCACCTGGGTGGTTCAGTCGGTTAAGCAGCTAATTCAATTTATGCTCAGGTCATGATCTTATGGTTTGTGGGATCCAGTCCTTTGTGCTGACAGCAGGGAGCCTGCTCAGGATTCTCTCTCTCCTTCTCTCTCTGCCCCTCCCCCTTCTCATGCCCATGTCCTCTCTTGCTCTCAAAATAAATAACCATTAAAAAAAAAAAAGAAAATAATTAAAAAAAAGAAAATAATTTAATGTATTTTGCCACAAAAACAGGTTAAAAAGGATACAATTCATAGAATCGTCTCTACACATGTTGACAAAACTTTGATAAAATTAACCTCCATGTTAACATGTGTTTTTACTGTAATGTGTTTTCCAATTTATCAATTTGTGAATTTATTTCAGGTGCTAGGCAGAGGAAGAAGTAAATTAAAAAAAAGCAATGGAAAATATGAGAATTGGAAATGAAATAAAACTGTTATTATTTGTGGATTGTATGCTTGTGTAAAAAGAAAACCCAACAGAATCTAGAGACACATGATTAGGCTTGATAAAATTTAGCAAGATTGTTGAATTCAAAAATTAAAAAAAAAACAATTAATATACAAATATCCAGCAGTAACAGAAAATGAAATTTTGGAAATAAAACATTTTTAAGAGTCTTAATATATATCTTAAGAAAATAGGCAAGATCTCTATGTATAAAAATTATAAAACTTTATTTTAGAAAAATTAAGAAAACCTAAATAAATGGAAATCCATAAATTGAAAAATTAGAAAACACGTTATAGTAAAAATAAATGTTCTTCTTAGGTTGATTTATAGACTCAACCTCTATCTAAATTCCAACAGGGATTTTGTAGAATTTGACAAACTAATTCTAAAATGTTAATTGAAATGCAAAGGGTCAATTGTATCTATGACCCTCTAGAAGAAGAGGAATCAGGTGAGAAGACATGCTTTAGTAGATAATTCTTTAAAACTGTTAAAATATAAACCCATAATATTATTGTTGCATGTAGACAGAAAGACTTAGGAAAAATAAAATTAATTAAAATAAAGTTTAATTTAAAAAGGCTAGAAACAAAGCCGTTGCCTATGTATGGGCAGTTGACTCATGAGACTAATATGGAAAACACAAACTTATCAAAATAACATGTTGGGATAAGAATATTAAAAAATAAAAAATATATCATTGGACGCCTAGTTTACACCATGCACAAAATTAATTCCAGGTGGGTTAGAAACTTCACTAGGAAAGTTAAGCTTTAGAAAAGAATATAAACAAATGTCTTCATGATCTTATCAAGATTTCTTAAAGAGGGCACAAAATGTGTTAATATGAAACAGATCAGTGAACACATTTGACAATATTTAAATCAAGAATTTCTATTCCTTAAAAAAAAATTCTAACCTAAGAATTAGAAGACAAGTCACAAAATAGCAGAAGATACACAACATATATCAGATAAGGGTTAGCATCAAAAATATTGTACATTAAAACACTTACAAATCATTTTGAAAAGGAGTATAATTTGGGGCGCCTGGGTGGCTCAGTCAGTTAACCATCCAACTTCAGCTCAGGTCAGGATCTCACGCCTCATGAGTTTGAGTCCGCCCAGAGCCTGGAGCCTGCTTCGGATTCTGTCTCCCTCTCTATTTGCCCTTTCCCCGCTCATATTCTGTTTCTCTCTCTCTCTCTCTCAAAAACTAAATAAACATAGAAAGAAAAGAAGAGAAAAGAAAAGAAAAGAAAAGAAAAGAAAAGAAAAGAAAAGAAAAGAAAAGAGAAAAAAAGAAGAAAAGAAAAGAAAAGAAAAGAAAAGGGGTATAATTCAATTTAAAAAATAAGAGCAAGGTTTGAATAGGTACTTCTACATAGAATTGATGTGAGTGCCCAGGACAGTCCTAATGTATGTGACTTATCATGGTTAAATAGTTAGTAATGTATCTTTTACTTCAAGAGCATCCTAATACAGTCGTGAAATATATGTTCACCATACCTTTCAGTCTTTCTCTTCTCAAACCTATCCTTTACCCCTAACTTCTGAGATCTCTAAAGCCTCTAATACGAGAACCTCACCACAGTTAATGCAGAATGAGTCTTCTTGCTTCTACTGGGCTTGTCTGTCTGTAGATTCCAGCTTCCTGTTTTTTGAGTTTCCCATTTCAAAAAATGCCATCATCTGTCTCCTTTTCTCTTTATTGTTTGTGAGTTTATAATACTTTACTTCCCTACCATCATCTCAAGGAGGACGGAGGAGAATCCAAAATAAATGATCGATCATACCATGCCATACTTTACCTGAAGTACTCATTTACTCCTGTTATTCATTTAAATGCCTAGTTGAAATAATATCCACTTTAGAAATCTTTCATGATGAAAAAAAAAATGGTGATATCTTTCCTTGAGAAACAGGATATTGTGCTTCATCTAGATAAATGCACTTTTCCTATCTGTATATTTGATCCCATGTATCTGTTGACCTTACTGCTTAATTGCTTTTGAAGAAAGATTTTTCAGAATTATATTGATCCACTATGCCTATGTGTGACATTTATACTTTGAATGGAAATGAATGCCCATAAAACAGGAACCTGTGCCACATTAACAAAATTGTTGGAATTTTGATTATAACCCTGGTATATAAACCGAGGTCTGCTTAGTTTATCACAGTGCCTATAGTCAGATATCTATTTTAGGGTTCACAAAAAATGTGCTGTTTGCAGTCTTTCTCTCCTCATCATGATTTTTACTGCGAATAACATTAAAGACAGGAACCTAATTAATTTCTTAAAAGCTACCTCTTCTTTGAGGCCATCAGTCCAGAATCCAGGGACATGTAATAATTTGCTGAAATTATTTTGATTGTTAACTGAGAGAGGACAAGACCCATGTTTTAATCATTCAGATCTTTGACAATGTTTGCATTTGAATGGATATTTAATGTGACTTCAGATTCCCTCATTGAAAAGAAATACATATGTCAGTTTAACTGATATAATGATTCTGTTCTATTTCTTCTATTTCTATTTGATACAATGATGCTGTTCTATTTCCTCTCCCATTTTTATCACCTTGGTAGTAGATGACGTACCTAAAGAGAAATGTAGTTGTATCACAGCATTTCCCTTAGTTTTGTGCAGGTTCCTAAGAAAAACTTTTTGTGAACTGATAAGCTTCTTTGAAGATGACACTTTCAAAATACATTATTTTTCTTGAGGAAAAAAAAACATTTTCAATTGCTAGGTACTTCATTTCTATTTTTACTGGCATACTAGAAGGATCCTGAGGAAGTGTCATTGATGAGGGAAACAGATAATTGCTTTCTATATACCGACATTATTTTCTGAGATTCAAACAGTCCTGAGCCTTAAATTGAAGTACCTGGGCTCACGAAATGAAAATACATCTGTTTCTGATCATTTCACAGCAGTCTGTATCCGTGAGGAAATTTTCTCATAGAGTCTCTGCGAGGCAGGCCAAGAGTAGGATGAGCATCTTTACTTGAAATCTGCTGAAACTGAGAAAGAGGAAATTTAAATAACATGACTAAAATTGCTTTGCCTATGGTGGGGCTGAAATTAGAATGTAGATCTCTTGATTCAAGGTTGAACTACCCCCACTGGGCCTGGGAGGAATCCAAGTGCAGTGACAGAAAATAGCTCTTGCTAACTTCACAGTACCTCTGTGGAGTGTACAGGGAACCCAGCCCCTTTCGTTGTGCTTCCCGCAGAGGGAGCAGGACTTAAAACAGTACAATCTCCACTTTTCCTTGGATAATTTCTACCGTATAGAGCGAACAAATGGCAGTGACCGATAAGGACCCTACTGGTGTGGTGCTAGGGGTAGAAGATAAGAACACTGAGTTAGTGTGTGTCTAAGTGGAAGTGATCAAATTGGAAAGAAGGATACTCTAGGCAAACACCCTGACTCTTCTACTAACCACGTGCAGTCAAAAGAAAATACTAATGCATTACTATTATGCTTGAAAGTTGACCAATTACCTTTTACATACATCAATTTATTTTATATTAACTTCAAAACATCCCTATGTGGCAGGTATTGCCATTTCTCATTCTATAAATGTGTAGATGGACTCAGAGAAGCTAATAACTTGCTCATGATCATCCAGCCACCGAATAGTGAAGAAAGTAAGAGTAACAACATTAATAGAGATCTTAAATTTTCATCTTTTATTTCCTTTACTTTTTGCAATAGGAAAGGGCAAAGAGGGGAGTATCAGAAGGAATTGTGGTTTACAGAAATGTGGGAACTTGAGGCAAAATGTGATAGCTCAGTATGTCCTCAATGCTTAGAGAATATTGTGCTTAGTATCAAGCCAAGTTGGGTGGCACCATTAAAAAAGTACAGAAAATTCAAAGAGTCATCCTTACCACCCCAGACAGACACTAGATCATCCCATTGTGTATGTATTTGGAAAGATCTTCCATTACCAATGACTTCCAAGTGTAGGAGTTTTATCTAAAACTTGCTGAGTAATCATTTCATCTTTGAGACTCAGCACTTCCTAAGGTATGACATGCTTCTTAAATGATGAAAATAAAGACTTCAAAGAGGAGAAAACTTGTGAGAGCACCTGAGAGAGAAGGTTGTGGATGCATCTAGGTAAACTCCAAAAGTTCCAGCACATAGTTGGATCTTCAATGAATACTTACAGATAAATGGGTATTTATGCCACAGAGGGGCATCATATTCAGTATGTTAGCTATACTGTTAGGATTAAATACTGACTTAATACCTACCATTTTTATTGGGCAAAATTTGTTGCATATTTCTAGGCTAACTAAGTATTGGAAGATTTTAACATTTCTAGCTCCCATTTTCAAACTTTGTACAGGTCTGTTCATCCTGACCCTTGTTACACACTACATTTTTTTCTAGTGTTTCCTCTCTTTAAACAATAAGCTACTATATTTCAAGCTCTGGGCATATTTCTGGACAGTTTCAGATAATTTTTCATTTAATCATCATACTAACCTAGCAAGTTATCCTCATTTCAGACAACACTCTGAATCTCCAAAAGGGTTAACTAACTCGCTCCATGTAACATGATAGTAAAATGCAGATCTAGGATTTCAATCCAGAATTAAAACCCTTGAAGGCAAGCCAATATCTTTTGTGTTTCTTCCATATCAGCAATACCTACATCAGCATGTGTACTGGAATCACCTGAAAAACTTAGAAACAGTTTCCCACTTCATACCTTCTGGACATTCTGATTTCAGTTGGTCTAAGATGGAACATCAGTCTACATTTTTAACAAATCCTTCGGCATGATTCTTACATAGCCAGTTGAAAGATGTGTTATTTAGGGTCACCATATCAATGTCTTCCATATAGTAGGAAATAAAATATGTTATTTACATTTTGAAGTAAATTCCACATATCAACTTGATGCTTCTTTGTGTTTCATAACATTTAAAGATTCTTTTGATGGTGGAACACGACGCACTGACACATGGATAGATGAAAGACAACTCTTAGTTACTTACAGCTCCAGAAGAGAAACAGAGCCACACAGGGGAATGCATGGAAAAGGATAACAGCAAGCTGGAGCTGTGGAGACAGTTGATATTGGCAAGTGGGGTGGGTTGCTAAGTTTCCCAGGGTTCCTGGTGGATTGACTAAATTTATTAATTTTGCAGGCCATGGGGCATGGTAGCTGTACCTAGTTATATGGTACCTGGCCATGGGATGATTAAGAATAATGCACAGTAAACTAGGGTGTGAAAGCCAGATAAGAGAAGTGGTTGGGGGTATGGATTTAATTGGGTGCTCAAAAAGGGGAACAAACCAGCCCCTAGTCAAGGTCTCAAAACTGGGTCAAGACAGCACAATTAAAAGTGATTAAACAGGGACACCTGGGTGGCTCAGTCAGTTAGGCGTCTAACAATTGATTTTGGCTTAGGTCATGATCTCACAGTTTATGGGTAATTCTCTCTCTCTCTCTGTCCCTCTCCCACCTCTTTTTCTCTTTCTCTTTCTCTTTCTCTTTCTCTTTCTCTTTCTCTTTCTCTTTCTCTTTCTCTCTCTTTCTTTACCTCTCATTCACGATTGGTTTAGAGCTCCAATTCACAATTTATAGCTAGTGAAATCCTCACCAACGTGCCTCTGGTTTCCCAATATAAGGTGATGAAATAGGTGAGTTATCCCATCTGGAAGTTTTTGACTCCTCCCTCTAACCCCACTGAATTTTTATTCTCCATGCTAGGTTTTGAATTTTTCATCTGTCTGGGAGTTAATCTCAGTACTTTGCCTTGCTTGGCAAATTAAAAAAAATCATAAATGTATTCAGAAACACAGACATAACTGAAAAAAAGCACTTACAAAAGGCATTGTATGTGTAGCACAGTGTGATGAAGGCTTGAGGTTTAAATCAAAAGAAGTTTAAATTGCTGCAGCAGTAACTATTTAACAATAATCGTTAGACAGTGCTGCTTCCAAACTTCTTGGACAACTTCACAGTGTTGCCCAAGCCTTGGCTGTTTTTCCTTTAACTGTCTCCTCCCTGTGTCTGTTCATTTCTAATGCAGAGGGACTTAGTTACCTCTTTTGTTTCCTGGGCTTCCTCCTAATCCTCTACTCGTGGTCTCATATTCCACTCCATGTACTTTATCTGGGTATTTTCCTAAAGAGAGAATATTTCTACTGGTTCCAGCTATTAATATTAATATTTGTTTTTACTCTGCTACTGAAGACATTTGCCTTCTCATGGGAAATCCTCATCTCACTGAAACATGTCATGTAAGGTCCTTTACTTAAATTATCTCCCTACTTAGGTTTTGATAGTATTGTTTTCCATAATAATTATAAATGAATTATTCTGATTTCTACTTAATAGCCTCTGGGAATAAAGTGGACTGGCTAGAGCATGACTATTGCCCTATCTACTTTGACCAATAAATTCCTTGTATACTGGAGAACAAAATGGCTTAAAATTGATTTCATCGAGTTCTGTTTCATAATGGGGAGCCCAAAGTAGATAATGACTCAAAAAAATCAAATTATGTAATTAGAAATTCTACTTAGTATAAAATAATTGATAAAGCGGGGATTGGCAAAAAGTAAGCAACACACAAAGTTGTTTCATTTTGCTTGAGTGGGGAAAAAAAAAGAATCCTTTTCTTAAACTTTCTCCTCTTCTGAGCTTCACAATTTTGGAATGTGTCTGTGCTCAGTTCTCACCTCACTCTGCTCCATACTCACGCCAATGCTTCCCAAAGAAATCTCAGCCTTGTTGCTCCCCCTGAACTCTGTCCACTCCATGGTTCTCTTTGGACTCCTGATAAGCACTTCAAGCAAACATGGCCAAGGCAAAACTCTTGATTTTTCCCTTCTAGTTCCCCAGTCTTCCTCAAATCATTGCGTCGCTACCATTCACTAGATCAAACCGATTCCTTGCTTTTGCTTGCATTCTTCCAACCCATCAGCAAATCGTATTGGTTTTGCCTTCAAAATACATCCTGAATGCACTCATGTCTCACTAGTCCAGGTTGCCACCACTGTGCCTCTACTTCTGTAATAGGTTCCTAATGCTTTACTTGCCTTTCCCATTCTTGCCCCTCTGCAGTCTGTCACTCAGCTGTTAGAGTAGACATTTACAAAATATGTCAGATCAATAGGGCACCTGGGTGGCTCAGTCAGCTAAGTGTCTGACTCTTGGTTTCAACTCAGGTCATGATCTCTAGGTATGGGACTGAGCCCCACACAGGGCTCTGCACTGCACTGGGCATGGAGCCTGCTTGAGATTCTCCTTGGTCTCCTTGTACCCCTCTTCCCCCCTCATGCACCTTCTTTCTCTCTCTCTCTCAAATAAAAAGAGTTTGAAAAAGATGTCACATCAAGATATTTTCCTATGTAAAACTTTCTAATACCTTCCTTTTCATATTTTGAAAAATGTAGAAATATTTTTCCTAACTGTAGCTCTATATAATCTAGCCTTTGATCTCTCGTTGACTTCATATTTGACTTCTCATCATGTCTTTTTTAGCTCCAACCTCAGTAAGCTTCATTTAGTTCTTTGACTATTGTAACTTTTCCCTACTAGGGACTTTATGATTCTTGAACCTTTGACCTACCGTCAGATCTTCCCAAACCATTAATTTTCATCAAACAGGCATTACCACTTGAATCCATCCCTCCCTCCATCCTTACTCCCTTCTTCTTCCTTTCTTCTTTCTCTTTTTCTCTCTCCTCTCTCCCTCCCTCTGTGCCTTCTCCCTCCTTCTATGTGATTTATTATATTTCTTCCACTAAACTGTACACATCATGATGGCATGGACTTTCTGTATCTTTTTCTATTATAAACACAGTGTCTAGAAAAATGCCTACCTGTATGAAATGCTGAATAAATCATTGTTAAATGAATAAATGGATAAATAAATTTATTTCACAAATCAGAAACAGAGATGTTGAGAAAATTAGAGATGTTGAGGAACAAATGTAGAGATAGTTAATTCTTAAAAAACAATTCTATGGTGACAGTATCTATAATGTAACCATAACAAGGGATATTTATTGAGTATTTAATATTCTTCTAGCCATTGAGCTAAGTACTTCATGGACATATCTCATTTCTTTCTCCCAACAACCCACCAAAGGAATGCTCTTCCTTTTCGTATATTACAAATGAGCAACCTGAAGTTAAATGACTCATTTTCTCATGGTCACACAAATCCTAAATGATGGAGCTGGGCCTTCAACTGATTCATACTCCAAAGCCCATGGTTGTAATAACTGTATGATATAAATATAACATGGTAATTCTTTTTTTAAAATATTTTTTTAGATTTTTTAATGTTTATTTTTGAGAGAGAGGAAGAGAGAGAGAGAGAGAATGAATGAATGAACAGGAGAAGGGCAGAGAGAGAGGGAGACACAGAATCCTAAGCAGGCTCCAGGCTCTGAGCTGTCAGCACAGAGCCCAATGTGGGGCTAGAACTCGTGAACCACGAGATCATGACCTGAGCCGAAATCAGATGCCCAACTGACTGAGCCACCAGGTGCCCCTAACATGGTAATTCTTTTAAAGCTAGACTATATGAACTCATGTCTATATTATTTGCAGGTACTGGGTTTCAATTCTGTGAAAGAATCTAAAGAACCTGAGGAAGAATGTGTGGATGCACTGTAAGCAGCAGAACGGTTGTGGGAAGGAGACATTACTGGGTTAGGGACCAAAGTTACTGTGGTTTTACATAGGCTGCTCTATCATAGTATAAACTGGACCCCAGTCTCCTTTTCCAGGGGAGGAGCGCTCAATTCCCAGGGGGAATTAAACTAAAATTAAAGCTATAAAACTGAATAGTCCTTGAACAAAATTCAGTTCCAAGGTACCTTTTCTTAAGTTCTCCCTCTTTTCTTTTCATGTTTTTTGGTAGGGAATTTAGGAATTTAGGACTTCCCAGATTGTCCCAACAAGGTCCTATTGTCTTTCATCCAGCCCACTTAACCCGTTAATATTTCTTACCCTAGTCCTTCAGGGTATTTGATTTTGTGACCTCAGGGCTAGAAATCATACTGCTATATCTCTTTTTAAGTCAAAGCATACTATCCATAGGGATAAATACTGGAAAAAATACTGGAATACATACGGAAAAAAATTTAGTGTTTGCATGATGATTTTTCAGTTGTCAATCCAAGCTTACATTTATGCATAAGTTAATGATATTCATATCTTGCAGAGCTGTTAAAGAACAAAAGCATACTAAGCATACAGTTATGACAAATCACTTTAAATACTTATTTTCAAACATCATTTTATTTGTATCTTGACTGATACATGGAATATATATAATTTGTTTCATTGCTGTTATTTTAAAATTGACTCTACTCTGAAGAATCATGACAAGAAATGAACGTTTCTCATAAACAGCCAAAAGAATAAATATGTCTGTGGTGGCAAAACATCCAGATGTAAAGTGGAAAATCCAGTCATGTGATAGTTTCCTCACAGAATGCCAAACATCTGGAGGTTTGGGGAGAACTTTACAATTACCTAAATATTTCATTTCTTATCTGTATATTTATTTTCTTGTAGCTGCAGTCTCATTTGGCACATTGTCGGTAAGTAAGGGGCGGCAGGAGGGGCGGGGAGTGTTGGATTCTAAAGAAAAAGTTTTGGGTTTTTTTCCCCAAAGAACTGTTTAAGACATTATTTTAAATTATTTTATACATTCTGGTCTGATCAAAGGCATTTCTTAAGTTTGTCTGCATTTCACATAGGACATTCCTAAATCATGAATCTTTAGGTTTGCCTTTGTTTTATGTAGTAAGAAACATAGTGTAAAGAGAACTGAAAAGCTGTAACTACATAACAAAGCTTTTCTCCTTGTTAAACTTCCATTAATTCATCATTAATCCAGTTACAATGGTATATGCAGAATATGTACATTAAAAATATCAGGGAGGTGTCTGGGTGTTTCAGTTGCTTGAGCATTCGACTTCAACTCAGGTCATGATCTCATGGGTTTGTGAGATAAAACCCCACATTGGGATCTCTGCTGTCAGCTCAGAGCCGCCTTTGATTCCTTGGTCCCCGCCCCCCACTCTCTGCCCCTCCCCCACTCGCTTAAGTTCTCTCTCAAAAATGAATAAAACACTAAAAAAAAAAAACCAAGAGGAAATAAGCTAAATGTAACCATTTTTAGAATCCTTAGGATTTGGCTTTCCTTTTTAAATTTTTTTCAATTTTCTGTAAAGATCAGTAGTATTTTAAAAAATCAAGTTAATTTAGTCTTTCAGCTGAACACAAACATTTATAAATTTATTTTCAGAAAACAAAAGTGCCCTTATCTTTTCAAAATCACATTTCAGCTTGGCTGTCTCATCAACATGGTTTCTATGAAGAGTATGCTGGGAAGTGAGAGCAAGGAGAGCCAGCTAATATTTAGAGCACATTGATTGATGTTTTACCAGTGAAAGAGTGTAATGTAGTTACTTCTTACTAATAAAGCAGGCATCTTTAGGACCAACAGAGTCTCAAAGTACTCCATGGACAAATTACCCAGGAATTTTAAAAGGCCTTCTTAAGAAAATGAAAGAATTGTCATGAGTAGCTCCAATAGCACAATCAGTTAGCATGTGGTATTTAAACAATTTCCATGAGACCAGTCATACATGTTTCTCTCTCTCATAAAAATGAATGTGGTTCTAAATATTCTGAGGAATAAAGAAACAATGAAAAATATTAGAAACACCCATAAAAGGCCTGCCAGAAGTTCAGACACCTAAATACACAATCAAATCTGGGCACCTGGGTGGCTCAGTCGGTTAAGTGTCCAACTCTTGGTTTTGGCTCAAGTCATGATCTCACCTTTCATGGGTTCAAGGTCTTCATCAGGCTCTGCTGACAGCATGGAGCCTGCTCTGGATACTCTGTTTCCCTCTCTCTCTGCCCCACCCCCTCTCGTGCGTACTCTCTCTCTTCTTCTCTCAAAAATAAACATTTAAAAATAATAAATAAATACACAACTAAATCAAATTAAAAAACATAATTGACAGAATTTTCTATCTTCTTTTTTCTAGTTCTTAAGCCCAAAGCTTTCAGCCATTTAATATACTAAATACTAACAAAATAATACCTCATTTTAAGAGAGGTTGCATATTTTCATACTCTGGGAAGAAATGTCATTTAATAAACCGCTTAATGAGTTGCAGTTTGATGGTCCTTTGGTAGTAAGAGTACACCCAGCAGTAAATCAATGAGAAAACATCAAGATCACCAGAGCAGGCTGCCTATAAATCCTAAATCTCCTAGAGTAATCAGTAAATTCACTGCATTCAGAAAATGAAGCAATTATATGATAATGAAAGCTATAGAAAATGTGATTATATTTGGCTTGTATATTATTCTACTCAGAATGCTATAACAAAATACAGAATGCTATAACAAAATATTTCTGTTCTGTTAAAAGAACAGAAATTTGTTTTTTTCCTAATTCTGGAGGCTGGAACTCTGAGGTCAGGGTGCAGCATGGTTGGGTTCTAGTGAGAGCTCTCTTCCTGGTTTGCAGATGGTCCTAGCTGTGTGCTCTCATGGCCTTTCCTGTGTATGCACTTTGAGAGACAGAGTGACATGTCTCTCTTCCTTTTCCTATAAGGCCATCAGTCCTATTGGTTTAGGGGCCCTAAAGACCCTTAAGACCACATTTAACTTTAATTACCTTCAAAGACCCTTTCTCCAAATATAGTAACATTGGGGCTTAAGGCGTCAATATATGAATTGTAGGATAGAGGGCAAAATTTAGTCCATAGCAGCTTGTTTGGGGTGTGTCTGTGTGTGTGTATGTGTGTGCACGTGATTGCACGTGTGTGTGTGTGTGTGTGTGTGTGTATGTATGTATGTGTGTTTATGTGTTGGGTAGGAGATTTGAGAAAGTGCTTAAAGACCTAATATTTCTAGAATATTTATAGTAGAATTTTATAGAAGAAATAAAAATGTTAAGATTTTACTAAGATGTTTACAATACCAATTGGTAGGTTTTGCTATCAATTAGTGGACTAATATAACTCTGTAACTCATGGTATTAATAGTATGGTTTGAGCCATCTGCATGTGGTCAAAGAGCAAACTTGGGTCTTTTTTCTTAAAGTTTCTTTCTTCTCACAGAAATTCTCTCCACCCCTGAACTTAAGTTTCCTAAAAACTTTAAGAATGTTTAAGACTTTTCCTCCACCATACACTTCAATGGAAAAGAATAAATGGATAAAAATATGAATGAGTGGATCCATCGATTCAGTACAATCCCAATCAAAATCCCAGAAGTCATTTTCCTTTTTTTTTAGAAATTGACAAGCCAATTATAAAATTTACATATATATGAAAGGACCTCAAATAGTCAAAACAACTTTGTAAAGTAATAGACTTGAGGAGGCACAATACCTGATTTCAAGAATAACTAAAGCTACAGTAATTAAGACAATGTCATATTAGTATAAAAATAGACAAATAGATCAATGGAATAGAATAAAAAATCCAGAAATAGATCTACACATACATAGTCATTTGACTTTTGACAAGGAAGCCAAGGCAATTCAGTAGGAAAAAGGATCTTAGACATTGGTGGCAGTACAGCCTGATTCTGCCTCACCATAAACAAAAATTAATCAATGTTTTATTATAGACCCTAAATGACACTACATCAAGAAAAAAAAATACATTTGTTCTTCAAAAGACACTATTACCAAAATGAAAAAGCAAGCTAAAGGAAATATTTACAAAACTGATTTTTAACTAAGAGCTTGTATTCAAAACAGATAAATAAATTTCAATTGTGAATAATATGAAAATAAACAAACCAATTCAAAAAGGGCAAAATATTTGATTAGACATTTCAGCAAAGCAGATGTAAAGATGGCAAGTAAACAACATGAAGAGATGCCGTTAAGAAAACACAAAAACATCAATACCATATCAGTACATACTCACCAGAAAGGCTAAAATGAAAAACTGATCATATCAAGTGTTGGTGAGGATATGGAACATCTGGAAGTCTATATTCTATCAGTGGGAATATGATTTGGTATATTCACTTTGGAAAACAGGTTGACAGTCTCCTAAAAAGTTAAACTTATACTGACTATGTAATGTAGCCATATCACTCCTAGATATTGACAAGAGAAATTAAAATATTTTTCTATACAAAACCTTGTACACAAATGTTCAAGGAAACTTTACTTGTAATTCCTCAAAACTAAAAACAATCTACTGTACATCAACAGGTGAACAGATAAACAAGTTGTGGTGTACCCATACAATAAAAAGGAACAAACTATTAATGCACAAAACAAAACGAAAGAATCTCAAAATAGTTATGCTGACTGAAATAAGCCAGACCCCACCTCAAAAAGAGAGGATATGTATATATGGTTCCATTTATATAAAATTCTAGAAGATGCAAACTAATCTACAGTGACAGAAAGCAGGCCAGTGGTTGCTTGGAGAAGGAGAATCACAAAGGTCAGGAGGAAAATTTGGAGAATGGTGGCTATATTCATTATCTTGATTGTGTTTGATACATACGTCAAAAGTCGTCAAAAATACATGTTGAATATGTGCAGTTTAATAGATGTCAATTATATCTCAATGACGCTGTAAACAAACAAGCAAAAGCAAATTACAGAGATAGAAGTCAGGATAATTGTTACCCTTGGTAAGTGTGTGTAGTCACTGGAAGAAGAAGCTTCTGGGGTTCCAGTAATGCTCTGTGTTTTTATCTGGATGCTGACGGCACACGTGTTCACTTTCTGAAATTTAGCTGACACATATGATATGTACCCTTTGCTAAATGTATGTTTTTCTTCTTTAAACATTTTACATTAAAGTAAATATGAAGAGAAAGTTCTGCCTTCTCAGTGTAGACAGGACCCACATGAAATATACCAAGTATATTTTTATACTTTTAAAAAGACAAGATGAATTGCAGATGAGAGCAGAAGTAAAGATAAATATAAACTACAGTCCACTAATATTTAAATCATGTTTTACTGAAACATAGCAAAGAAATTTGTCTCAAACTCCTGACTTATAGGAAACTTCATCTCATTTTATCACTGAATCTTTTTCAGAAACGTTTTTTTTTTCCTTATATTCCTTCCCCCAAGATTATTTTTCAAGGTAGATTTTTCAGAAGGATTTTTCACGAGCATGGTAAAGAACCATAAGATTAAAATGTTCCACAGGCAAAAGCATTTGGGTATATCATGCTACACCAAGCTAAACTGTTTTCTTTCCTGCAGGATTTATAGGTAAGCTTTTAGCATGTTAAAATGTGCCATGAATCCCATACAAGGCATATGTGATACTTTGCAAATTCATATGTCCACAGAATGCCCTTTTTAAAACATCTTTCTAAAGGACTAATATTTCAAGGAATATACAATGCAGTTCTAGAAATGCAATACCAACTGTGGTTGTTGACTACTGTAGTTAAACTGTGTGTTGCCAAATTAGACCATCTGTGTTTGAATCCTGCTACTTTTTCTCTTGTGTGACCTCGAAAGCTGAAACTTATCTCTCAAAATAAGGTGATAAAAGAAATATGGTCATTTTGGGGATAAAATGGCTAAAGATATGCAAAGCATGTAGAACAATGCCTGATGCATAGTAAGCGTTCAAAAGAGCTAACTAGTAATATTATTAAGAAACATTGCCTAGGTCAGAATCACAAGGTAGAGATCACGTTCCCGTATTGGTCTTGCTGAAATTTAGGGTCAATCTTACTACTCATCAACCCATCAAAATCTGGCAATAGAATTACATGAGATATAAATGTTTTCCCCTAACAACAACAAAATGGATAATATGTGAGGTGAAAGATGTGTTAACGAACTTCTTGTGGCAATAATTTCTCAATATATATATGTATGAGATCACCACACTGTACATCTTAAACTTATACAATGTTATGCATTAATTATATCTCAATAAAACTGCAAGAGAAACAGAACAGTTCCGGTCTCTCAAGCAGTCATCACAGAGACTGAGTGACTTAATATATATAAAGTGTCCAGTCTTAAACCTCTACAGGATGAAAGAATTACATGAGAATTTATAACCATAACCAGCATGCATGGTTAGATTATAAATTCCTTGAGGGCAGAGACCACATCTGATCATCATCCTCCTTTTTGAAGACTAGAGTTGAGCTAATTCAGTCTACACACTTTAGGAACTGTGGGATTCAGCAGTCTTATTAGCATGCGGGAGTCAGACACTTTGGTATAACTGTGAAAAGGATTTTGAGCCAAGATGGCCAGCTCCCTGGATCAGCAAGACAAAGATATGTCAGCAAAAGATGGTAGAAGACTGCTTTTAAGAAGGTTTTGTTTAGGTTATGTATATGGAGTCCTTAAATCAGGATTCCATTCATGAGGCCTTCACGTTAGAAGACAGCTGAAACCACACAGGGTGAGGACACCAGGGACATTAAAATCATGTTAGGAAAACTGAGGATTGGAGTCAAATGCTTCCTCTGGTTATTACTTTCATGCCTGATTTTCCCGAGGCTGATGTGATAAGACAATAAGGGTTATATATTTATCTACCAAATTGCCTTAGACATACTTGCTCACAGTAGGTGTTAATGAATATATTTTTTGAGCATACAGTGTCATCATAAAGCGTAGTGACAGTTGTAGAACTGACACTCCCACTCTCCAACTCCAGCTGTGGAGAAAGGAGAAAACATGCAAGGAAACAAGAAATGGTAAATGTGTAGAGCAGAAAGAAAGGAAGAATCTTCAAGCAGGCAAAGCAGAGTTAATTCACAAGAAATGTGCTTTATGCTGCAAAGGACTGAGGCACAAGAGAGAATAAATAGTATTCACCCTCCAGGACTTCTTCAAAGGTTAATTTGTGTGAGGAAAGTGCTCTGAAACCAATGGTATGAAAACCACTTAAATGCAAAGTCTCACCACAGCTGCTGGCTGCATTGTGCTGCTTCTATTTTTAGCTCACATTCATGCTGCTCCTGGTCAGAGGAAGGGATGTCTGAGGAGAGAGGAACAAATCGCTTGCAGCAAGACCAGCTTTGATGAGTAATTACTTGTGTTATAATGTGCAGTCAGGGCCGGGTCCATTCCACAGGATGAAAACTAAAACTCCCAGGAAGTAATCACGGGTAGGGTCCACAGTGGCTGCAATGGCTTCCAGCACTAATGATATCTGGCAGTGCTGCCAGGATGATCAAGAAATAATTGATTTGTTGTGAACCCTACTAAAGGTTAGCACCAAGGCTGGTGTTATACAACGCAGTTACATTTTCAAAGCACCTTATAATCAGTAATTATTCTTTTCCCAATATTCCAAGGAAGTAAGTAAAAAATACTTTTCCTTGTAATTCTAACGTTATCTTTCTTTAAAGGTTTATTTATTTATTTTGAGAGAGAGAGTGTGTGTGCATGAGCGGTGGAGGAGCAGAAGGAGAGGAGGAGAGAGAATCCCAAGCAGGCTCCACACTCCACACTAGCACAGAGCCAGACACGGAGCTCGATCTCATGACCTCGAGATCATGACCTGAGCCAAAATCAAGAGTTGGAGGCTTAACTGACTGAGCCACCTTGGAGCCCCATAATGTTATCTTTTTGACTTTATATTTCTAAGCCCTAGACTTTCTACTAAGTACGAAAACTCTTTCACAAATTTTATGTTTCGAGAGTGAGAAGAAGTAAAATTTTCCTGTAATTTACTTAAAGCTGTTTTCTGATGCAGGCACAAAGTTCCTTTCTTTTTCTACTTTCCTACAACCCAGTGGTTCCATTACTTGACCAGCCCTAACTATATACTTTATATATTTATATAAATATACACACACATATGTGTTCATGCATATGTACATGTAGTATGTATACATGTAGTATGCATGTAGTTATGCATATGTACATATAGTATGTATACATGTATACACATATACCTATACACATATATGTGTGTATATATGTGTGTGTATATGTGTGTATATGTGTTATTATGCCATGACGCCATGTTGTTATGCCATTATTTCCATTATTAATGAATATTGTTATGCATTTATCTATAAAGAAAGCTATATATGTGTATAGGTATATATGTATATATATGCATATACGCATATATATAGTGTATATATATGCACATATGTATATGTTGCTGAGGTGTTGCTTGCCATTTATTTTTCTTTCTAATCTTTTCGTAATATGCATAATGTTGTAATCCATACCCCCATAGTATTACATTTAAGTATATCTCTGAACTTTCCTTAACATACATTCCAAAGAGTGAAGTTACTGTGGCAAATACATAGACATTTTTATTTGTGATACATATTGTAAAATTTCTGTAAGATCATTCTCACTTAAATTTAATTCTATTCCCATGATATGTGATTAAGATAAGTTCACTCTATTATTTGTCTTTATCTTTACTTATGATGAGAGAGGTTGATATAATAAGGCTTTAAATATTTTTTATATAATGAATTCTATAAATCTTTTTCAGAATAATTTCTTTTTGTGCTTTGATTTTTCTCTTTTCTAATTCTCTACCTTGGGCCTAAAAAAGGGGGTGCTATACAACCAAACCTAAAACGTGTACCAATGTTTTTGGGACCGTGCACAAGCAGGAACTGTTAGCTAAAGCTTGAAGTACAATGAATAAATTATTATTCAATGTTGGAAAAAAGAGGACCCAAGTTATTTTGGCAGGACAAAATCAACACATGAAGTTTACAAAGAATAACATTAGTAAGAAGCACTGTGGGCCTGAACTGCTCAAAATTAAAACACATCCTGAAGAGCACAACCTTATAGGGTAAGAAATCGCTACCCTACCTAGCTACAAAACATATACCCTTTCTTATGGAAAAAGAAGAATGACTCAGACACTGAAGTCTCAAGAGCATAGCGAAAAGCTTTGGAGAATCATGACCGAGTAGGAGGACTGGCCCCTAACAAAGGGCCTGACAACATGTACCTACCTGTATTTCGGAATTATTATGGCACAGTGACTGCTACGCATGCATTTATCTATAAAGAGATGTAGACAGATACATACATACACAGGATCCACAATAATATCTGAAGTTATGACTATTTCCATAATAATATTAGCAAATCAGGTAATTAGCATAGGCAAATTAACCTCTCTTAACTCCATTTAACTCATCTGCAAAGTGAGACAGTACTTTGGATTTAGTGATAAGCAAGCACTATCCCATCATACACAGGCTACAAATGCCCTGTTCAACTTAATAATATGACCTGGAATCTCATTTCAGGATAGGAAATTAGAAAGCTACCTCCTTGTGGCCACTTCTCAAAAAGGGCCTAGAAATTAACATTTGGTGACTAAAGCATGACAAATTCGCACTCTTCTACTCAGTAGATTACCCTTAGCATAAGAAATCCTCTACTGCTACCACGCTGCCACGAAGGCACTCAACAAAAGAAGTCAGTTTGGGAAAGCTCTTGTAATTAAAAAAAAAAAGCTACGAATTTAATTCACCATGGTCTAGACAATTTCCAAGTTTCCTTCTGTTCTCCTATAGAATGGAAATTCATGACACTTCTGTATCCCTTTTCTTCTCCCTTGTCTCTGGCAGGTGTCACTAACTGACCATGGTACTATTTTTTCTACTTCTCCAGATACAGCCGCATGATCTTTTTCAACACAGCATGCCAGGCAATTTTTGCCTGCCAATCTGAGTTGTCATACAGATTGACATTTATTTACCATTGTTTTTCTATGATGTGTAATGTTCTCTGATCTCTGAGATCTACATAAGTTAATACCCCAGATAAGGGATAAGCTATGGATAAACTCTGAAATCTCACCTCCATTACTGTGAAAGACAATAAAACATAGTTTTTGAGACCGTAATCCCTGGAGCAAACTGGTTGTTTTTATCATAATTCTGATTCACAGTAGCTGTGTGACGTTGGGCAATTACTTAGCCTCTTTGTACCTCAGATTCCTCATCTGTAAATTAGAGATAATGACATTACATCATAGATTAACTATAGTTATTAATTGAGAAAATATATAATGAAGATTAACAAAATATTTGTAAATTACTTAAAATAATGACTGGTGCCAAATCATGCACCAATATGTTACCTGTTATTATGCCATTATTATTTTCATCATTGTTGTCATTATTACTCCTAGTCCCATAAGTATGGCGAATTACATAACCTTATTGTATGTGGGTTAGATGATATTTGTGAAGCATGCATGTGGGCATTTAACTCAGTGTACATATGCAATTTAACACTTGACACACCAGAGTTTTGAAACAATTTTTATTGAAATAGAAAAATTTAGAAATTAGAAAATTAGAAAAACATAAAGTATACTACATATTTTGCTATCTTGTGAACAGGGTGTGCCAAACATTATTTCAACTTTTCTTTATATAGCAAAGTCAACAATTACAGCTCTAATTGTAAAACATTTTAATGAATATTTATCTTGCCTTTTCACTAAACGATCCACAGGACGGAGCAGTATTTCTTTTTCTCTGTGCTTTTGGTGTTGACTCAGTGCATCAAGGGCTGGCAAGGTGTGTGGAACTATTTATTCAGTTCTATAGCCCCGTGCCATTTTTTCTCATCTCCTTCTTCTAACCAGCTTTCTTATTATCACTGGTTCTCTCCCTGTCTTTAATCTCTCCTGATTCTAATTTTCTCTCTACTCAACTTTTCTGAACTCTTGTTCTACTGGCTCACATTTCTTGACATTCGCTAGAGTGAAGTTCAGCACTGCTACTTCCCTTCAGGTTAGACTAATAAATCAGACAATGGGAGTTACTGTAGTTTGTCTATTTTCCACTCTCTTCAAAGATTGATGAATCTTTACTTGTGTACCTTGATTCATTCCAAATTGTTGCTTTTGCCAAAAATGTCATGTCCCAGCAAATCAGCCATGCTGTTCATAATATGTAACTTATAACTGAAGAATAAACTTAGGTTAAGGCTTAAGAAAATACAGTGCTGTTTACTACAAAAAGAAATTTATGAAAGGAATTTCCACTTTGGATTTTATTCAGAAGTATTTAACATGGAAATGCCAAAGTAAGCCCCTCTTTCAATGGCATAGTAAGTACTCTTAGGAAAAGACAACACTACTATCACACTGTTGTAGTATAGTAGTTCTCAAAGTGTGTTCCTAGGGTCCTACAGAAATGTAAATTCCCAGGCCCCACCCCAATTTTCAGAAGTTCTGGTGGTAAAGCCCAGTAATCTCTGTTTTGACAAGCTTTTTAGATGACGTTGATCCACACTTAAGTTTAAGAATTATTCTGATGTATGAGCAAATTTTTTAATTAGGGCCCTACTTGTATCTTACCATCACGTTTAATTATTTTCTTTCCTGTACTATGATTTATTATAGGTTATAACATTTATCATTTCTAAGAACATAAGTTTTGGGGTCCTTTTATTCCTCTGCTTTACTCTTCTCAAAGATCCAGGTTCACCTGATAATGTCACAGAATCAAGACATAATGAATGAATTTTCCTAGTTCTTTATAGAACTAGAGCAAACACTTGAGAACTATTAATAACAAGGATTAAAAGTAGAGTTCTCAATAAATAATGTACTGATGAGTCTTCTAAGTATAATTACTTTTCTTTATATGTGGTTTGGAGAAGTCATTTGGGATGATATGATTAACTTTTTACTTTTTTTTTAACGTTTGTTTATTTTTGAAAGGGTAGACAGAGCGTGAATTGTGGAAAGGCAAAGAGGGAAACAGAACCTGAAGCAGGCTCCAGGCTCCAAGATGTCAGCACAGCGCCTGATGCAGAGCTCGAACACAAAAACTGTGAGATCATGACCCGAGCCGAAGTCGGACACTTAACCAACTGAGCCACCCAGGCGTCCCTGATATGATTAACTTTTTAATCTGCTGTTTGCATCGTTGGAGAGTTGAAGCAGAGAGGTCATTGTAGCTACAGCTTGTCACCTACACAGGTCTTTTCTACAAGCTGTGTCACCTTAGTAGGGCACCCAAGTTCTAATTCCCAGCTTTGCAGTATAAGAAATAGGAATTTGTCTGTGTACCTTGAGTTTTCAGTCTCTTGAAGGCTGGTTTACTGTTCATGAGAACTCATAATAAATAGAATGGCAAATTAGTAATTGATAATAGAAGCGATTTCTGTATTCAATCACAATATTCAAGTCTGCCCTTCCTTAGTATGTAAGGTGGCTAGTAACAAATAGTCTCAGTTTTCAGTTGAGCTGGAATGTGTTTATTTTGCTTTTATTTATTTTTTGAAGTTTATTTATTTTGAGGGAGAGAGAATAAGTCAAGAAGGGACAGAGAGAGACAGGGAGAGGATCCGGAGGAGGCTCCGTGATGACAGCCGAGAGACCAATACAGGGCTTGAACCCACAGCCGTGAGATCATGACCTGAGTCTAAGTCCGATGTTTAACTGACTGAGCCACCCAGGTGCCCCATTTTGCTTTGATTTCTGATAGAGGGTTTTCTGGGTAAAATATCATTGCTTGAAAGGTTTTTCCCCCTTGGAGTAAAGAACAAAATTTTATTTATTTATTTATTTATTTATTTATTTAGTCAGTCAGTCAGTCGTATCTATTGTCACACAGAATTACTGAGAAAAAAACTTTCCCCAAAATAATTTCTAAGTAGTAATGTAAAAACAAGTTACATTCTTGTATCTATTTTTCTAAACAACATGTAATGATGTCATATATTAAGTGTAGTTACTGGTGTAGGGATTTTTTTTTTTAGTTTTTAAAATTTTTATTTTATCTTATTTTAATTCCAATATAGCTAACATACAACATTATATTACTTTCAGGTAAACAATATAGTGATTCAACAGTTCCATACATCACCCAGTGCTCATCACAACAAACGCCTTCCTTAATCCTTATCACCTATTTCACCTATCCTCCACCCACCTCCCCTCTGGTAACCATCAGTTTGTTTTCCATAGTTAAGTGTCTGTTTCTTGGTGTGTTACTCTCTTTCTCTCTTTTTTTTCCTTGGCTCATTTGTTTTGTTTCTAAAATTCCACATATGTGGGAAAGCGTATGGTATTTGTCTTTCTCTGATTTATTTCATTGCAAATGGCAAGATTTCATTCTTTTTATGGCTTATATATATATATATGCATGCCACATTTTTATTTATTCACCTATTTATGAACATTTGAGCTGCTTCCATACTTTGGCTATTGTATATAATGCTGCACTAAACATAAAGGTGCATGTATCCCTTTGAATTACTGTTTTGAATTGAATACACATAAAGGTGCATGTATCCCTTTGAATTACTGAATTAGTGTATGAATCCCTTTATATTACTGTGTATATATATATATATATATATATATATATATATATACACACACGCATCACATATTGTTAATCCATTCATCAGTTGATGGACATTTGGGCTCTTACCATGATTTGGTTATTGTTGATAGCACTGCTATAAATATGGGGGTGCATGTGCCCTTCAAGTCAGTATTTTTGTATCTTTGGATAAATTCCTAGTAGTGCAATTGCTGGGTCATAGGGTAGTTCTATTTTTAATTTTTTTCAGGAAACATCATACGGTATTCCACAGTAGCTGCACCAGTTTGCATTCCCACAAACGGTACAAGAGGATTCCTTTTCTCCATATCCTCTCCAACACTTGTTGTTTTTGATTTGTTTTTGATTGTAGTCATTCTGACAGGGGTGAGGTGACCTGTCATTGTATTTTTTGATTTATATTTCCCTGATGATAAGTGAAATTGAGCATCTTTTCATGAGTCTGTTGACCATTTGGATGTCTTCTTTGGAGAAATGTCTGTTCATTTCTTCTGTCCATTTTCTAACTGGGTTATTTGTTTTCTGGGTTTGGAGTTGTTTAAGTTCTTTATATATTTTGGATACTAACCCTTTATTGAATATATCATTTGCAAAGATCTTCTCCCACTCAGTAGGTTGCCTTTTAGTTTTGTTGATTGTTACAGAAATGTTTGAATTTTAACACATCTAATTTCTTACTAGAGAGCCACGTTCTACTGATAAGTTCACATAGCAACTTAAATCAAGACAAATGGTCTCATTTTCCTCAAAAACAAGAGAATTATTTCTAAGACTTTTTAATTACTAAGTTGATTATTTATTGAACATTTACTGACTGCTGAATATTTTTCAATAAAATATCTTCAAATAAAAGCTATTCAGAGACACAAAGACAAGACCTCTGTCACCACAAAGATTACAAAGGCACAGGAGTTCCTTGGACATCTTACCATATTTCAGTTAGCTTTGTTCCAAGAGACCAACAGTATTTAAATATTTAGAGTTTGTGAGCTATTGTAGATAATAGACCTAGAATCTGTTTTGTATATCTGTGCATTTAGAATGCCAACAAAGACCAAAAATCATGTGGAAAACAGCAAGATTAGCAAGAAGAAAAAATGTCGGGTAGGGTTTAGAATATGTAAAAAATATATCAATAAAAGGAAGGAAAATAATATATCACTGGGGAAGAAAATCTCAATAATCCTGGAGAGAAGAGAGACACATGATGCTCTTAAGTTTTATTGTTTTAATGCCACACAAAGAAAAAAAAATTGTCTCTTTTGTATTGGCTTGATTGGTAATTATATTTCTTTTAAGTATAGAAAAACAGGTTTCTCTATCCTCCTATAAGTAAATAATACTTTTGTTAGGCATTTAAATATGTGACTTCATTGGATTTAGGGGAATAAAAGACCACTAAATTAAACTCTGTCTGGATTATACCCCTGAATAAAAGTCCCAGTAGTAGTGAAGGAAAGAATACTATGATGGTTAAAGTGTTTTAAAGAAACAAAACCATAAGGATGATTATGTCTTTGGACATTGCAAAATAAACACACAACTAGAGGACACGCACAGAAACTATGGATTCAATTATTTTAATCTAATACCTTTACCATGGTGAAAAAAATATTAAGAGAAGGGCAAGTTGGAACAGCTGAGAAAACATTTTGTGTTTTACCAAACTTGCTTGAATGTACAACTTTCAAAATCTCGCTGTGTTTAGCTATCAGATGTCAGGTGGCAAATATTAACTCAATGAAACAGAGGCATCAGAAAAGTAACACTAAATAAATACTTTCAGGGATTGCCCCGTAAAGGGAGAGCTTTACTATTACTTTATATGGTAGGTGCATCACATACACTCCAGTAATGGCTTCCAGTAACAGAACATTTTCTTCTCTACCAAGGTAGTGCAACACAAAGGGAGAAGTAGAATTACACTGGCAACAACACACAGGTACAAGGCAGTAACCACCCACTCTTCCCTGTGCATTTGCATTAAATATTAATTACGATTGCTTCTATATTTTATTCAGCTTCACAAAAACCTACAGGAGCCTATTCTGAACTATGAGTTCAGAAGCTGAATTGTATTAAAAGAGAAGTGTTCTTACCAAGAGTATATGAGATGTACTGTAGTAGCAATAACTTAGACTTTGGAGTCAGATAGATTAGGTTATTGCAGTCTCCACTGATCACCTGGGTAACTTTGGAAAACTAACTTCAGAGCTTTGGCTGAAAAGTGAGGATTTTCCAATGTATCACTGATATGTTGAGACAATCTGTACACAGCGCCTAGTAAAATGTGTTTTGCATGATATTGCAAAGAAAATGATAGTTGTTATTATGATATGGAAAATTATTTTACTATTGTATCACAGGACATTGAGGAAATACTAAACAAATTAAAATATTTATGTAGCTGCAGCTGAAATAGTCACCTAGATTTAACTCCATAAAACTCTTGCTTTGAAATGGGGACAAAGAAGGAGCACGTATAATAGACAAGACTTTATTTATCTCCTTGGATTTTAGAATTAGAATACCTAAAAAATAACTGTGTCAATTTGATTCTTCTGAAGCAGTTCATGAAACTGAAAAGGACTTTCACAAAGTACTAGTATTCATTAGAAGTTAAAAGGTAAGGGAAATGAAGCATAATGCAGTTAAGATATTTAAATTATGGCTCTAGGTCCATCCATCTGTTTTTTAGCAATGACCTGAAATCACTAGTCAGATTTCATAAGTGAGTTTTAGATTTCTCTATTTTTAGATACTTTATGAAACCAAGGCATTAGTATCGGGGCTTAAGCCCTAATTCTGCTCACATGCTAAATAATTCTAAGACATTGCGAAGTGTATTTAATCACTATGAATCTCATTTGCTCACTAAGTGAGTAATGGTAACTGCCTGCATTAGTGGTTGTGAAAATTAAATAAAATAATGTTTATAAAGTATCCAACTCATGTTGGAATGAGCACTGGGTGTTGTATGGAAACCAATTTGACAATGAATTGTATTTAATATAGAAAAAGTATCCAACTCATAGTGGGAGTTCAGAAATGTGAGTTGTTCTTTCCTTATATTTAATCGGGAGAAGAATATTTATAAGCTCAGGAGATATTTTAAATCTAAAGAATGAATATCTTATTTTTACTAAAATGGTTTCATTTGATTATATAGAAAATATAGTAAAGAAATCAATTAATTTCAATCATTTAAATACTACTACTTTTAAAAAAAAATTTAAATGTTTATTTATTTTGGAGAGAGAGACAGTGTGAGTGGGAGAGGAGCAGAAAGAGAGGGAGACAGAGAATCCCAAGCAGGCTTCAAGCTGTCAGCTCAAAGCCAGATGCAGGGCTTGAACTCACAGTGAGATCATGACCTGAGCAGAAATCAACAGAAAGATGCTTAACCAACTAAGCCACCCAGGTGCCCCATAAAATATTTCTTGAATAAACTCTTATTTATAGCAAAGAGAAAGATCACACATTGTTTTCAAATACAAGTGGAATATTTATAAAAATGTTGCTGATACTGGGCACAAACGAAGTCCAACCAATTCACAGCAATATACCTCCTACTCATCATGAGGAAGCAATGTAGATGCTCACTTGTCTTTAAACTACTAAAACAATAAAATTTCTCTTGTAAAACAAATGTCTTCTCTCAGCCCAAATGGAATTTATTATAAATCTAACTGCCAAAAAATATCTGAAAAACTTAGTATGTCCCTCATTCAGGAAAGAATTATTTAGAATCCACTATTGGCTAGGCTCCTGTCTCAGACATGGAGAAAAGAAGGAGAAGGGGAAGGAGAAAAGGAAGAGGGAGGAGGAGGAGGAGGAGGAGGAGGAGGAGGAGGAGGAGGAAGGAGACAGAGGAGGAGAAAGAGGATCAGGAGGATAAGAAGGAGATTTGTCTAAAGTGACTGAAACTTAGTAAGGAAAATGACATAAAGACATATCACTAAGATCATGTTGTAAAGCTGTAAATGCTGTAAAGTTTATAAAGTCAGAAAACTACATTGAGTAAAGAAGTAGCCCTTGAGCTGGGGCTTAATTAATAGATAAAATTTAGCAGATACAGATGGGAGGAAGACAGAAGAATTTCCAAATGGAGAAACTGATGAAGGACAAATATATGAAACCAGGGAATTGTACAACACTTTTAGAGAAATAGTAAGTCATCCAGCCTGGTAGAAATAGAGGCTGTAAGTGGTAACAATACACTGAAGGCAAATTCTGGTAGCTTTAGAAGCCAAGCTAACGAATATAGACCTTAATGGACAAGTGATGATGAACTGCGAAGGATTTAAGGAGAAAACGATACAAATCTAAATTGTACCTTAGAAACTTTTATTTTGCTGGAGCTATTTCTGTGCTCAGAACAAGACACATAGAGCTCATGGTACACAAATGGGCAAGTTTTTCTTGAAGAGAACAGTGAACATTGGGATGCCTGGATGGGCTGCGATAGCAGCACCTGAGCTTTCTTCAGGTTTGTGTAAGGGAACTGACCATGGTAGAGGTGGGCAGAGGTAACATCACTTATTGGTTGTGGGCAGAGGAAGTGATCCTCAAAGCACTCTCTAATCCCCAGGAGAAAAAGAGAGTGAAAAGACTGGTGTCTTACACAGGTCTTTTGTCTAAAACACATTCCCAGATTCTGATAAAGATAATTCATATTATGCATTTCTGCCCACATCTCTGTGGCAAAGAGAAAGAAAGTGCAGAGTCCCTTGCTGTTTTACTGATTTCCAACCCATTAGAAAAGCTAGAGTGTGGGAACTCTTAGCTTAAAAGTAAATAGCTCCTGGCTTCTATCATTGAAATTAAAGAAGTCTCTATTTTCACCTCTGAATGGGAGGTCACTAAGTGGGATGAATAATGTTCTGCAATTACTGAACATGCAGTGTATATGGAGTAATACATGTATGTGCAATTTGCACATCTCCTTAATTAGTTTTAAATATCAAGCTTAGGGGCGCCTGTGTGGCTCAGTCGGTTAAGCGTCTGACTTCAGCTCAGGTCACGATCTCACGGTCCATGAGTTCGAGCCCCGCGTGGGACTCTGGGCTGATGGCTCAGAGCCTGGAGCTTGCTTCCAATTCTGCGTCTCCCTCTCTCTCTGCCTCTCCCCTGTTCATGCTCTGTCTCTCTCTGTCTCAAAAATAAATAAACGTTAAAAAAAAATTTATAAATAAATAAATAAATAAATAAATAAATAAATATCAAGCTTATCCTAGCTGATATCTAAGCTTTAAAACTACCCAGTTCAAGCCAAGTATATGGTTCTGAATTTACTTTGCAAATAGTATGTTCTTCACGGTTGCTTATGCAGTCATATTCTGTTCTCAGTTGCTACATGGTTTGTCTTAGAATTCTGACCAGGTGATTCTGTTTAGCCACAAAGGTGAAATACAAATATCTGAGCTGATCTTGTTGAGATAATGATTCCAGATGATTATATTTATCTGACTTTAAAATATTGTTTAAAATCTGACTTTTTTAATATTGTTTCCGGGGCGCCTGGGTGGCGCAGTCCGTTAGGCGTCCGACTTCAGCCAGGTCACGATCTCGCGGTCCGTGAGTTCAAGCCCCACGTCGGGCTCTGGGCTGATGGCTCAGAGCCTGGAGCCTGCTTCCAATTCTGCGTCTCCCTCTCTCTCTGCCCCTCCCCCGTTCATGCTCTGTCTCTCTCTGTCCCAAAAATAAATAAACGTTGAAAAAAAAATTAAATATTGTTTCCAGGTTAATGGCAGATCAAATAAATATATGTAATTTAGCTTCCTCCAGAGAGGGGGGAAGCCCCCCACATTTGAGCTTTTTGAAAGGGATTTTGTGAGAAGATAAAAACTCACTAGGATGAAGTAAACAGCACATGGGCCTGTGGTGACCATGGCCACTTTGTATGACAGAGGCTGGGATGAAGACCAGTGGGATGTAAAATCCAGCCCTTCAACTCTGCCCTCACCGAATGAGATCTGTGTCCACCTGGAAGCAAAACTTTTTCCTAGTTCATAAGGATAACTGGTTTAACATACCCAAGAAGGACAAAATTAAAGATGGCAGTAGGGAAAACAAGGCAGCAAAATAATTTGTATTTCAAGAGGCACAGGGAAAGAAGCTTTAAGTGGGAAAATGGGTAAAGACTGAAGGGACTGAATCAACACTTTTGAAAGGTTAGATCCTTCTCTCACACCATGCCTTGGGGATGTTGACCCTCACCCCCAGAAGAAATCTGGAGGTTTAGTCTTTGGCTTAGGTGAAAAAGAGGGTCTCCATATTGAGGACCACAGGAGGGTCCTGGAGCATACATTTCTGAAATAGGGCAATCAAGTGACCATTGGCATTCCAAACACTGAAGGCAGAACCCACCTTTAGCTTGTCTCCTTTAGTTGTCTACTAGAATTCTGGAATTCAGAAAGCTGAGCAACTTCATTTTGCCAAGATGTTGACCTGACCCACTCAGATAAACCCAAAGGGCAACCTAAATCATACAGGGATTCTAGAAAATTTTTTTGTCTCCCACTTTTATCCATGAACAGAATGCCAAGTCTTAACTGACATTTGAGAGAAAAGATGTCTTTAATGTGGAAGGGAATGACAGAAGCAATAAAAAAGAGGAAATGTGGGAATGAGAAACAGATTATGCAGGGACAAGAAGACATTGACATGATGAATATATTCAGAGATAGGAGAATGTATTGCTCAAAGTGCCTTAGATTACTTAAATAAAATAGCCATGAATTCCTAGAAATTAAAAACTCATGACAGAAGAAATGAAAAAAATCAGTAGAAGGTAGATGTTTAGAAGATAAAATTGAAGAAATTGTCCCAGAAAGTAAGCCCAAATGATGAAGAAATGATAAAGAAGAAAAAATTAAGAAAATCAGAAGATAGGCAGTCCAAAAGCCTCTTCATATTCTCTATCCTATTTCTGTAGCTCCTTTACTGATAACATGAAATGACATACATTCAAGAATCCTCAAAAAATATATGTTGTTTTGAATGGCAATAATAAAAATTTGGGAGGCCATCAGTCCAATGAGTTATTCATTAGGGCCAATGTTATTCTACATATACTCTAAATTATCACACACACACAACACCCACTTACAGGAACAAAAACATCCATTCTGCAAACCAGCACCTACTCACATACATGAGGCCCCTTCATACATTACTGGATTACCTGCTCCCAAGAATGGGTCCCATCCCTCTGATTCTGTGCTGTGTCCCCACATATAAGTGTATATCTATTGGTATATAGTGAACATGAACACACATTTTATTGAATAAATATTGAGTGCATTTCCATAAACTTTTATCTATGGAAGGGGTATGTTTTCTCTAATATATATGGAAATTATAGGTGACAACTTCAGCTGCTACAATTAATTAAATAATTATTGTTTCCTCAATTTAATGTCTCTGGTGAGAGCATGGCAATGTAGTCACAAAAATAAACAAATAAACACCAACCGCTTTGCAGAGTATTTATTTATTTATTTATTTATTTATTTATTTATTTATTTATTTTTAACATTTAAAAAAAAATTCTAGTTAACATAAAATATAACACTGGTTTCAGGAGTAGAGTTTAGTGATTAATCACTTACATATTAATCACTGGGTTACATAAACCCAGTGTTCATCATAACAAGTGGCCACCTTAATACCCATCATCCATTTAGTCCATTCTCCACCTACCTCCCTCCATAACCCTCAGTTTGTTCTTTATCATTAAGAGTCTCTTACAGCTTGCTTCCCTCTCCCTTTTTTTCCTCCCCTATGTTCATCTGTATTGTTTCCTAAATTCCACATACAAGTGAAATCCTATAGTGATTGTCTTTCTCTGCCTGATTTACTTTGCCTAGCATAATACATTATAGTTCCATCCACGTTGATACCAATGGCAAGATTTCATTCTTTTTGATGGCTGAGTAATATTTCATTACGCGCACACACACACACACACACACACACACACACACCACATTTTCTTTATCCATTCATCAGTCGATGGACATTTGGGCTTATCCGTAGTTTGGCTATTGTTGATAATGCTGCTATAAACATCGGGGTGCATGTACACCTTCAAAACTATATTTTTGTATCTTTCAGGTAAATATCCAGTAATGCAATTGCTGGGTCATATGGTAGTTCTGTTTTTAACTTTTTGAGAAAAGTCCATACTGTTCTCCAGAGTGGCTTTACCAGTTTGCATTTGCACCACTATTCTGTATTCTTGTCAACACCTGTTGTTTCTTGTGTTGTTAATGTTATCAATTCTGACAGGTGTGAGGTGGTATCTCATTGTGGTTTTGATTTGTATTTCCCTGATGATGAGTGATGGTAAGCACCTTTTCACGTGTCTGTTAGCCATCTGAATGTCTTCTTTGGAAAAGTATCTATTCATGTTTTCTGCCCAGTTCTTAACTGAATTATTTGATTTTGGGGTGTTCAATTTGATAAATTCTTTATAGATTTTGGATACTAACCCTTTATCAGATACATCATTTGCAAATATCTTCTCCCATTCTGTAGGCTGCATTTTAGTCTTGGTGATTGTTTTCTTCACTGTGCATAAGATTTTTATCTTGATGAAGTCCCAAGAGTTCAATTTTTGCTTTTGTTACTCTTGCCTGTGGTTACGTGTCTGGTAAGAATTTGCCATGGTCAAGGTCAAAGAGATTGCTGCCTGTGCTCTCCTCCAGGATCTTGATGGTTTCATATCCTACATTTATGTCTTTCACCCATTTTGAATTTATTTTTGTGGATGGTATAAGAAAATAGTCCAGTTTCATTCTTCCGCATGCAGCTGTCCAATTTTCCTGACACTATTTATTGAAGAGACTATCTTTTTTCCATTGAATATTTTTTCCTGCTTTGTTAAATATGAATTGACCATAAAGTTGTGGGTCCATTTCTGGGTTTTCTATACTGCTCAAATGATCTATGTATTTGTTTTTGTGCCAGTGCCATACTGTCTTGATGATTACAGCTTTATAATATAACTTGATGTGTGGAATTGTGATACCTCCAGCTTTGCTTTAGTTTTTCAGGATCGCTTTGTCTATTCAGGGTCATTTTTGGTTCCATACAAATTTTAGGATTGTTTTTTCTAGCTCTGTGAAATATTCTGCTGGTATTTTGATAGGGATTGCATTTAATATGTAGATTGCTTTGGGTAGTAGACATTTTAACAATGTTTGTTCTTCCAATCCATGAGCATGGAATGTTTTTCCATTTCTTTGTGTCCTCTTCAAGTTCTTCCATAAGTCTTCTATAGTTTTCAAAGTACAGATCTCTTATGTCTTTGGTTAGGTTTATACCTGGGTATCTTACGGCTTTTGATGCAGTTGTAAATGGGATTGATAACTTGATTTCTTTTTTTTTTTCCTGCTGCATTATTGGTGTATAGAAATGCAACAGATTTCAGCCTACTGATTTTATGTCCTGAGAATTTGCTGAATTCATGTATTAGTTCTAACAAATTTTTGGTGGATTCTTTCAGGTTTTCTAGATAGAGTATCATGTCATCTGCAAATAGGAGAGTTTGACTTCTTTCTTGCAAATCTGGATGCCTTGTATTTCTTTTTGTTGTCTCATTACTGAAGCTAAGACTTCACGTACCATGTCCTCATAGAATGAGTTTGGAAGTTTTCCTTTCATTTCTACTTCTTGGAACAGTTTGAGAGGAGTATGCATTAACTCTTCTTTAAATGTCTGGTAGAATTCCCCTGGGAAGCCATCTGGCCTTGGACTTGGTTTTTGGGAGATTTTTGATTAGTATTTCAATTTTTTTGCTGGTTATTGGTCTGTTCAAATTTTCTATTTCTTCCTGTTCCTGTTTTGGTAGTTTGTATGTTTCTAGGAATACATACATTTCTTCCAGATTGCCTAGTTTGTTGGCATATAATTTTTCATAATACTCTCCTATGAGTGTACTTCTGTAGTGTTGGTTGTGATCTCTCCTCTTTTATTTGTGATTTTATTTATTTGGGTCCTTTTCTTTTTTATAAGTATCTATGGGTTTGTTAATTTTATTAATTATTAATTCTTTCAAAGAACCAGGTCTTAGTTTCATTGATCATTCTACTGGGTCTTTTTGTTTCTATATTGTTAATTTCTGTTTTATATATTTATTATTTCCCTTCTTCTGCTGATTTAGGTTTTAGTTTCTGTTCCTCTCCTAGCTCCTTTAGCAGGATTTTATTCTACTGGTTCTACAATTGTCAAGTTCCTTTATGATGAGTGCATTCAGCATTGAAGAACAAGAAAATGCCACAGTGGTCAGTCTCTATTGTAAGATTGGCCATAGCACTGATGAAGCATGGAAGTTCCTTTGAGCACTTAGTTACTATATATTAAAATGATCAAGGGAGTCCTGATATCTGCCACAAGTTCTTATGTTGACACTAGGAATTAAGTATTATTGAAATATGGTAGTCCCAGAAGGGCCAGCAATTCATCGTTAATGGAGTTGACAATTGTTCTGGATATAGCTTTTCCTTCCCTGCTTCTAGTAGCTCAAACAGTAGCAACAAAAGGAACTTACAGAATGCTCGATTCATTAGGATGGGTTCCCATAAAACATTGCCTCAGATGAAGGGAGACATTTTACAAAGCAGTGGCAAAATTGGACACATGACCAAAGGTTCCATTGGCATTTTACTCCAGTATTTTTTAAGTAATCAATTGAAAGTGTAACTTGATTGGATCTCACCGTAGCTGCACCACAACTTGTTCACTCTCCACACGCAGGTGCTTCTCTGCCACTACCAGATGATGATAGCACAAACTTGTCTAAACATTTGACACACATACAAATCAGAAAAGGCAAGGAAATGTACACCTTACTAAGTAATAGTTGACTGACAGCAGATGTGAACTGGTGGATAAATAGTTCTTTATTCCTTTGGCAGATAATTTTGAGGTGCATTATACACAGGTCCTTATCAGGTCCACAGTGTGATGGATTTTCAGTCTCTATAACACACTCTTGGATTGGACTTTCCTCTTTCCCTGGTTCATTCTTTCCACTCATCCCCTCTAATTCCTTGGAGTCTTGTAGCAAAACAAACTACATTTATGCAAGATTTTATTTCCAGCTATGCTTTTTGGGGGAACATGAATTAAGACATTAGGACTCCCTAACATATATAAGAATTAACCATAAACCTATTTTCCAGATAACTATCATTTCTTTAAAAAGTAAAAAAAGAATTGGGGTACCTGGGTGGCTCAGTTGGTTAAGCATCCTACTTTGGCTCAGGTCATGATCTCTGTTTGTGAGTCTAAGCCTCACGTCAGGCTCTGTTTTGAAAGCTCAGAGCCTGGAGTCTGCTTCAGATTCTGTGTCTCCCTCTCTCTGCCCCTCCTCCACTCATACTCTGTCTCTCTCTCTCTCTCTCTGAGTTAAATAAACATTTAAAAAATTAACAGAAATCATATCACATATATTTAATCTGATTTTTCCACATGATACAATTGCTACAAAAGCAATATGAATATGATGCTTAACCTGAATCTGATTGTGGGAGGCAGAATTCTGAGATGGCACCCAAGATTGCCACTCCCTGGTGTATACTCCCTGAATAACCCCCTCTTCCTTTGAGTGTGGGAAGCACTGTGAACATGACGGAATTCACTCCTATGACTGTCAATTATATGACAAATGGATCATGCTATATAATAAAGGCAAAAGGACTTTTCAGATAAAGGTCCCAAATCAGTTGTTTTGAGGAAGTCAAAAGGGAGACTATCCTGGGTGGGCCTGACCTACTGAGGTGAGGCTTTAAAAGAGACTCTGTCCTCTCTGAAGGAAGAAATTCAAAGGGTGAGAAAAATTTTCATGCTGGCCTTGAAGAAGCCAGCTTTCATTTTGGGAGAGGATGGGACCACATGGCAAGTACCTGAGAACAGTCTCTAATTGCTGAAGGGCAGTTCCCAGGCTTGAGCCAAGCCAGCTACGAAGTGGGAATGTCAACATATACTGCAAGGAAATGAAATCTGCCAATAATCTGAATGAGCTTGAAATAGGACTCCAAACTCCAGATAAAGAAGCAGCTTGGCTGATATTTTAATTGCAATTTTGTGAGGCTCTAAGAGAGAACTCAACCACTCTGTGCCCAGATTTCTGATGTTCAAAAACTATGAGACAAATGGATATTGCTTTATACTAATTTGTTACATAGCAACAGGAAATTAATAATAGATAAAATAGAACAAAATATGTCATTTTATTTCCAGTTAAATTTCTGCAATGTAGGCTCTAAGGATAATAAACAAACATATAAACACTACTGTCTTAGGAGTCTAAAATTTAAACTCACATTTTCACAGTCTCTTTTGATATTCTCTTAAAACAGTCTAAAACAAAGTTATATGAATTATTTTCTGGAAGTAAGAAGCAAGATGATAAATGTTATAATTTCAGTTTGAAAATTAGTTTATAATCAAGTACATGAAATTATATGGAATGATGAGCTTCTTTTTCCTATTTTAGGAATAAGTTTTCTTGTGCATGATTTTGGTTTCAAAAATGTTACAAAGGTGTTAAACACTGGTGTTAGGAATTCATTCCCCATTATTGTTTAGGAAGAAATGATAATGCTAAGTGAACAAACACAACTGGTTAAAGAATAATTCTAAGTACAAAACCAAGGGAAAATAAGGAAGTCACATTTTTGAGTGTGTGTTATATGCTTGCCACCATGGCAATTGCTTTACATGTGTTATGTCCTCTAATGCTTAACAAAAATTCTGAAAAGTAGGTATCTCATTTCAGAGATTCCAAGTCTTGAAACTCAAAGAGTTGAGTAATTTGAGCAATATCATACAGCTAGTGAGTAACAGAGCTGAATTCTAGCCCTGATCAATCTGAATTGAAAGTTAAAATAACACTGAATTTAAATTTGAGTTCTTTGTTTTTTCCCATCTATAAGGTTGAAATCATCACATGCTATGAACTACCACATCCAGATATATAGTATGTTAAAGGACAACTGGAGGGCAAAGGCAAAGGTAAATATTTTGAAAAATACAGAAAAAAAGAATATGAAGGTAAAGAGATGTTTATTGACTTAGGAGTCCTCTTAGGGTGCAGATTCCTTTTCAAAACAGAAACTTATGAAAGGACTCATTGTTCTGACCTGTTAATAAGTGCCTGAGAAAATTCTCAAAATTTGTTAAACTTTGAAGATAATCTCAGAGTTTGAGAAATACAGTCTAAAATGACCAGAGTACACACCCACCTGTGAATCATCATTGCACAAAAGTAAACCACTTTCCATGTAGCTGATGGCTTTGTCCCAATGTGGACACTGAGCCGAGATTCACCTACCTCCTTCTTCCTATGCAGCTGAGTTTTCCCCTGGTGTCTGTGTTGCTAACCATACTCAGTCACTCAATGGCCTTTCCCCTGTACCTGACAAAGACCTCATTTCAATTATCATGCACAAAAGGACACTTCTGACAGTGAAATAGGACATTATTAGTAATTTCACTGGGATTATCCAGACAAACTAAGACATAACTCCTCTTTCTATTCATTTTATTCTCTTACTCTTATTGAGTATGTTCCCCATAGCACTGAGTAATCTGGCTTTGTGCATTTTTCCACTTTCCTATCTGATAATTTTCTTTTTTTTTTTTAATTTTTTTTCAACGTTTATTTATTTATTTTTTTGGGACAGAGAGAGACAGAGCATGAACGGGGGAGGGGCAGAGAGAGAGGGAGACACAGAATCAGAAACAGGCTCCAGGCTCTGCTGAACCTAATTTTCACTTAAGACCTCTTTTCCTAAAAAAATATTAATATACACACACTAACACACATGCAAGTAGTTTATAAGGACAACTGTGTAACATGGTAGGGCATTTTTGGGCAATACTTTGTTTTTTCTATTTTTTTCTTGAGTTTCCATCCATGCCTCACTTTTCTCATCCCTCTCCCTGCATCATTCACCCACCCTCATCTGACCCATAGTACCCCAAGTAAACAACCTAGAAAGCGTATACAAACTTCATCAACTGTATATAAATACATGTGCATAAAAATGTAATATATATATGTATATATACATATATGTGCATAAAAATGTAATATATATGTATATGTATATATATATACACACACACACACATACATACACACACACAGTCACACATATAAAGAAATATTAAATGGGATATTTCCTCCACAATACCAAAACATAATAGACATAAAATTTCAAAATGGAAGACAGACTTTAGAGGACATTTCAAAATGATAAGAACTAGTAGTATGACTCTCAAAATCCAGAAAGTGGTTATAAAAGATGAAGTGTGTGGATATTGGAAATGGGCTTATAAAAAGATTTCTTCCTAAAAAGAATGGGTTAATGTGAGAGAGGACAATCTCCTAACCCCAGATCTATCAAGAAAGGCTAAAACAGAGGTGCCTGGGTGGCTCAGTCGGTGGAGCATCCAACTCTTGATCTAAGGTCGTGAGATTGAGCCCCGTGTTGGGCTCAGTGTGCAGTGTGGAGCCTGCTTGGGATCCTCTCTCTCTCCCTCTGCTCCATCACAACTCACACACTCTCTCTCCAAATAAATAAATAAACTTAAAAAGGAAAAAAAAATAAAGGCTAAAATAATGCCACACAGGGAGTGTGCAATGTATTCTCTGAAGTTGGGCAATAAAGGGGACTGGTGACTCGTACTAAAGAAAACAAAAAGTAGCCTGAGACAATAAAGAGAGCTGTTTCTGAGAAGACATGTGGTCCTCTCCAATGGTGAATAGGACACAGGAAACATGTAAGATGTGAAAAGGAGATGATAGATTTAGAGTTGTTTCCGCTTTTATCAGAGAATACACTTTGAAAAGGAAGTTTGGTGAACAGCATAAACTAGACCGATATAAAACCTGAGGCTAGGAAGAATGCATTTCCCTTGAAAAACAAGTTGTAGTCTGAGGAGCCCAGAGGAGAACCTAAAGAGGCCATAAAAGTGGTCTAGAGAGAAAGAGCCTGATATACCACATACCAGACCCAGAGAGCACAAAGCTGCCCTATGAGAGCATCAATTAAGTAAGGCTGTCTTCTGTTTTTCCCTTCTCCACCCTCTGTCATGGCAACCCTGGACAGGTAAGTAAGAACAGTTAGCTAGTGGGAACTGAAGTGAGGCAGCAAGCAAAAAGCAACCAGGTACAGATGAAGGCTCTGTCCTATAGCTCATTCCTGCTAAGGGAAGTTTTTATTATAAATTTGAAGCTATGTTTGCCTTAAAGTGGTCTTGTGGATGTACATAAATTGTCATTCAGGGGCAGGAGAAGGACTTGCTAAAATTAATTAACTTTGAGATTAAATAAAATTGGGTTCTGATTCTATCCCATGAATTATTTTTATAATGCTATTTAAATACAAATACATCTGATTTATTTATTTAATGAATATTTGTTCAACCCTATTTGGTACCAGGTACTGTTCTACGTTATTAGGATAAATAAATTAGTAAAACCAAATAAAAATTTCCAGCTTTGAGAAACACAAACCTAATTTGATGAGGCATACAGGATACATAATAAAATTGTAAATGACATAATATTTTATATGATGATATATTGGTAAATGCTGTGAAAATACAGTGTGGGGTGAGAGGGATCAGGAATATTATGATGTAAGGGACAAGAATCAGTTTTATATAGGGTACTCAAGGCAGGCCTCATTTAAAAGGAGGTATTTGAGCAAAGTCTCAAAATTGGTGGTGACAATAGCATTGTAGATATCAAAGGGAAGAGTGGTCCTGGAAGAGGAAATGGCCAGGCAAAAGACCCAAGAAAACATGAATAACAAATTGAAGGAATTGTAAAGAGCTGGTGTCATTGAGAAAACCAAGCAAGAAGAAGAGTAAAAAGATGGAAGGTTAAATGAGTTACTTTAAAAAAAAATTTTTTTTTTACATTTATTTATTTTTGAGAAACAGAGTGAGACAAAGCGTGAGCGGGGGAGGGGCCGAGAGAGAGGGAGACACAGAATCTGAAGCAGGCTCCAGGCTCTGGGCAAACGGTCAGCACAGAGCCCGATGCGGGGCTTGAACCCACAGACTGTGAGATCAAGACCTGAGCCGAAGTCGGACGCTAAACCGACTGAGCCACCCAGGCATCTCTAAATGAGTTACTTAATAAGAGCAATGGAAAGGATGAGTTGACATTAAATCAGATGGAGAAGCTGCTCATAGAGAGAAGAATATAACTAGTTTGTACATATTGATTTTATTTTTTTTAGTGTTTTTATTATTTATTTATTTATTTATTTATTTAGAGAAAGAGAGAAAGAGACTGAGCGTGAGCAGGGGAGTGGCAGAGAGAGAAGGAGACACAGTATCCGAAGCAAGCTCCAGCCTCTGAGCTGTCAGCACAGAGCCCAAGAGGGGGCTCGAACTCGTGAACCACGAGATCATGACCTGAGCCAAAGTTGGAGGATTAACTGAGCCACCCAGGCACCCCAGCTTTGTACATACTGATTTGTGATGTCTATCACACATCCAAATGAAAATGTTAAGTGAGCATTTGGATATCAATTCCAGATTTAGCCAGAGATACAAATTTAGGAATTAGTAGTGATTAGATGGAACGTGACTACTGAAGAGTGTAGGGATGGTGGGGAAGAAGTGGAAGAATTGAAACTGAAGGCACTTTAGGATAAAGCTGCTGGGGAAAAGACTAGAAACCCACAAATGACACTGTTAAGGAGTGGCCAGTAAGGCAGGAGGAAACTAAGAAAATGTGGTATCCAGGAAGACAAATGAAAAAGGAATATCAAGTAAAGAGGGTGATTATCTGTGTTAAATGTCGCTTTAAGACTAAGTAAGATGCGGACTGAGAAATGAATGCTGGATTTAGCAACATGGAGCTTTGACCAAAAATCTTGCTGCAGCAATGGGGTGCAGAAGATCTGATGAAGTTAAAGAGCACTTAGGAGGAAGGGAATTTCAAACAGAGTATATAAATAGGACTACAGCTCACAGGGCGTGTGAAATGAAGATATTATTTTTAAATACGTAAAAATAAAAGCATGTTTGGATACCAATGCGAATGCTTCAGCAGACAGTGAAATAGTGAAAGTGTAGGAGAGAGGGGAAATTTTCTGGAGACATATCATTGAACAGACCAGTGGCAATGTACACAAGTGGAGAGACCACCTTTAGACACATCATCTATAGTAAGAAGCAGGGTGGCAAATTATGAGACTGAAGATGCCCTTTTACTTATGTTTTCCATTTTTTGTCAAATTGCTCTCTATTCCTTATGTCAGGTGTTATCTTTTACTTTTTCCATGCCATTCATGCTTACCTTTCTATTCCTGATGCTTATATATTTAAAAAAAACCCACAAAAACCCTATCAATATATATGAGACCAAGATACCAACCATTTCCTCAATGAAAATTGTCCGTTCCCCAGTGATGTCCCACTCAGTGATGGGACATTTAAAATACTGTTAGCTGTCCCCCTTCTTTTCCTCTTTTCCCCCACATTTTTTCTTTGACCCTTAGGGGAAATCTTTGGAATCTTTCTACTTCTCCTTTGTCATCATGAGTCTAAACCAACTTTTAAATTTTACTGAAGTAACTTGACACTTTCCAAGCTATTATTAGCATCTTCCTACACAATTTGTCTCTTTGATTTCAAGGACTTTTATTAAAGTTGTCTGTTGTAAACTTCCAGTCTTTCAATTACTATCTATCATTATCCATTCAGATTTCACTAGATACAATATGGCTCCTGTCTTACCTCTGTTTCCTATACATGTACTCTTTGTCTTTCACCACCTTGACTATCCCTATTTACCTTCTCTTTGGGTAGCTGGCTTCTCCATTTCCTGACATTAAGGAAAAGTGATATATTTTCTAAAAACATGCATATGTGTAAATAATCTTTCCTTCACCTTGGCATGGGGAAAGGAGATATCTACATGGGTGTAGAATTGGATGGGCATAGGCTTTTTAGGTTACATTCCTTTTTCTTCCAGTACTCTATAGATCAGATTGCAATATTAGCTATTTATTAGAAGTAGCTGGGGAGCTAAAATATACCAATTCTTTGTCCCACCCCCAGAGTTTCTGATTTAATTCATCTGGGATGGAGCATGGCATAACATTTTCTGAAAGGTCCCCTGCTGACTGTGATGTGCATCTAAGGTTGAGATCGTGGGGTTGTTATTCTACTGTAATGCTATTCTTCTACTGACATTGTTCTACTGTAGTCAGCATGGGAGACGTGAAGACCAATTTGAGTCTGATATGCCTGTCTTTGTAATTTAATGCTCTTTCTACATATATGTCTTAATATTTTTTCCCTCATGCTCAAAATTTAGAAATTCTACTTTAAGCGTGTTTTTTCCTCATAAATTGTAATTGAATATGGAAATCCTTTCAGCAGGGCTTTCTTCAACTCAGGGGTTTTTGTCTATTATTTGATTAATTAATGTCTTAATATAATCTCCCCTTTTGTCTTCTTCTGGATTTCCTGTTTTCTGACTGTGTCCTTAATGTCACTTAACTCTTCCCTTATGTTTTCTATCCATATTTTATTCTGTGGTATTTCTTCCACCTGTTCTTCTATGCTACTAATTCAGTAATCAATAGTAAACATCTTCTCTTTCCATTGACATGATTAACTTTTAAATTTGAAGATGGAGTTATTTAATTTCCATAAAGCTGTTTTGAACTATAATTAAATGTTATTAAGTCCTCCCATTATTAATATATTTAAATGCCCAGTAGGTATGTCATATCAGGAGCCTGATTTGAGGGTCCTATCAGTTACTTCACTCTCTTTTTTGTGCCCCCCCTCCCTGGTGAGTTTTAATTTTCTGGATTCTTCTCACTGTTGCTAAAATGAAGCTTCTGGAAAAGACTAAATAGCAGTAGACCCACAGGATGGGGTCTCTGTCTATGTGGGCTGCCAGTGTTGCAGCCATCATGTTGTCCTGCCTTGTGACAGAAAGTCTTTCTGTTTCCTGGTGTCCACACACCTGTATTCTTCAGGGACAGAAAACTCAGCCTACTTTCTAGGTACTCCTCCATGCAAGTGCACTTGGCTTATCTAGGCCCCTCTTTCTTTATTCTCACACATAAACCCTCACCTAAATAGGATCAATTTGAGCTAAGGAGTGGAACCACAGTCTTCAGATATTCATTATGGGCTCTCTAACTCTGGGATTTCTGCCTTTTTTTGCAACTTGGTGCTCCATCTGTCAGGGCTCTGAGAGCCCAAGGCTTATGCTCTTCAGGCTCCACCTGTCTTATCTACAGCTGCAGCTTGGCATGGAAAGTGTTATGGAGTTATGAGTAGAAGAACCAAGATCCATTAACTCTGCATCTTACCAAGAAGCCCTACTGTCTATGTTCTAAACTTTTAAGTTGGTATTTATTTTTCCTCATCCTACAATACTCTGCATCAGAGTTCTCAGGTAAGAGGTTGGTGACTATCAGAACACCTGTTTACCAATTTCTTATAACGGCCACAGTAAGCAAGAGACCTTCTAAGCAATAATTTGCCATAATATGCAGAATACAAATTCATTTATATTCATCTTCTTCAAGATAATCAGGTACAACTGGTCTATACAATGGCCTGTGCAATGATATTGTTTTCAAAATCCGTCCATTTCAAGGTATCAGCAGTTCTAATAGACAGCCAGAGCTGAGAAACACTGATGTAAATGAAAAGGAGCCCATATTACAATAGTTTTTGCAACAACTGTATATGGCAGTGTTTGTCAGTGTTGTTTGAGAATCATGTAAATTAGAATACTTAGGGTGTTATTAAAAATGCAAATTCCCAGGCCTCACACAAACCTAATGACCATAGTCATTTTTCTACTACTCCTATTGGGATATATGAGCATTTTAAGTGTGGAAAGCAGGCATTCTTCATCATTGATCTCAAATACCTAGCAAAGGGCCTGGCACATAAGAGCCTCTGCTCAATAAATTATGGCATCAGTTTAATTCATTGAGTCAATTCAGTCTAAGATAAGTCGATTGTTTCTGGAGTAGCAGTTGAAAATGTAATCTCCTCTCTCTTGTACCTCACTAATTTGCATTTTGAGAAGGAACAGAGAGAATGGAAAAATCAAGGGATGAGAAAAAGGTAAGTGTGTTCCAGAGTGTTCTTATACATAGTCTTGCCTACCTGTTGCTCATTCACGTATTAGATGACATATGATATATTATATACACGTAACAAATTAACCTCAAAATCTCAGGAGCTTCATAAAAATCAATGGGCATTTGTGGCTCATAGTATATATCCAACATGGGTAGGAGGAGGGTATTCTTTACCTATTAGTCAGGAACCCAGAAATGACAGAAGCTCTGCTGTCTTTTCTTAGAACCATCTTAATACAAGGTCTCAGCATTTGCTAGAGAAGGGAAAAATAGCATGGGCAACTTAAATCTGATCTTACCTGCCTCTACTCTGAAGTTACATATGTTACTTCCCCTCAAAATCCACTGGCGAAAATTAACCACATGCCCCCAACCTAATTATGTGGGAAGCTGGATAGTTTTCCCATGTGTACAGGAAGGAAAGAAATATTAGATATTACGAATTCTGGTGATCTCTGCTATACAAATATTTACTATGAATCTACTGTGTGCTAAATACTGGACCAGAAAATAGGAATATAACTGTCAGGTAAAACAGCCATTTTCCTGCCTTCATGAAGCTCATGTGACAATAAGGAGGAAACACAGATATTCTACTTATATAATAATAAAAGCCAGAGTTGTAAGACATGAAATAAAAATCTCAGCAAGCATCAACATTTACAAATGATTAGCAAAGGTTGTACAAGGGAATATCAACAGAGTATGCCACAGTAATATCTGGCAGGCCTGAGCCCATCAGATGGAGCCTCCTGTTTGCTATAGTGTGATGTGTTGTTGTGGCTCTGGAGTCAAAGCTGCTCCTTCTGCATGGCTTGAATTAGCAAAGTGAAGCCTCTTTGTGTTGTGGTCTCACAGCTTATACATCTCTATCTCATGGTCCAGTTCTAGCCATGTGATTAACTTGTACTCATCAGCACAGCTGTAATTCACAAATCCATGAATTATGGATATATTTACCAAAAAACAGGCCAGACAGATCATGTATCTTTTGTTGAAAACATTCCTAGATCAGTAATCAGGTAGTAAATTTCATCAGTCAATATTTGCAAAGGGATGTGTTTGGGGTTAGAAGAAAAACTGTCTCAGGCATTTCTAAGGTGGAAAGAATGAGTTACAGACCCACTGTGAACCTTTATCTTTTTAGCACCTGATCAAACAATTACCTAAAGAAAAGTAAACCTACCACTGTGGTGAGCGCTCCAAAGGTAAGGTGCATGCTGCTATGAAGGAGGGTATTAACAAGCTAGGGGATTCAAGGGAGGTTTGTATAAGAAAGTGGTGTCTAAACTGAGAATTGAAGCAAGAATGAGCATTGTCCACATGAAAGAGGAAAAAAGAAAATTCTCCAGGCAGAAGAAATAGTATGTGAGTTGGGAAGAAGCAGGCCTATTTGAATAACTGAAAGAACTCAGTGAGACTGGACTATGAGGAACAAGATAGAAAATGGGGGGGGGGGGGAGGGATGATTCCAGAGAAATCTGAAAGGGTCAAACCATGCACAGAGCAAGATAAATTAGAGATCTTTATCTCAGAAGCAAAGAGAAGCATTTTTAATGGGGATACACAGAGAATTACATAAGAATTGGAGGGGAGGAGAGAGTGGAAATAACGAGATGGGTTAGATTAATACTGCAGAAGTCTTAGCAGAGAGGAGACGGCATGAACTAAGACTGGGTCATGTAAATAGAGGAAAGTGGTTTTATTCAAGAGATAATTAGGAGGAAAAAGTGATCAAAATATGTGATCTGTTGGACATGAGGAATGAGGAATAAAAAGTAGCCATGTTATCTCCATGGATAGTCCATGACTTGTGTGACCAGATGACAGCTTTTCCCTCAACAAACACTAGAAGCACAGGTCTGGGGCAGAGTTGGAGAGGACTGAGAACCAAAGGAACATATTTTTCGGCTCAGCACTCAGGTAAGGTCTAGTTGTGGGTGGCAGTTGTCCAGAAGGGTCTTATGGGAAATAGATTATGAACTGCATTTTAAAGAGTATATGAAAGGGAATTGAAGGGCAATTTTGAGAACAGCATCCAACTGCCCATATGTGAGTGAGAGAAATTAAACAACAAAAAGGTAACTTAAGGGTTATCATTACTTAAGTAATGTTACTTAAGTAACTTATCATTACTATGTCTTTCATATCAGATCTCGGAAAGAAGAAATGAGAGTGGGATGATGGAAGCAGAGACAGAGAGAAAGGGAGAGAGAGAGAGAGGAAAAGAAGATAATTTTTTGATAAAATTTATGTTAAGAAATATTCAACGTTAAAGGAGGCAGTCTGATGTACGTGTTTTATATAATTAGATGGTTCCTTTTAAAATCAATCCAAGGAAAGAAATAGTTAAGAGTATAACAAAGAGTAGGAACGTTTTTCCAAGTACTTGTGAGAGCTTTGTCATACCTCAGTTCTAGTTTCTTAGCTGGTATTTAATAGCTGTGTGATCTTGGTCAAGTTGTTTATTCAATTTGTGCTTCTACTTATTATTTTTAAAATAGAATTAATAAAAAAAGCTGCCCTACCCACATTAAATAATAGTGTACAAAAATGTTAAAAGAATTTTATATTTACATATATTACTATATTATCACTATTCAATATAATTATTAAATCTCAGGAAAAAAACAGCTAAGGCCTTGAAGAAGCTGAAGAAATGAATAGTAGACAAGCCTCCAGGATAAACAGAGAAGGGTAAATTCACAGTGGGAAATACATAAGGACAAGTAAGGTGAAGCTGAGACTGCTTGTTTTGGGAGGTTCTAGTAGGAATGCATGGGCAGAAACTCAACATTCAAGCAAATAACAATAATCACAGAATTATTTTGCCAAGAATAATTAAGTCTTAAAGGAGAGGACTTCCAAGTTTTTCTTTTTCAAGTTTGTAGCTATTTTGTGTGTGTGTGTGTGTGTGTGTGTGTGTGTGTATTTTTTTTAAAGGTGTTAAGATCTGGGACAGGATTCTATTCTTTGTAAATTGCGCACAGCAGGTATGTAGTGACCTTTTTTCCCCTTGGATTTTAATCTACTGGATATTCCCATGGAGTTTGCAGTAATAAAGACACCAACAGCTACCCTGTAAGCCACTGAAGATGTGAGAGAAAGGAAGGTGAATGTGTCATAAATGCAGAATGCGGTCTTTAAGAAAGGCTGGGAGAGGGGACTTATGTATGTTTAATATTTCTGAAATTGAGATGCAGCTCATGACTATGTGTATGTACATTCAGTGCAGCATTTCATCCACACATACACCCCCACCAATAAAACATGCTGTTAAACTGTTGGTACATCTGGCATTGAAGACATATTTTAGCAAGAAAATACAATGTATCGGGGCGCCTGGGTGGCTCAGTCGGTTAAGCGGCCGACTTCGGCTCAGGTCACGATCTCACAGTTCGTGAGTTCGAGCCCCGCGACGGCTCAGAGCCTGGAGCCTGTTTCTGATTCTGTGTCTCCCTCTCTCTCTGCCCCTCCCCCGTTCATGCTCTGTCTCTCTCTGTCTCAAAAATAAATAAACATTAAAAAAAAAATTTAAAAAAAAATTAAAAAAAAAGAAAATACAATGTATCAACTGAGAATGATCACAATTTTTAACAATCTTACCAATAAAAACAAAGCAACAAATAATTATTTTGCAAAAATTGTGTCCATTCTTCCTTCCTTCATTCAAAAAACTTTATTAAATGCCTACCGTGTCCCAGCCCTATCCCAGAAAAAAAGTTCTTAGGCTCTTATAGGAGAAGGTAAGGAAATCATCTTATGTAGAAAGGTCATTATTTCCCTGGATTGCCCTGGATTGCCTCTCTTCATACCAAGAGACTTACCCAGGAAGGAACTCTGCATTCCCTCTCATTTTCATCTCCAAGCTTTAAATTCTCCAGACAAAGTTCATTTTAAAACCAGCTACCAAAAATCACAGAATTTCTTTTTTTGTTTTAATTTTTTTAAATGTTTATTTATTTTTGAGACAGCGGAAGACAGAGCGCGAGTGGGGAAGGGGCAGAGAAAGAGGGAGACACAGAATCTGAAACAGGCTCCAGGCTCTGAGCTGTCAGCACAGAGCCTGATGCAGGGCTCAAACCCACCAACTGAGCCACCCAGGCACCCCAAATCACAGAATTTCTTAAGGATACTTCTAATCCACTTTTGCCTATGGTGGATGGAAGTCAGTGACTCTGACACACTCAGGAGTCATGACCTATTAGAGGATATCCTCCCTTAGGGATGACAATACGGTTTCCAAAGGATCTCCAGTCAACTCCTGCAATCATTAATTTATTCCCATGAGCTGTAAGATTAAGTGTTCAAGAATAGAATGCCCAGCAATTACTTCAGATATGAAGAATAAAGTTTGTCTTCTTCGTCATGGCATTTAAAACTCTGAGAACTTAATGTGAAACAACGTTCTCAACTCTTCCTTCTAATTACTTACCAAATAAACCCATCCACTCTAGTCAAACTGATTTAATGTCGGGTTATTTGCTTATTACTGCCTAATGTCTTTAATCATTATAAGCTTCCATTTAAAAGAAATGAAGAATAAAGTAAATACAGCTCAGTGCACAAAATATTCAGTTAATTTTTACCTAATATATGTAAATGCATGTATTCACTACCCATACCAAAGTACAAGATGTGTTCAGCATCCCATAAGACCACCTCATTATGCCTTTCCAGTTATCACCATCCTCAGAGACAAGCATTTTCGATGTTTATTACTGTTGACTAGTTTTCTATAATACGTTTGACTTATTATCTAACAAGAGTGAGACAATGAAAGGAAAGGGCCACATGGAAAGGAAAGCATATATTAGTTCTTTCTGTATGGTTCCCTCTCTTACTAGCCACTCCACTCCCTACCAAGACCCATGAGCTGAGCCTGGGCTATCGTATAGGTATTGCAAGGTCCCAAATTAATGAATACTGAATCCATAGCTGCACTGTTATCTTCATTTCCTCAGTTATTTTCCCAGTAGTGTCTGTGAAATAGGCTGGCCAACATGCGACCCAGAAGAAAGAAGAAATGTCACAGTGATTTAAAGAAAAAGTGTATTATAAAATGACTCCTCTTATTTCACAAGTAGATATAAAAATATAAAAGTATGTTTAAAGAGATAGTCTGTGGAATTTAAGAAACAAAACAAATGAACATAGAAAAAAAAAAGATGAACCAAGAAACAGACTCTTACCCTTAGAGAACAAGCTGATGGTTACCAGAGGGGAGAAGAAAAGACATGAAATGGGTGAAGGGAGTTAGGAGTACACTTATCATAATGAGCAGTGAGTAATGTACAGACATGTTGAATGACCATATTGTGCACCTGAAAGTAATACAATGCTGTATGTTAACTATTCTGGAATTTTTTTTTTAAAAAGAGATCATTTCAATTTTCTATTTTAAATATATATTACTGTGTCCTTTTAAATGATGGTACAAATAAGCCTCTAGGATGCTGTTCTGATTTGTAGAACTCTGAGAAGTTCCAGAATAGCATTCCAGCAGGCGGCCCCAGGAAATAGCCTACCATTGAACCACTGACCAAAAGACTGAGATTCTAATTGTTCAGTAAGCTATAGATCTACCAAACCATACCATTACTGAGCTAGTATTTCTCTGAATTTTATTTAAGGATATCACACGACAATTCATTGAAACCAGGTGTATTATGTCTATGGTATCTTCTGACTTGTAATCTATGAGAAAGAAGAAAGAAAAGAAGTGAAGTCAGTTTGAAAAAACAATATTCTTACCAAATCACTACCAAACTTGCCTCATGGCTCTTGGTAGTCAACATATTCGTTGGGTGACAGCTAAGTGTAGGGAACCACACTAACCATTCCATTCTAAAGTTAATTGCAATTCTTGGTAAGAAAGATAAAAATGTGAAAATTTCTACCACCTAAAATCACATCAAAAGGAAGACACATTTCTCTATCAAGAGAGACTGTATGTAGAAAGAGTGGAAATTTAGGACAAAGTATTGGTGTCCCTCACCGAGGAAAACTGGGAATATGAGAGGCAGATGAGACTCATTTGGAAAAGTTAGCAGAGACCTTAAGGAATCCATAAGAACAAAATACCTAGATCTAAAACGTGTTTAAACTCATAAAGCCCCTTTTCCTTCCACCATTAATCTATTGTGGCTGAACCTCAGTGAAGAAAAAAAAATAGGGGGTAGCCAAATAAATGTCTTCAGAGCTCTGTGTAGAAATACAAGGGGTCTGAACCCAAGGATCAGAAATACAGGAAATAATATTCCAAATGTTACAAGTCCTCTTTCTCCCTTGACTAAGAAAGAATATTACAAATGATACAAGTTTTCTTTTCCCTTTTGTTGATAGGAAGAAAAAAAAACTTAGAAGTCATCCATTCTCAGTTAATATCATATCAATCCTTATTACTAGAAAAATCCAACTCAGCATTGCATTTTCATTGGCTTAGAAAATTATGCTTAGAACAATCTGGCTGGAATTGAGATTCACCTTCTTTGCTTGTCTCTAGGTTGAGCAACCTTCTTGTGATATCAAGCAAAATTATAATTGAAGTACTAAAGAGGTTAATCCACACCTATTCCTAATGTTTTAAATGTACATTTTAAATGTATAAGTATTTGTCAAAGAAATCTGCATACATATCTAGCCCCTTATCAACTCATTTCGTCTACTGCATGATTGAACACTTTGTATTTGTTCAGGCAGTTTGGCTGTACAGATGGCTCTTAATTCATAATGGAAAAAAGGAAAATAAAAAAGATTTGTCAGTTTCTTTTAAACTTATCTTTTTATATATCTTTTGGATATATAACATTCCCAAATGGTTCAGACCAAAAAAAAAAAAGTTATTTTTTGTTCTTTTTCCCTGTCAGCTGCTCATTTTATTTTTAATGTTTGAGCCAAAGTCATCTCTGTATTACTCAATGGAATGCAACTCTCTTGCCTTGACTACTTGAGTCCACCAAAAATTGCTTCTTGAGGAAATGTTTATGTTTACCATAACCCCAGAGCTTAACTTTATTTGGAAGGTTGGTGATCTTCCATATGAAAACTAAAAGCACATTATTTTCCAAGGCACTCCATTTGAATTTTGAGCCACTCTTATTTTAGAAATTTGCCTTTTTGAAGCCCAAATCCAGGACACAAATCATTGGTCTTAGTCTGAGGTCTGACGTTGAACAGAATTCTTCTAATGCCCCTTTCCAAAAAAATATATAATCCTTTAAGGAATCGAATTGAAATGCTTGCTTGGACGTCAGTGTCATTGTCATTGTTGTTGTTGGTTTTGGTTTTGATTATGAAAATGAAAATGTCCAGGCAAAATAGTGTTTTCTTTGTAAAGACAGAAGTATTGATTCTCTTTTGGTTTTCCACTGAATTATCTTTTTTTGACTCAAATTTCCCATTTGAGAAATGAGAATACCTACTTCCTTCCAACTCTAGTCTTCAAAAATAAATAAAGATAAGATGATTACATTTTTAGAAAGGTCAATTTAACTCATTAATTCTCTAGTGATAAAAGTAGTTCACATACTAGCATATTAGAAGTATCTGATCAGTTAGGAAGAAAAGGTATGGGATTCTACCAGATCGTTGAGTATTTTGTAAGAATGAAGGAAAAAGGCACTTTTCCTTGAATATCTAACTTAAATTTCACTTCCTCTGTAAAGCTTTCCCCTCCCCCAGCTTCCCTCAACCTTTAGTCATCATCTATTTCCCTTTAATGTTTTGCTTGTGTGATGGCCATAGCCCAAATTTGTATTTTGGTGCAAAGTGTACAAATCTGTCTCCTAGCTAGTTGGTAGGCTACTGGAGGACAAGAAAATTATCATTTATTATACCTCTAGAGCCAGGAACATTGTGAGGGATCCATAGATATTAATTGACTTGAATTAGAAGTTGGATTAACTTCATTTCCCTAAGACAAGCTGAATAGATTCTATCGATTTGTTCCAAGGTCACAGATGTTGATGGTTTAGAATGAGGCTGATTCAGCTTTCCAGGTCTCCTCTAAACAGACCAATTTGATACACACCATTCATGCATTTCATGACAACATGTTCCTAAGAAAATCTATTAAGCTTTCATAGTCATAAGATGCATAAAATTTGTATTTTACCACTTGCAATATGGAGCACACTACATATAGGATAAGGGAGCATTTTCTATCAAAATGGCTCTCATATGCACACCATAGATAGTCACACATTTTTTTTTTAATTTTTTTTTTCAACGTTTATTTATTTTTGGGACAGAGAGAGACAGAGCATGAACGGGGGAGGGGCAGAGAGAGAGAGGGAGACACAGAATCGGAAACAGGCTCCAGGCTCTGAGCCATCAGCCCAGAGCCTGACGCGGGGCTCGAACTCACGGACCGCGAGATCGTGACCTGGCTGAAGTCGGACGCTTAACCGACTGCGCCACCCAGGCGCCCCAGTCACACATTTTTTTAAGTCATTTTTCAGCAGCATCTTAGACACACCTAACCATCATACAATTTTTAGATCATAAGTTATACTTTTTAATTGCCTAGATATTTTCTCAGGATTTTGCCTTCCTAGGTAAGGAGACGACTACAAACTTATTGAAATACAGCAAGCTAATACTATTATACTAGAATAGTTTAATAATAAATTTAAAAAATTCCCATCCTGGTTTGAAAAAGAATAGACTAATAAAAAATATAGTCGAAGGGCTAAATTAGATATTTCTGTAGCAGATTAATGACACCAATATTGCAAAATCTAAGCCTAGGACATTGCCACAAGATACTGGTACCATGGGGTGATCAAACTTACATGGTGTTCAACTGGATTTAATGATACCCAGCTCAATTCTGAAGTCATCTAAATAAACATATAAGTGATAAAATATGAGGCACAGACCTGTAAATCCTAGGTGATTTATCTATGCCTCCTCATCACTCTGGGGAGTTGATTAGCAGAAGCCTCTACACTCTCTGCCCTCCTAAAGAGAAGTGATTATACCTACCTCAGGATGGACATCTGCTGAGTAGAGTCAAGGAAGCAATTAACCTAGGGATAGATTTCAGTAGTGTTAAGCCACTTCCATCATATTCCCCCTTACCTTCCTTATGAAGTTAGGGACTGAGCCCCACAAGACCAGTTATTTTGAGGGACACTCAATATATGAGAAATTTGTACTGAAGTGTAAAGTGTATGAAGCAGGATGCTTTGAAATTCTATGTCCAGCTAAGTTGTCTTCTACCTCTTCTGAGCTTTCATTTCCTAATCAATAAAATTAAAGGACAGAATTTAATGATTTCATCTAGCTCCTTAAATAATAAGCAAACTGAAATCAACTTCATATATTTCACTCCCCCTACACTTTATTTATTAGAATGTTTCCGTAACAGATAACAAAAGGACACAACAGCCAGTGAGGGAAATTGTATAACCATCATCCTTATCACCACTACCATCGTAATCATCATGTTGTTATTGTTATTATTATTATTGTGTTCATGACAGCATAGCAGAATATTTCTCATGGTTCCATTCCAGTTTCCTAGAGCAGACATTTTGGTATACTCGGGGTTAGAGTCTTTGACCAGTACAAGAGAAAAAAAAAACTCGTCTCTTATGACCAAATCTTCACACAACTTTAAGTAAAGACGTATTTGTATGTTCATCTTTACTACTTACTTCTTGAGCAAGGCACCTATCCTTCCTGACACCTCTTTTATCACTTAAATGTGAAAATAATGGTTATTACATATGTAAGGTAATAATGATAAAAAATTATTAATAATTTGGTAACTGGCATTTCATGATATTTTCATTCAACTCAATTTTCTACATGTCATCTTTTGCATTCTTCCTCAGTTAGAATGCATTACATAGAGGAGGGTATTCTAGACCTTTTTCCAGGCTTCATTACTATATACCAGATGCCAAAAATATACATACCAGAGTATTCTGGAATTCTCTGAAGAAGCCATAAAGAATATAAGTGATTCTTTTCTCTATGTCCCTTGCAGGAAGTAGTCAACCTATTACTGTCACATTTGAGTCTTAGCTTAAGTTTGCATAGTTTTAAAAAACTTTAGATATAAAAATAAGTCATACTATAAACAAGGGCTAAACACAACCCTCTTCCACTATCCCAGCTGTTGAATCAAATGGTGCCAGCTAATGCAATACATAATATTAACATTATTTCCTTAGTCATTTATAGCAACCCTTCTCAGTGACATAGTGACCTCCTAACGTGCAAACATGACCATGATGTTGCCTTTTCTAAAACACTTCCATGCCATTTCACACCTCACTGTTGAAGTTAAAATGCCTTAGTATGAAATATAAGAGCTGTTGTTATTTAGCCCTTGCTTATAATTCCATTCCTTGTCACTTGTTGCCATGTCCCACATTCCTTCTTTTCCTTATAGCTGAGGTTGCAGACTTACTAAACTACTTGCAGTTTTCAAAACTCACCATATCTTCAGTGACCACCCCTGTCTCTCTTCATGTTGCTTGGACTGCCTGGGGACCCTACCTAAAGCTCTTCATTTCTCTAACTGAATCAGAGGTCACATATCTGGAAATGTCAACCCTCCAGGATATTGACCAGAATCTGAGATAAAATTAAACAGGTCCCCAAATAAGCTAGAATCAGTGTTACAAAGACCCAAGGGAGGTCTAACTTAGAGCCTGTTAAATCCAACTTCATACAAGACCTATTATCCGGCTTCTGTGTTTACAACAGATTAGTAATAGCAACTTTGACAAAAGAAGTAGGCTGATAGAGAAGCCCTGGTTATCAGCAAAAGTTAAAATATGAAAAGCTGGACAAAGCTAAAGGAAAAGACCAGAAAAGTTTAAAACTCTTATACAGTTTTATGGAATGCAATAGAGTAACCTACATCATTCAGAAATACGTTATTTTTAGTGTATAATTAGTATATATTGGTAGGAAATGTTGTAACACATCTTAGAAAGACTGTGGGATAAATTGTTTAAAAATCATGAAAGGATGGTACATAAAGAATAGTACTCTCATCTAAAAGGATTACATTTACATGGAATATTGCATAATCTAGGTAAGGACAGTATTACTTTATTTGGAAATTTTAACATGTAAGAACAAAGTTGTTCTATTCTATTGAAAGATTCCAACTTACCGATGGCCATATATTTCTGTCCTAATTGCACTGAATTTTGACAATAATTTTTCAAAGAGAAAATATATTTATATGTCAGTCACAGGTTTTTATCCTCAGTTATACCAATACATGATGTTTGTATTTAAAAGAGATCTTGGGCGAGGGACTGGCTGGCTCAGTTGACAGAGCCTGAGCATGTGACTCTGGGTCCCAGAGTCCTGAGTTTAAGCTCCATACTGGGCATAGAGATTACTTTTAAAAAAGTTAAAATAAATAAAAAGAGATCCTAGCTGCAAGTTTCCATATATAATAGCAGTTTAAGTTTAAGGTTTATTCTAAAATCTTTGCTGTTTTAAGATATAAATACCTGTAAGACTACAGAGGCAAGAAAATCACAATATAGGGACTTCATGTGTCTTGGGAGATATTGAGTCCATGCGATTGTAAGAATGAATGATAATTAACTCAATTGAGAGAAAGGGTAATTCAGAAGAACATTTTATGCCCCTGCACATTTCCCACACAAAATTTGGGGGGAAAAACTTTTGTTTTCATTAATGCATACTTCTATAAAAAAATCCACAGGGGTCTTGCATTATGTCACAAAAAAAAGGAGAAAATGTTTTCAATGACAGAGAGGGTCACTTTCTCTCTTAGCATTAACTAGTATTTCCTTATGGGATGAATGATATCACTACTCAATTAGTTCCTCCTGAGCTATAACTAGAAAAACCCATTCATTTCATTGTCTATTACCAAGTAGGGGTGAAAAGTGAGTTTCCACTAAATATTTCTGATTCACACTCTCCTTTTTCATTTCTCCATTGTGACCTGCCTACACATAACACATTTCTGTTATTTAAGGTTCTTCTTATAGTTCTTTTTTTCACATTCCCCCCATACCATTTAATCTGTCTTTTTATATACATGATGAAATATATGCATTGAAAAAGAGTGAAAATACATATCCTCTGTAACAACTTGCTATTTCTCCTCCTAAAAGATTGAAACTTAAAAAAAAAAGAATTAAAATAGCAAACATATGTAGTACATGCCTGGGAAATTTATAATAAATTCAGGAAATAATATTCTTATAATAGGTCTTTAATCAATAGCCTAATATCATTTGTGCTTTTCCTAATATCCCCATAGCCATCTGGGGTTGAAAGATACTTGGGAGCCTCATTGCATATGAGAAACACTCAAGTAACTAGCTGAGACAAAGCTGTTCAAAATGGATCCTGAATCTGGGTGGGTGTTCCTTTTTCAAAGCTATCTTGTCCACAAAATCCAAATGGAATCTGGGAACAACAGCATCCTTGGACAAACTGCAGCTTTTTATAAGAACATTCTCTAAAATGTGGTCTGCTGGAGTCTGAAGACTAATTTTTTACTCCAGGGCCTATCACTTAACCTTACCAGCTGTGTGATCATGAGTTATTTACTTCTCTGAGTTTTAGTGTCCTCATTGTTAAAGCACATATGATAACAATACCTACCTCACAGGTAGGTAATATGCACATATTAAGTCATTTACTATCAACGTCTGTCATGCAGTCCATGATTGATAAACTTTAGCTATTTCTCTCATTAAGGTAAGTAGTTACATAGAAAAGAGGCATTGGTAAAATTAAAGATCACTTGTGGAATCCATTTCCATTACCTTTAGGTAATAACATTAGAGAGAACACAATTAATATCCTTACTCTCCTTAGCCACATACGGTTCATCACAGTCATTTCAGGAAGAGGTCTGGATATTTTGTGTTTGTGTAAGCCAAGGAAGGATAACACAAGAAAATACTTGAGTTCCAGAAATGCTATAACTAATGGAAGATATCAGACGCTTGGGGCCATTCTTGGAAGAGCCACTTTTAGCCACTACTCTTCTGAGACCAAAGCCACACTAAGAATACAGAGAGGACCACAGGGTAAAAACAGAAGTTGTTATCAGTTCTGTGTATCTTCTTTTCTGTCAAAAATAGTACCGCTTGTTTGTACTTCCTTGTGAAAAGCAGCACAAAAGAGGCGATATAAGAGTTTCAAAGATTTGGTTAGTTTTATGGACTAGGGAGCCAAATTAAGTGAATAAAAGGATTAGTATGGGACAAAAGGAACACAACAACTCGGTTTGGGTTCTAAGTCAGATTTCTGAGATTATCTGACTCAGCTCAATGAAAAGCCTCTTCGTTCAAAATCTTTTTACACCGAATAACATGAGAATATGAGTAACTATAAAACAAAGAGAAACAAAAACTTTGATGGAAGGACATGTTCAAAGGTATTAGCAAAGGGAAGTTGTGATCCTCACAGATATAAAATGTTAATAAATGTGGAAAACAGGGTCGCCTGGGTGGCTCAGTTGGTTAAGCATCCAACTTCGGCTCAGGTCATGATCTCACAGTTTGTGAGTTCGAGCCCCGCATTGGGCTCTGTGCTGACAGCTCAGAGCCTGGAGCCTGCTTCAGATTCTGTGTCTCCCTCTCTCTCTGCCCCTCCCCTGCTCAAGCTCTGTCTCTCTGTCTTAAAAATAAATAAAACATTAAAACAATTTAGAAATGTGGAAAACAGAGTATGGACTGGGGAAACAAACACCTCTTTAAATGCCTTGGGCCATATAAAAAGAACAGTGTGGCGCTATTCTGCTCATAATAGTCTTCTGTCTCTTGATTAAAGTCTTGGGTTTTCATATCAATTATTTGAGATGTGAATTTCTTCTTTCCATTTTCTAAAGAATAAAAGTAAAACACAAATTCACTATTTTGAAATGTTGTGGTTTACTTTTACTTTAGGAAAGAGCAAGGCAATGGGAACTAATATGGATATTTTTAATTCTACGTATCATGCAGATAGATAACCCTTTTTGATTAGTTACTTTGCTAAGCACCTAAGCACTTTACAAGAATTATCTTGTCAATCTTCACAATAATCCAATAAGTCAGAGCTAGTTTTTTGTTACTATTTTACAAATAAGAATATAGTCTTAGAGAAGATAAGTAATTTACTAAAATACGCTCAGTAACTTGTAGGAGAGAGGTCAACCCAGATCCACCTGCCTGTGAACCTTGTTTTACAGTAGTTCACCACATTGCACTGTCAGTCAGAGAGACTCAGGATAAACTCTTCTAGATCCTGATTCCTACAGGGACTTAATGGCTAGCTCTCTAAGGACAGCTGCCTTCCTAAGAGGGAGGAAGGAATTAACCATTCTAGACAACAATGGTGGGCAATAAGTCTCTGCTCAAGGCTTATTTCTTCCTTTTGTGAAGACTGAATTATCCTCCTGGTTCAAACTAACAAGCATAAGACCAAATGCCTTGCTGTGTTGAGCAGGAGATCAGTAATGAGCATGCAGAAGGATTCCTGGCAGAAAAGATTAAAAAGTAAATAGCTTATTTAGAAAGAGTATTTGAGCCTTAGAACAAATGGAATTCATACTTTTAAATGAGGGAATGTAGATTTTGGCATGTAAACTTCTTAGCTTAAGAAAGAAGCTATCAATCCATGCCTCAAGTTGTAAATAATTAAGTCAGAGTCTTCCCAGAACCCTCCCTGTCAGGGAGGAAAGCACTCAGGATTTTGTTATTCCAGTCTGTTAATTAGCATTGACAATGCCTGAAAAGATGCCTAAGATAATAATGGACTCTGAGATTTAGCTAGGTTCCCATGATAGTTATGGAATCATTTTTATTCCAGCTCAACTCCAACACTGGTGTATCTCATCCCAATCTCCTCTAGATTGGTTGTGAACCTCACCATCTAGCTCTTTATTGCATAGAGCCTTATATGAACTAGTAATTACCCCATGTACTTTACTTCTTATATCTCAACTACATTGTTAAATCCTGAATGCCCAGGACCAGAGCATATATGTCTTTTCACTCTGGGATGCAATGCAATAGTGTGAAAGTACTTTACATGTGATAAACCAAAACATTTGGTATCATAAGTTTTCACAAGCCTAGCATGGTTCTCAGCCTACAGAGTCACAGCATTTTATCACAGTAATAAAGAGCTGAGCCCTTCTATATTTGCCAGGTACTTCAAATATGAAATAGTTATGTAAAATAGCAAATGTAATCCAGTTCTGAGATCTATGCTTGTATTCTGCTACTCAGTTCTCATAAGTACCCTATAAGGAAAGGATGACAGTCTGGTCCAGTCTCATCCCAGAACCTACTTCTTTAACTTATCTCTGCCACTTTGCCACCTATGGAGAGGACCCAGAGCTAGAAAGAATTTCAAGTCTTCAATTTATAAAGGAAGAGGTGAAGACCCAGAGGGGGCAACTAACTTGCATATGGTTAAACTACTATTAAATGTCAGAACTAAGCTAGAGACCAGTTTCCTAGTCCTAAGCTCAGAGTTCTTCACTACGACCCATCTCCCTGTATGAGAGGCAATCCATATATGTAACTTGTGTGCAATTTTAATGTGTTAGAGGAAAACTTTGGCAATCTCAAAGTTTCTTGGTCCCTTGCACACTCAGTTATCTTTGCATATGACTTATCTTTTATAAAACGAATACATAACTAATTGTTTTAAAGGTAGCATCCTTGCCACTTAATGTTGGATGAAAGCATAGTTCTCAACTATTAAGTAGAGAGGTTAGTTAAGAGAAGAGTGGTGAATGATTTAAGATTTTGCTTGGTGAGGAAGTCTGCTGAAAATTTTTCCTAGCAGAAAAATAGGGGTTAGGCTTTTTTTGTTGTTGTTAATTTGTTTTAATTTTTAAATTTAGTTTGGCTTACCAGGTATTTCAAACATGAGAAAGAGCACAGGATGTATTGTTCATACAAACATCCATATGCAAAAATAACTACATTAAATGCATGTTAATTTTTGCTGTACCTGGTTCAAAGCTCCATTAAACAAAAATGTAATAGAAACAGCCCATGCCCCACTACTAATCTGTTTCTTCTTTTCTCTAAATGTGATTGCTTTTCTGAAACTGCATGCATTTCCCCTAGACAGGTCTTATGCCCAATTACTACATAGGTATGCATGTAATCATAGATAACATACAATAATTTTATATACTTAAAAATGTATATGAAGGGCTACATATCGTTTAAATTCCTTTTAACTGTATTTTCTTCACGCAACATCATGTTTTTGTTTTAGCTTTTAGTTAGAAGGTATTGTCTTTAGGTACATAAATTATACCCTTAGGTGTGAAGGCATATGACAGGTGTAAGCAAAAGATATGATTATGAAGGAAACACATATTTAAATAGCAGATTCCCGTAAGGCAAAGGCTATTGTGTATCTTAAATTATGTATTTGTAATTTTGATTTAGTGGTATACTTCTTAAAGAAAATGAGAAATTGACATAATAAAATTGGAGTGGAGGTACAACAATGTCAAGTATTATATATAAGGAACCAAGCTGTAAAACATCGTGAGAGACTCTAGAATAAGGGACATCCACCAAGAAGGGTGGAGAATTCCAAATACTCTGGGATCCCAGTCCTAGTCAGCCCCTACTTAGGCTTCTTTCCCTTTGGCTGTCTCTCCAATACTCCTGCCCACCTGCCTTAATTTCCTGTGTTTACAAAAGCTCTGTATCACTTCTCAGCCCAGTTAAGAGTTATAGCCCTGGCAAGAACTACTCTTTCTCTTCCTTTCCCTGGAAACCTTGCCACCCAACAAAATCTCCTAAAAGTCCCCCACATGCCTCAGGAACTCTCTTGCAAATGTCTTCCTTTTGACAAATTATTTTGCATTTCTTACTTGCTGCATTATTCATGCGTTTAGTCTGAGAAAACTCCTCAAGGCATCGTCCTTTTGACACAAATTTCTAATTTCCCATACCTGTTGTTGTATGACTAAAGCATAAGCAATTATAAGTAATTTTAATAACTCAGTGGCTTCTTGAGTGATATTTCTCTAGGACTCAACTGTCATACCATATAAAATGTAGGATATTGTTTTTATAATAGACAAAAATATTAATGAGAAACTCTGAAAGTTAGACCAATAAGAATGCTGGTCTCTCACCCAAATACTAGATAAATGCCAGAAGCACCACCACAGGGTGGCAGTGGGACAAACTTCCTATAAAAGAATTATTTGAAGATATCACTTAATACCTCTACAAATCAATTTTGTTTACATTCCCTTATTTGATGTTCACAACAAAAGGTTAAAGAAAAAGTGATATTTAAGACCGAAGACTACTCTTCTTTCTAATTTTCTATTATCTTCACATGTATAATTATAGACTACTGAGACAAAAAGCTACATATAGACATGCTTTTTGGAATGTCAAATCAAGGAGGTAAACACACTGGGAAGAGTGTTCCCTAGAGGGGCCTGCCTACCCTCTGATAAGGTCCACTTGGCTGTGGACATTTTTATGAAATATTTAAATTAGGGCAAATCAACCTAGGTATCTGTAATATCTGGACAATTTTATGATTCCAAACTGCATTAAGATAGCAAAATATTAGGTGAGACTATAATAATCTACAGTTGAAACTGGCAATTCTGTTTTGCTACTGTAACCCCAGCCACATGTCTCTGATAGAAGGCATGGAATATGGTGTGGGCCATAATAAATGTTCATTCTCTTAGCCACATACACACACTGGCACCCACAGAATGTTCTCTCACTCCATACAAACTCTACACAGTGTCTGGGACTTAAACATATCTTCTCTACTCTATTTATATTTGTGTCTTGAATGCCATATATGACAATGTTATGGGTTAAATTGTGTCCTCCTCAAAATTCATATGTTGAAGTCCCATTGCCCCATACCTCAAAATATAGCTGTATTTGGAGAAAAGATTTTTAAAGAGATAATTTAGTTAAAATGAGGCCCTTAGGAAGCAGCCCAAGTTCAATATGACTATGTCCTAACAAGAAGAGAAAGGGACACCATGGGTATCAGAGAGATGATCATGTGAAGAGGCAGCAAGAGGGAGGCCAGTGACAGCCAAGGAAAGAGGTCTCAGGAGAAGCCAACTTGCTAGCACCTCAATCTTGGACTTCCAATTTCCAGAACTGTAAGGAAATACATTCTTGATGCTTAAGCCATCCAGTCTGTAGTGGTATTATGTTATGGCATCCCCAGCTAACTAATATAAAGCAAAGAATATAAGTCCTGGACACTTTGAGTATACCAAATGACCTCCTCTGCAGTCAAAAGAAAGCATCACTTGAGGTCTTGAGTTCTCAAACACCCTCAACTACAGATCCAAGTTTCTGTTTTGTCCTATACCAAGAACTGCCTGTTCTTTTGGCTTTGCACATGGCTTGTTAGTTTTCCTTTATATCATGGATTCCTGTGACAGATAGGAGCCCAGCAGCTTTAAATCCTGAGCATTAAGAAACAAGCTTTACATAGTCTGGTCTCAGGCACACTGTCTAAAAGATAATCAGAAATTCCCATGAAAAGTAACCTCTTGCCGTCAGATCTTCTAGGTATCATTGTACAGAATGTGACTATCAACTTCTTCACTGTGATTTCCACTGATAAAACAACCCCACTTGTATTACTTAAACTTTGATATACAACACATTCTAAGAAGTTTCCTAAATTGGTTTTTTAGCAGGTTCAGAAAACTTATCCTACCATACTCACTGTACTATACAGTTAAATTTGCATTAAAAAATCCTTGTAACTGCTTATGTCTGGTTTCTGAAATGACTTTGCAGTTTCCAGTTCCTTCTTATTAAGGTACCAGTGCTAACCAGTAGCCAAGGTAAGTTTCTGTTTTCATTCTGCCTGAATTCCTCTTCATCTAGTTTCTATTTTCTATGCTATTATTTTCTATTTGGGGATTGATCTCTTCTCAGTGTCTGGATCCTTACTTCTGAATCTCTGCTTATATAGCTCTCCAAAATGTACACAAGAACAACATTTAGTAATAAATGTCTATAAGCATTTTCATCTTTTAAAACCTTGGCTGCCTACATATTTATTGCCTCGGAAATGACACCTACTTTTTCTCAACTCAGCAATACTGTTCACCAACCCAAGCACCTGTGCTTTTTTCTATCATATTGGGAATACTGGAGGATCACTATAAACCCCTCATTGGGAAGAATCATTTCCAAATGATGTCTGAACTGAAAGCTGATCTCATGGTGGCAGGGGTGATATTTACAATATTTAATAACAAGTAAGGCATAGGCACAGATCAATCAATACTGATACCTAATGTTATGCAGCAAAAATAAGGTATCTTTAAAATTATCATAAGAAAGGTCTAAAGGTACATTAACATTCATCAAATATATTCCTGTTGGCCCTGGCTTTGTTAGGGCATAACACTATGACACTTGCTGGTCACTTGAGAAGCACAGGATCAAGTCATAATTATTGCCACCCTGTCCCCCACAGGACTGGTACTCTGCAATAACCCTGATACTGTTGGCATCATTTCCCCATCGCAGACTTAAAGCTTTGCGAGGCTGCAAAAAAACCCAAGTGCTGTTCCTGCCTTATTAAGCAGATGGATCTTAATCTACTGTGGGTGAGTCAACCAGATCCTCACCCATTCATTCACTCATTCCATTCAAGTTAACTGAGTTCCAAATATGAACCAGGTACAAAATTTATTTTTAAAATTTAATGAATAAATGAAATAATATGACTAGGTGTATGAGTGGACAAATTAGCAAAGCCACTTTGCTCACTAATTCTCTTTGTAGCACAAATATGAAATATTCTCAAAATAAAAAGCCTTAACACAGAAGACACAGTGGGCAGGAAATGTCCTCCCATTTACAGAGACTAGAACAGAGGAGGGAGATTTATATCCAAGATATCATGGATAGGCTATGTTCCAGCCTCAGAAGCTGTCATTAGTTGAGAGGAAGAAGAGAAAAGAAAAACAAAATAATATTTCATAGTGGTGGCAACATATAAGGTTATTTGACTCTTATTAAAAACATTTATTTATACTCTTCTATTTTCAAATTAATACTATTAGAAATCTCTGGGTTTTCTATAACTTACTACAACCCTGAAGAAGTTTATGTTCCATTTTATATCTAAAGAAACTCATTATTTTGTAGCTTGCAGTATTTCTCAGTTCTTCAGTTGCAGATTACTGGTTTAACTCTCAGTGAATTTTACTGTATTTGGGCCTGGATCTGGAACCACAATCCCTAAATCTAACACAAGAAGAGTTAAATCATAAGCCTCTGAACATCCACTTCCTTATCTGCAGGGCACAGGCAGAATTAATGAGACTGTATTAGAGAAGCTGTTGTTTGCACATTCTGGAATTTCTTTTAGAACATGAACTTCTTGAAGACAGAAATTATGGTCATATTCACATTTGCCTTACATATGACAGGTGCTAAATAACTGTTCTGAATGAATGACTGAATACATTAGCATACTCTGGACAGGCCTCCCCAAGACTGGGTTTAGTACTGAGCATATTTGAAGAAGAGCATGGGCAAACCACAGTAAGAGTGACAAATGAAGGGGAAAATCTGGAATTTATCTGAAATGAGATAGCCGATGGGTATGTAGCCTAATGAGGAAATGTGTTAAATTTAAGGAAGTGTAGTTGTCTCAAATGTCTGAAAGAAGTAAATATAGAATGGTCCTGGTGAAAAAGGCTTCTCCCATTGACTGCAAGATCCATGAGAGCAGGAAAGATGTCTCATTTATCATTTTATCCCCTGTACTTATGCCACAGATCAGGCACTCACTATTTATTAAATGATGAATGAATGAATATATGAATGAATGAATTCATTAATGGTGTTCAAAAGGTAGCTTTGTGCTTAAGCATAGACAGACTTTATTCATAAAAGGAAAAATGATCAAAAGCAGAATGACCTGCCTTTTTAGTGGTGAGTTTTTCAGTGTTGAGGCTGATGAAATAGAATCTGGATGATCATACAGTGGGTTTCTTTCAATTTTAAGATATTCTGATCTATGCACTGATCTGTCCATTAAGCTACTATATATTTCCTGGGTCAACTGATTCTGATAATTATACCCAATATAAATGTGACTGATATTCACTCAAATTGCTTCACCGGTAAGTTTCTCCAACCATCTTAGAAATCGTGATATTATATGATTATAACTATTCCTATATAATATATAACTTTAGATAACCCTGTCGCAGATATGCTTTGATAGTCTATAATTTTATTTGGTAGAGTGTTTTAGAGAGATATATCAAATCCCTTGTTCCAGGGATTCTTTCCAACTACCTTATCTAATATCCAGAAACTATTTATATTTTATATCCCAATCATTAAAATGTTTAGTTTTTTTCCTAAACATAGGAACAACTGTCAAAGTCACATCTTCACAGTTAATTATAACTAGGCCTCTCTCAAGGTCTATTTCCTGTACAAAGTACTTTGTCACAGAATTATTTCTACTTGAGCACTATTTAAATAGTCAGGATTGTAGCTTTTCTAAAACTCTTTTAAACAGTGGAATGTTTTGGAAATACAATCTCCTTTATTAATGTAAGAGCCCTGCCCGCAAACTTGAGTTAATTCTGTTGAGTCAGGACTTACAGATAGATTCCTGAATTTACCGAGAGCTTTAAATGTAGTGTTCCAAGTGCCCTTTGCATCTAGGAGTCAAGGAGTGCATTAATGTAGTTGTCACTGTAATATTTAATAAGGAACCTTGTGTAAGATTTTAGAAACTTTCCATTTAAAGGTGTTTTTTGCTCCAAAATAACAGACACTATCAATATACAAATAGGGCTGGGAAGGCAGGAGAGCTGGTCAATTGTACTTTGCATTCCCAGGACATAGAAAAATGGAATTTAAGAAGTAGGTAGTCCAAACAGAAAAAAGTCTTCAAGTTCACTGTTTTTACTATGTGCAATAGTTGAAATTAACTGTCAAATGAGCTTTGAATCAGACTAAATGTAAATATAATAAGTAACAACTTATGGTTAACACAAGCACGTCTGCTGTTTGCCACAAAACCATAAGGGAAGCGGCAAGACTGAACTGCAGGACTGATGACAACAGATCTCACTACTTTTCATGTCTAATATGTTTTGTAAGTCCTTTAAAATAATAAGTATCCATTCAATGACTTTCTACATGTAAACTCAACTGCTGACCAAAGCTTTTTTTTTCTGCCATGTTTATAATTATTTGTTTACATGCTTAGCTCTGCCACTTGATAGAAGGTGATGTAGTAATGGAAAGATTTTCTTTATGTCTCATGCTGTGCATAGTGCTTTAGATATGGTAGAACAACATGAATATTGTTTTCTCAGAAATAGTTACTTCATTAAGAATTATAGGCCTCCTTCCATTATTTTTGCCAATGAGAAAAAAAGAAGAGGGGAAAGAGGAGGAGGAGGAAGGTGAAGAGGAAGAGAAAGAAAGGGGACAAAGCAGAGGAGGGTGACATACAGCAGAATGCCATAATTAAAGCAATCAATTCCCATTTAAATTTATTTGGATCATTGTTCGTGCATATGATACCAGATTTGGTACAAATCAGTGATCTTTAATGCTAACTGATAGGCTGGTTGATCACTGTGTCCATGTTAGGTCACTGTCATGTTCTAGGCAACCCTAAAAAAGATTTCCAACGATGCTGCAAAAATCACACTTAGACATTTAAAAGCTTTTCATACCTTCTCCATGTTTTAAATTTAGTGTGCAGGTGAATACACCTAATACTGGTCTTCATAAATCTAAATAACTGCTTTAACAAATACTTTTTCTGTAATTTTTAAAACTCCAGCTGAAATTTTAATTAGCAAGATGTGTTCTCATATCTCTCCCTATCAAATTTTGCACATTGTGTTCAATTTAAGTTTTGCCTTTTTCACAAAACAGCCTGTCTCCAAGTCATTGATCCTTCTTGCTACTTTTCATGACTCTCTTCACCTATAAAAACAGCCCATGTCCCTTCATTACCATGGGATTAACTATTGTAATTATTTGAGCTATGGCACAAAATGCTAGACAATGATTTCAAGTGTCATCCTTCCCAGTTGCCACTTTTATTTTTATCAGTGACTTTCGTATTTTGTACCTGGGGTGAAAAACTATCTCAGTTTGTCTGGGACTTTCCTGGTTTCAACAATAAAAATGCCAAGTCTCAGGAAATCCCTCAGTCCTGGGCAAACTGGGAAAGGTTGTTTACACTAACTGCAGTGAAAGGACTCTAAAAAATGATAATTGGGGAACAGTTTTTTAGCCTTCCCTCTCAAATTGCAGTTCCCAGTTGGAGATTTTTCTGCTTCCTCTCAAATCCCTGTTTGGAATAGTGATCTATTTAGCCCCCTCAGGAGTTCACCATATCCTGTCTTTCTTCCCCACCCACCACGTTCTTCAAGACACATTTCCCAGATTTGCTCAGTGTGCTTTCTGGGTGACCTAAGCCTTCTAATATTTTTGTTTGTGCAATAAGAGACATTTGTCTTCCCAGGCATCTCCATGTTCACACAAAAAATAAACAAGTAAATAAAGGAGTCCAGATTTATGTCACAGTCCCCATCAATGATGGTCTGTTCTTAGACTGTCTTCAGATTGCCCACCTGTCAAAAAAACATTATCTGTAGCACTCAGATCCTTTAGTGACAACATAGAAAACCCAAGGGACATTCTCTTACATAATTCTCTTACATTACAAGTATGTATTATCCATACCAATATTTTTCATTAGTTCTAATATGCAGAATTAGTGCTTTATCTTGCCTGAGGTAAAAGGATAATGCAGACCTAGGTCTGTCAACTCTCTACAATTCTGCTAATTCTGTGGCTCTGGAACATCCATCATTTCTCAGACATCTAAGATTTGCCTATGATCAAGAAACAAGGAAGCATAACTTTCAAATGATCATTGCAAGATTGCTTAAAATTCATTTGAGGAGTTTCTGGGGATGATGGCATAGTAGGAGGACTCTAGCTCAACTCATCCCACAGATACAACTAGATAAACTCGTACCAGTGTAAATCACCAGTGTAGGAAATCTCTACAACTAAATTTAGAAAAGAGGCCACATGCAAGAAGGTAAGAAGGGCAGAGGTGCAGTTGGGAAGTGAACTACAGGACTGTCCACAGGAGGAGGGAACGCCAAGGGTACACAGAGGGGAGAGAAATAGATCCCCCCACACCAGGGAGCTCCCACAAGGAAGACAAATCCGCATGACATTTGATTTTGAGAACCAAAGGGGCTGAGTTTCATGAGTTCTTATAACTAGCAAGACTTAAAACTTAGAATTAAAAAAAAGGGCACCTGGGTGGCTTCGTCAGTTGAGCATCTGACTTCAGCTCAGGTCATGATCTCATGGTTTGTGGGATTGAGCCCTAAATTGGGCTCTCTGCTATCAGCACGGAGCCTGCTTCGAATCCTCTCCCCCTCTCTCTTCCCCTCCCTACTCATGCTCTTTCTCTCAAAAATAAATAAACATTAAAAAACAAGTTTAAAAAAGAAAAATACAGGCTCAGCTCTAGGAGAGAGATGGTGAGAGAAAACTGAATCCCCACCCTTAAAAATCAAGCACAACAAACAGCCTGTGGAGATAAAGCATAAAAACACAGTTTGAAAGGCACCTGGGGCATATGGGAGGGAGATTTATTTCAGAGCTTATCCAGAGGAACAGAAATCTCTGGAGAACTCCCTAGAAATCTGGAGAAACTCTGGAGAAATCTCTAGAAACAAACGAACTGATAGGCACCATTTCCCTCCCCCCACCCCCCAGCATAAACACACGACCACCTGCTGAACTCCATACCCAACTTGATAACACTGCCACCCCATGACCCTTTCCCATGCTGTGCTTCAGCTAACCCCCCCTCCAGACAGCCTGCCTCACTCTCCATGCTGCAGGGCCCCTCCCGCAGAGGAACCACCATGCCCAAAGATTGTTAGCACGGCCATCCTGCTGCCTCACCCTGCTATGCTGTGCTTCCACAGAGATGGACAGGCCGCTTCAGTCCAGGTACTGCAGGGTCCCTCAGATAGAGAATCTGGGGCACACAAAGCTTGCTAGCACCTCTCCCAGGCTGTAACTCTCATGTCTCTTGCAGTACTTCAGTGCACCTGCCCTCTGCAATATGCTCTTGACTGGAGCCAGACATCATGGACCTGGAAGTGTGCAATCAACTCCATACAGTGGCTATCACCATTCCAAAGTGACTCCTACCACAGAGAGAAGGGAGAATAACCACATGCACCAGTCAGATGGAAGTCCCAGCAGTGGGCTGGAGGCAGACAACTGGTCTGACTGCAGGGCCTGCCCATCAAAAAAGCTTCTCAGGGGACAATACGGAGGGAGTACCTTACAGTTTGGTGCTACTGCATCTCTGGCAAATGCCTGGTCTGAATCAATTGAAGCCCAAGGCATCCCCAGACTGGTCCGCTAATACCACAGAGACCAAACATTGCCTACAATGGGCAAAAGAAGCCACTGGAGATGTCTGGACTGAAGGAAAAAGCAGCTCAGCCATAACAGCAAAATGCATGCAACACGCATAGCAAGCAAACACCCCTGAAGTGTCAGGTTCTGGTGAACAGGGAACACTGCAAGGGAGAGCACTAAAGAACCTCTTTTTCATAAGGCCATTACTTTCAAGAGATGGAAGATCTTCTGGGGAAGTAAAGAGAAATCCAGATCCAGGAAGCACAGAGATCCCTCAACAAAGTCAACCCAAGGAGATGCACACCAAGATACATAGTAATTAAGATGGCAAAAAATAGTGATAAAGAGAACATTTTTAAAGCCAGTTACAAACAAGGGAAACTCCATAAGGTTATCTGCTGATTTTCCAGAAGAAACTTTGCAGTCCAGAAGGCAGTGGCATGATATATTCAAAGAGCTGAAAGGAAAAAATTCTGTAGCCAAGAATACTTCATTCAGCAAAGCCATCATTCAGAATAAAAGGAGAGGTAAATAGGTTCCTGGACAAATAAAATTTAAAGGAATTCATGACCACTAAACCAGCTTTACAAGAAATGTTAAAGGGAAATATGTTAGGGAAAGAAAAGACCATAAACAAGATTAAGGAAAATAGGAAGCACAAAGCAGTAAAATAAGTATACGTGTAAAAATAAGTCAGGGGATTTGCAAAATAATGAATGTGACGTATGGCACCATATACCTAAAATGTGGGGAGGAGGAAAGTAAAGAATGGGTTCAAACAAAAGTGACCATCAACTTATTATAGACTTCTATCTATGGAAGATATTATATACAAACTGAATGGTAACCACAAATCAAAAACCAGTAATAGATATGCAAAAAATAAAGAGAAAAGAATCCAAGTATATCACTAAAGAAAGCTAACTAGATGTGAGAGAAGTTAGCAAGAGAGGAAAGGAATGGAGGAAAACTACAAAAACAATAAAACAAGTAACAAAATGGCGATAAATGCATACCTATCAATAATTACTTTGAGGGGCACCTGGGTGGCTCAGTCGGTTGGGCGTCTGACTTTGGCTCAGGTCACGATCTCATGGTCCGTGAGTTCGAGCCCTGCATTGGGCTCTGGGCTGATGGCTTGGAGCCTGGAGCCTGCTTCCGATTCTGTGTCTTCCTCTCTCTCTGCCCCTCCCCCGTTCATGCTCTGTCTCTCTCTGTCTCAAAAATAAATAAACGTTAAAAAATTTTTTTAAAAATTAAAAAAAATAATTACTTTGAATATAAATAAATTAAATCCTCCAATCAAAAGACAGGATGACAGATAAAAAACAACAACAAAAAAAACAAAACAAAAACAACAACACCAATCTGTATATACTGCCTACAATGGGCTCATTTCAGACCTAAGAACATATGCAGATTGAAAGTGAAAGGATGGAGAAGCATTTATCATGCAAACGGATGTAAAAAGAGAGCTGAAGTAGCAAAATTCAATACTTAAATTGGACAAAATAGACTTTAAAACAAAGACTGTAAAAAGAGACAAAGAAAGACACTATAATCATTAAGGGAACAATTCAACAAGATCTAATAATTGTAAATAAATATGCACTCAACATGAAAGCATCCAAACAGTTAAATTAGTTAATAACAAATATAAAGGAAGCAATCAATAGTAATATAATAATAGTAGAGGACTTTAATACCCCACTTACATCAATGGACAGATCATCCAAACAGAAAATCAAACAAGGAAAAAATGGCTTTGAATGACACATTGGACCAGATGGATTTAATAAATACATACAGAACTTGCCATCCTAAAACAGCATAATACATATTTTTTCACATGCACATGGAACATGCTCCAGAATAGATCACATATTAGTGCGTAAACAAGTCTCAACAAACTCAGAAAGAATGAAGTCATTCCGTGTATCTTTTCTAACAACATGGCTATGAAAGTAGAAATCATTCACAAGAACAAATATGGAAAGAGCACAAATACATAGATATTAAATAACATGCTACTAAACCATGAATGGTAAAAACAAGCAATAAATTAGGAAATAAGAAAAATGGGGACAAATAAAAATGAAAACACAACAATCTAAAATCTTTGGGATTTAGCAAAAGCTGCTCTAATAGGGAAGCATTATACATTGTATTTTATAATAATACAAATCTACCTCAAGAAGCAAGAAAAAGGTCTTTTTTGCAACCTAACCTTGTACCTAAAGGCGCCATAAAAAGAAAAAAACAAAATTCAAAACCAGTAGTAGGAAGGAAATAATAAATAGTAGACCAGAAATAAATGAAACATAAACCAAAAAAAAAAAAAAAGAACAGATGAATGAAAGCAGGAGCTGGTTCTTTGAAAAGATCACCAAGATGGATAAACCTTTAGCCACATTCATCAGAAAGAGAAAGAGAGAGAGAGAACTCAAATAAAATCAATAATAAAAGAGGAGATATAACAACTGACACCACAGAAATACAAATAATCATAAGAGAATACTACGAAAAATCATATGCCAACAAATTGGACAACCTAGAAGAAATGGATAAATTACTAGAAATATATAATCTCCCAAAATTGAACCAGGAAGAAGTAGAAAATTTGAACAGACTGATTATCAGCAATGAAAATGATCAGTAATGAAAAACTCCCAATAAACAAAAGTCCAGGACCAGATGGCGGCTTCACAGGCCAATTCTACCAAACATTTATTTATTTTTTTTAAATAATGTATTTATTTTGAAAGAGTGGGAAAGAGAGAGGAGGGGAGGGCCAGAGAGAGGGAGAGAGAGAGAATCCTAAGCAGGCCTTCCATTGTGAGCATGGAGCGTGACGCGGGTCTCGAACCCACGAACTGTGAAATCATGACCTGAGCTGAAACCAAGAGTTGGGCACTTAACTGACTGAACCATCCAGGCACATCCTGCCAAACATTTGAAGAAGATTAATCAACCAATCAATTGAAAAAATTAATACCTATTCTTTTCAAACCATTTCAAATAGAAGAGGAAGGAAACCTTCCAAATTCATTCTTTGAGACCAGCATTTCCTTGATACCAAAACCAAATAAAGACACGACAAAGAAAGAGAGCCACAGGCCAATATCTCTGATGAATATAGATGCAAAAATCCTCAGCAAAATATTAGCACACTAACTCCAACAATACATTTAAAAATCCTTCACCATGATCAAGTGGGATTTATTGCTGGGATGCAAAGGTGGTTCAATATTTGCAAACCAATCAATGTTATATATCACATCAATAAGGGAATGAATAAAAAACATGTGATTATTTCAAGAGATTAAAAAAAAGCATTTGACAAAATATAACATCCATTCATGATAAAAACCCTCAACAAAGTAGGTTTAAAGGGAACATAGTTCATAAAAACCTTATATGAAAAACTCACAGTGAACATCATACTCAATGGGAAAAAACTGAGAACTTTCCCCCTAAGGTCAGGAAAAACACAAAGATGTCCACTCTCACCACTTTTATTCAACATAGTACTGGAAGTCCTAGCCATAGAAATAAGAGGAAAAAAGGAATAAAAGATATCCAAATTGTAAGGAAGAAGTAAAACTCAACTATTTGCAGATGACATGATACTAACTAACATGATACTATATAGTTTTACTATACAGTAAAAACTCCATCAAAAAAACTTACTAAAACTGATAAATGAATTCAGTAAAGCTACAGGATATAAAATCAATGTACAGAAATCTGTTGCATTTCTATATACTAACAATGAGGCAACATAAAGAGAAATTAAGAAAACAATCCCATTTACAACTGTAACAAAAATAATAAAATACCTAGGAATAAACTTAACTAAAGAGGTGAAAGACCTGTACTCTGAAACTACATAACACTGATGAAAGACATTGAAGATGACACCAACAAATGGAAATATATTTCATGGTCAAGGATTAGAAGAACAAATATTGTTCAAATGTCTATACTATCCGAAGTAATCTACAGATTTAATGCAAACTCTATCAAAATATCAATAGTATTTTTTTACAGAACTAGAACAAATAATCCTAAAACTTGTGCGGAACCACAAAAGACCCCAAATAGCCAAAATAATCTTAAAAAAGAAAAACAAAACTAGAACTATCAAAACTCCAGACTTCAAATTATATTACAAAGCTGTAGCTATCAAAACAGTATGGTACTGGCACAAAAAAAGATATTAGATCAATGGGAAAGGATAGAAAGCCCAGAAACAAACCCATAAGTGAGGTAGAAATGTTGGGGTTCAGAGCCAATGCCCAAGCCCAAGAAAGAATTCTTGAAATGTCTTTGGTGAAAAAAAAGGTGGTTTTATTAAAGCATGGGGACAGGACCTGTGGGCAGAAAGAGCTGCCCTGGGATTGTGAGGAGTGATTGATTATATACTTGGGAGATGGGAGATGCGGGAGGTAGAGATAAAGGAAAGTTTCCAAAAGGAATTTTATATTCATATGCTAAAGAAGACTCACAGGATCTTGGAGGCTATTGTCAAGCTGAGGTTGTTTTTCCCTCTAGGAAAGCATTAACACTAAGACAGTTGGGAGTTCCTGGAAGAATGTCATACTCTCCCTGCCTCAAGTATTTGTCAGTGAGCTACAGTTATAAGGCAATTTAATTTTATATACCTTTTCTTCTGCTTTTGTTCCCCACATCAATGATTATATGGTCAATTAATCTTTAACAAAAGAGGTAAGAATATGCAATGGGAAGAAGACACATGGTGTCTCTTTAACACATGGCGTTGGGAAAACTGGACAGCTATATGCAAAAGAATGAAACTGGACCACTTTCTTACCCTATACACAAAAATTAACTCAATATGGATTAAAGACCTGAATGTGAGGCCTGGAACCATACAAAATCCTAGACAAGAACACAGGTAGTAATTTCTCTGACATTGGCCAAAGCACAAGTTTTCTAGATATGTCTGCTGAGGTCAGAGAAATAAAGGCAAAAATCAACTTTTGGGAATACATCAAAATAAAAACTCCTGAAGAGTGAAAGAAACAATCAACAAAAGTAAAAGGCAACCTACTGACTGGGAGAAGATAGTGGCGAATGACATATCCAATAAAAAGTTTGTATCCAAAATATATAAAGAATTTATACAACTCTACACCCAAAAAACAAATAGTCCAATTAAAGAATAAGCAGAAGACATAAACATTTCTCCACGAAAGACATCCAGATGGCCAACAGACACATGAAAAAACTCTCCACATCACTCACCATTAGGGAAATGCAAATCCAAACTATAATCAGATATTACTTCATACCTGTCAGAATGGATAAAATAAAAAACACAAGGCAACAATGTTGGCAAGGATGTGAAGAAAAAAGGAATTCTCTTGCACTGTTGGTGTGAATGCAAACTGGCGCAGCCACTGCGGAAAACAGTGTGGAAGTTCCTCAAAAATTAAAAATAGAACTACCCTATTATCTAGCAATTGCACTCCTGGATATTTACTCAAAGAATACAAAAACACTAATTCAAAAAGATCTATGCACATCTATGTTTACTGCAGTATTTGCAATAGCCAAATTATGGAACCAAACCAAGTGTCCATCGACAGATGAATGGATAAAGAAGATATATACAATGGAATATTACTCAGCCATAAAAGATGAAAACTTGGTATTTGCAACAACATGGATGGAACTAGAGAGTATAATGCTAAGCAAAATAAGTCAGTCAGAGAAAAATGAATACTGTATGATTTCACTCAAATGCAGAAGAAACCAAACAAATGAACAAAGGAAAAAAAGAGAAACAGACTCTTAACTCTAGAGAACAAACTGATGGTTCACCAGAGGGGAGGTGGGTACGGGGGTGGGTGAAATAGGTGAGGAGGATTAAGAGTAAACTTCTCATGGTAAGCACTGAGTAATGTATAGAATAACTAAATCACTATATTGTACGCCTGAAACTAATATCACACTGTATGTTACCTATATTGGAATTAATATAAATAACTTAATAAAGAAAACAAATTTAAAGAAAAAAATGCATTTGAACAATGTATTTGATTTCAGTAAATTAAAAAAAAAAACCAAATTTGGCCAAATCATGGCCAACAAATTTTTTGTTACAAGCTTATTGTTATTGTGTCCCCCAAATTCATATGTTGAATTCCTAACCCTCAGTACCTACCAGTGTAATTATATTTGGTGATGAAATCTTTCATAGGTAATTGAACTAAAATGAGGTCACTAGGGTGGCCCTTAATCTAATCTAATGTCCTTAGAGGAAGACATTAGGACACAGACACGTGGACCAAGGCAAAACCCTGTGAAGGCACAAGGAGAAGATAACCATCTCTAAGGCAGCAGAGAGGTCTGGGACAGATTCTCCCCTCCTGGTCCGAGAAGAAAGCAACCCTGCCAATACCTTCCTCTTGGACTTCTAGCCTTCAGAATTGTGAGAAAAAAAATTCTGTTGTTTAAGTTACCCTATCTCTGGTACTTTGTTATGGCAGCCCTAGCAAATTAATACAGTTTTCTAGTAGATAAACACAGAATATACCAAGTGGTCAAAATAGAGCTCTCATTAAAGATAGATTTAGAAACTTGCTTAAGGCAGGAACCCAGGCGGGTAGATTAATTACTTGCAGTGCATTTGAAGCTCTCACATGGGAACTTGGATTCATCCCTAAGCACACAGTAATCTTCTCAGCAATCAAAATGGAAAGAAATATAAAGGTTCTCTAAAAGTGTGAAAGGAGGATTTTAGATTTTTTTCTTCCAAACTATCAGTGAAACCTCTTAAAAACGGCTTTAGGGATGTTATATCAAGTCCTCTCTCCTAGTCTTCTCACAAATAACCTTGACTGCTAATCTCTTATTTTACCACAACCCACAGTATTCCACTCCACCCTGAAAAACAGAAAAATATGATACTCCCTCCTGAAGAGAACTTCTCCAGACACAGGAAATTGTGAATATAACTAAACATATATTAAATAGGAACTATATATCAAGAAAGAAAATGTTGATAGGTTCTTAAAAACAGACAGGGTAAATTATATGATATGTGAATTGTATCTTAAAAAGATACTATGTATGTAGAACAAACAAACACACCACCTTTGTCAGTGTATCTCTTTCCTTGGCCCTGTTTTTCACGGAAGTCTTGGAACCATCTAAATCACCTTGTTCATAGTGCTGTTCTACTTTCCCCTTGGGCAACATTTAGAAGTCATTATTGATTCAAAAGAGGAGATAAAAGTCTCCAATGAAAAGTCAGATGGCTGAGAAAGAAACACCACTGACCTTGGGCTTGCTTTCATAATTGCATTCAGAGAATATTCAAAGATTTTGTCATGCTGTTTTTCACTGGTAGGTGAGGCCATTAGACGCTAACGTTACAGTTTTGTCAATCAGTCATTCTGGGAACTCCTCTATCCCTCTCTCCCGGTCAGCTTTTTTCTGGCAGCAGGCAAGGTGCTTCTACTAGGTATGGGCCCTGCTTTGAGAGTGAGGAATTAGAAACAATAGAAGATCTGCCCCTGGACTTTCTGGGCCAGGTGAACCCATAGTCTTGGTGGGGTTTTAGATGGCTCCATCATGTCATCAGCAGTTCATAAAGTGGTAGGCAGAAGATAGATATTGCTGGCAAAACTCAGTCACTTAGGATTTGATTTAGTGTAGAAGTTTATAGATGCAGGCCCATTACCCAGTCGCATAAGAAGGACCCCGATGACTAGCTTTGTGAATTACACCTGAGGGAGAAAGTTGCCTTGGTACAGGAAATAGTGCTGAGGTTAACTCACCTCACATTTTTAGTGGAAAATTGCTGTTGACTTCCCCAACATCCATCTCCTTCCATTTCCAAAAGTATTTCGATTTCACCCGGTGGTCAATGATGCTCAAACCTTGTGTCCTGGATGATTGTCAGAGGAGGAGCCTGTAACTCAGTTCTGGCCAAATGACCACTGGTTACAGCTCTCACTGATTGGCTGAGGGATGAACACCGCCCCTAAATAGGTCCAATCAGAGGGACCGTTCCTGTGAGGTTATTAGGAAATGCTCTCTTGTCCTACCTATTAATAAGCATTTGCTCAGAAAAACAGAACCAGCAACAATGATGTACGCTAAAGATTTATTATGGTGATTTGACTTTCTACATTTGTGAGATCTGGTCAGAGTCTTGGCTAGCTCTCTCCACTGTCTTGGCGCTGAACCTAAAGTCACAGGTCAGGCTGAAGGAAAGAAAAGATGGACATGGACTGGGGAAGAACAGGTACAACTAGAATCTGTCCCTGGCACCCACTCTGCTTTCTCCCTGACTTCAAATCTGCAGCCTCACTGCTGAGTATAACCCACGTTAGGTGGCGATCTCGCTGTAGATTGGCATTCACACCTGGGCAGGATTTGGACAAGGGAAAGAAGGAGAACCTAGGGAAACTGGGGTTGCAGGTCACGCAGCTGTCCTTCCACCCCTACCCTGCCAACAAACGGAGTCAGGGTCTGCAATAGGGCCTGAACTACACCCACCTTCCAAGAGTCACAGTGGCTGCTGCTTTACTGTGGCCTTTCAAATATTCCCAATATGCTGCTACCCTTGTAAGCAACACTCATATACCATTGTCTCACTTGATTGAATAGTTGGGTGGTGTTCAACTATTCAAAACAGTACATACTGCAAAAACAATTTCACTAGGTTATGTGAGTAATAGTGTTAAGTGCTATAAAGTGTGTTTAAAGTATGTTTATGCAACGTACTTGGCCCATGAAAGGATAGCCCAAAACTCCTGGGCTGCTTCTATGGAGCCCAAGGATGAAACCAATATAATCAAATGCAGAGAAGTGGGGGAAACAAGCAATTTGATTGCCTCCTTCAAGTCCTGAAGCCAGTAATGCCTGAAACTATCCTAGAGTTTTCAGGTGTGAGAGACAATTAAATTCTTTGTGCTTTAGCCAGTTTGAGCTAGGTTTTCTGACACTAGCTCCTGATAGACTGCTAAGTGGCAATCTTAACATAGATCTGCTATGTTTGCTTTAGCTGACCTTTCTCAGTAGTTTTAAAGGGCAATCTTAAGCAGCATTAAATCTATCCTGGAGAAAACCAAGCGGCACTTAATTGATAACTTATTATTGATCAGATAAGGAGAAGAATGAAGATACTCTCCATTTTTAAGAAGATGAACAGGACACAGCTGGGTGGCTCAACCAGTTGAGCATCTGAGTCTTGATTTCAGCTCAGGTCATGATCCCAGGCTTGTGGGATCAGGTCCTTCTTCAGGCTCCTCTACACTGTCACTGAATGTGGAGTCTGCTTAAGATTGTCTCTCTCTCCCTCCCTGCCCCTCTACCCCGATCATGTTCTCTCTGGAAAATAAGTGAAAAATGAAAGTAAAAGACCAACACAAACAGAGGAAGACAAAGTTCCCATTGTCCCTGAATAGTCTCCTTTCATTAGACCATAATCAAACTCTTTTCTATCTCCCCTTCACACTTTCCTTCCTTTCAACCATGATGTAAGGGGACTGGGTGAGCATTGAGTACATATTTCCTGGGAGCAAAAGAGTATATTTTCCTCCCACAAAATAAATTTTTCTAGGAAGGAGTTTGGTAGCTAATTCTATTAAACAATTTAACCTGATACATGTAAGGTCAACATTACACCAAAGTTGCCAATCCCAAATTCTTTTTAAAAGACTGAGCTTGGTGGAACCAGTTTAAATAAAACTCGTAACTTCATCATGACTAAGTTCTGATTTTTAAGTACTAATCATGCTTATATGGATATGCTAAATGTCCAGTAAATTCCAAGGGTTCAAGTGTAGACTTAAATATTAAGATCATTTAACAGTCTGCCTCCAGGTACAAAAGGACAGACTCAAGCATCTATATGAATAGAAATAAAAAGTCATAGGTCCTCTCCAAGTTACCCAAAGAAGAACAATTTAAAAAGGAAATGATGGCAGAGGATGAAATATGATACATAATATCTACGTGAGTTTGTCCGCCTCATCACCCTTCTCAGTGTCACCATCCCTTTAAATGTGGAAACACTCGTTGGAAACAGAACATCTGGCTACCTTATTAACGAGTGCCTATAATCATTTTGTAATTCTACAATGAAATTTCTACAATGAAATTCTACAATGAAAGGCATATAGATAGTTGTATTGATCACATTAGTTAAAAACAGTTAAATGGGTGATGGGCATTTTAAGGAGGGCACTTGTTGGGATGAGCACTGGGTGTCATATGTAAGAGGTGAATCACTGGGTTCTACTCCTGAAGCCAAGACTACACTGTATGTTAACTAACTTGAATTTAAATAAAAAGTAAATAATGGTATCCTTGGAATGAAGGAAAAAAACAAACAAACAAACAAAAAAAAAACACCACTTTTCCCCAATAGGGAAAATGAATTCAACAAGAAAAATGTACCAAGTGATTGGCCAGTAAAACAAAGTTTTTTCAAAAGATACAGAAACAAGTGCATCATTACGTATATTTTGCAAAATCATCTTAACACACTGAAATTATTATTAATCTCAAACAATCTTTTTTTATTCAAGTATGTTTACATTTCAAATAAAATGCAGAGTTCTTAATTATTTCAGTTAGTTTTTCAATCAAAATTATTATTTTGAAATAAGGCTTTTATTAATTTCCTGTGAAAAGTTCATTCTATATAAATAAATGGAGCTATTATATAACATGATTTTTTAAAATAATTTAAAAACTATTTCTCTGATGGAATCACATAAAAATTTGTTTGTCTAGAAGCAAGTTTTTGTGGCTTAACAAAGATTCTTTTATTTTCACAGAGAGGAAGGAAACTGTAATTCAGTGGTTCTCAAAGTGGGGTCCCTGGATGAGTAGCATCTGCATCACATGGGAACTTCCCAGAAATGCAAGTTATTGGGAACAACTGCAGACCTGCTAAATTAGAAATTTGGGGGTGGGACCCAGCAGTCTGTTCTAGCAAGCCCTCCAGGCAGTTCTGCTGCTCTGAAATTGGAGAATCCCTGCAGCAGAGGTTGCCTGGTCTAAGGCCTTGCAGTTAAGACTGGAGTATGTTTGCCAGTGTGCTCTAGGTAGGTAGCTGCTTGTAAATTGCTGCTACCCTTCTAAGCAACACTCATACACCATTTTCTAGTCTGTTTGAATAGTTGGGTGATTTTCAACTATTCAAAACAGTACATATTGCACAAGCAACTTGACTAGGTTATGTGAGTAATATTATAAAGTGCCATAAAATGCTCAGTATGTTTATGTGTATGTGCTATGTGTGCTATGCCTCACACATAGGAGACATTATTATAATGTAGATAATTAGTATTCAAATTATTAGTCTTAGCTCACTTTTACTTCCTGCATAGCAAGACAAATGAACAGAAAAAAACACCCATAAAATATCGTGCTCATTATATACTCACAGACATTTAAACCCAAGAGGAACTTTAGAAGCTACCTAGTTCAAGCACCTTGTCTTATGGATGAGAGAAAACTGAAGCCCAGGGAAGCTGGGTTACAGGTGGAAAGTCTCTTAGGAAGTAATAGGCAAAGATCAAAAGCCAGGGGCTCTCAACTCCTGGACAACTCTTTTGCAGAAGAAGCCATCCTTGTTGTGTTCACTATAACAGCAGCAGCACATGCTCTGGAATTTTCTCCATTGGCATTACTAATTATTTTCCAGTACCGATATTTCCATCCTCACCCCCTCATATATGAACTGACACTATTATTCAGAATTGCAAAGCTTTTAGGTTAAAAACCTTCTGGATTACATAAGCCTAGGTATACATAAATAGAAAATCAACGTAAAAAATACATGCAAAAGCCACAGATCTGTACATTTAGTGAAATCTTGATGCTTGAATATGAGACAAACATCAGGTGCTAGATATGTACAAATTCAAGTTTCCTGTGTACACATAGTCACTTTTTATTTTGTGTTGTGCACTAATGTGTATACACGCAAGAAACCAACCCTCAATAATTACTTTATTCTGAAGAACGTCTTCGAGTTAACCTCACCTAACATAATGGTAATATATGATCTTTGGAACTTCACTAACATGGGAAACAACTTCATAAAGAAGAAGGGCAAATTATGTGGGAATAAGAAAAAAAAACATCTATTTTAACTAGAAAAGCCTCTAGCAACATATGTTTTCATTATTCTCCTTTTTCTTTATATTGCCTCAAATATTCCTTAGACATTAAAAAATTACGGAAAATACAACTTACAGTAGCACAGTATGAAAATTCAAATTTTGAACCTTCTAGTTACAGCGTAGTATGATTTGAATATGTTCTCTCTGTTGTATTTTCTTTTCTTTTTCTATTGCATTTTCATATCACATATTCAAACCTGTTTATTAGCAGTGGCATTTCTTAGACCAATGCCATCCATTGATGTACTACATTCTGCCCCTTCCAGGAATCTAGGCATTGTCAAGGTCAAAACTTCATATGGTATTTTCTACATTACAGGACATGAAAATGTGCTGCATCCATCCCGCCGGGTATGAACAGTTAATTATCTGCTGTTGCACGCACCTCCTTAATTGGCCTCCATATTAAGGCTTTAACACAGGAAGTGGAGGATCTGTGGCTTCCATTGAAAAACTGTTACATTGCAAGCTGAGCACTGAACTAAAATCTCATCCTAATGCATCATTAGAGAAAAAGCCTGAGGTACTGAAAGAACTATGATTTTTCCACTTCGGAAGTGCTTAAAGAAGTTTTAGATTAATGGCTTTTGATGCTTTTAATGATGTCAAGGATGGAATTTAAGTGCCTTATTAATTCCCTTGATTTGCTGCCAAATAGTAAAGGAAATTCATGATTACTGAGTTAATCTTTTCTGATTATGAAATCCATTATAGGAAGAAAAATATAAAATTCAGAAAAATAAAAGTGATTCATAAAAATATTAGAATATATTTATAAGAACAGAATGTTTGGACATGGGTTTAAAATTCCTCTGGAAGGATTTGTTACAAGACTATAAGATATCTTTGTATATATTAATATTTAAGCCATTGCTTCATCCTTAAGTTGCACTTCATGTTTTTCATTTTTTAAACTCTTTTTAAACTTCCCAGCCACAGTCACAACACATGATGCGATGTAAACCTGAAGTGATTTGTTTAATCTTACTACCCTAATCAGCTAACAAGATCTCTGTCTTCTCAGATCTTGGAGCCTGGAAAAACCCAGTTATTAATTCCTTACTATCTCTTCCCGAAATTCTCTGGTTTGCTGACATGTTAATAAGATTCCAAGAATGTTCTAAGGAAAGCAAAATCACCACTAAAAATGATTGTGTCCTGAACTTACAAACTATTTCTTTCCTCCCTCTCCCTGAATTTATTTTCAACTAAAATAAATTCTGTCCTTGAATGTGTGTACATAACTCCCTGGGCAGGCTATGTTCTCTTATTATCAAATATAAATATTGAAAGCTTTAAAGACTGTTCTTAAACCTAATTCAAATTACCTTTGCCAGCATAAGAAATACCCCAGGGTAGGTGTATTAAAAGCTCTAAAAAGATTCTGCTTTTACTTTTTAGCCAAATGGACATGTTTTATTCAGGATCCCCAAACAAAATCCTTATTCAGCTCATTATATTACCTTTGAGGGTGTGTCTTTCCTTCCTTCACTTCTTCACCCTTTCAAACCCTTCACTCTGGCTCTCTGCATCTCTGGAGTTTCCCTCCTGCCTCAGGGCTTCAATGCATTGAGGAACAACCTCTTCTACCTTCCCCGGACTAAAAGCAGTGCTCGATCCTCCTTCAGGTTCATCATTTCTTTCCCAAAGAAAACATCCCTGACCCTTTGAATTCATAAATGGCCTTTCATATCTATATCCCTTGGCATTCCGGCCTGTCCGTTGTAACTGTTGTTACAGATCTAATTTTACATTTAATTGTATAGTGTTTTAAATTGTTGCCTGTCTCTGTAACTTAGCAATACTGAAGTCAGGGATCATGCTCTTTCTTCCACCACTATTAACCTCAAGCATCTACGTGCCTGCCACAGAGAAGGTACACATACTCCATCTGTTGATTAAATACAATAAATGAATGACTGTCCAAAGCACATAAACACTGGCATGTGGCCAAAGGATTGAACCTATGAGTAAGCACAAACCATCTCTTTGTGAACTCTACCAGCAGTTAGCATTTGTACTGCCCTAATTCCCTATGTAATCTCTGTCTTGCAAAAGCTTTCTGAAACACTCTGGTAAACACACACACACACACACACACACACGTGTGTTTGAGCACATGAGCATTCACACCCACAGATATCAGTGTTTTGGGTGGTTATGACTGCTTCATTCAACAGTGATAAGTCAGGTTTTTAAAAAATAATTCTTCTTGGGGCGCCTGGGTGGCTCAGTCGGTTAAGCGTCCGACTTCAGCTCAGGTCATGATCTCACGGTCCGTGAGTTCGAGCCCCGCGTCGGGCTCTGTGCTGACAGCTCAGAGCCTGGAGCCTGTTTCGGATTCTGTGTCTCCCTCTCTCTCTGACCCTCCCCTGTTCATGCTCTGTCTCTCTCTGTCTCAAAAATAAATAAACGTTAAAAATGTTTTTTAAAATAATTCTTCTTATTAAAAATCCCTGAGAGTTAAAGAACTACTCTGCACAATGATCCTGAAGAAAAAATCCATGTTAGTCAGGGTTAGCTATGTCCCAAGATGCTAGGGGAAGGAAGATGGTGAAAACTCTAGTCCATGGATGCAAACAACAGATTTCTGATGATCAGTCAAATTTTTTTTTTTCTGGCAGTCTTTCAATAGATGGTGGAAAAGTGCAGCAAGTTTCACTTAAAATGAAGTTGCTACTATGTCCCTATAAGTTTTAATGTGCATTTTTAGTTTTTTACTATTTTGCTATGTGCTATGTTTAAAAAAATAATAAAACCAGATTTTGCAGACAGAAAACTTATTTCCCATTGGCTATTTTCCCTGAGTGTCCTCACCAGTCCTTAGTCTTTTCAGATGAAAAATGGGAATAATGTTAGCAAACTCCACTAATAAATAAAAGAGATGGAATATAGAAAGCTTGTGGCTCTGTGCCTGTGCACAGAGTATGTGTTTGCTTCTCCTCTCTCTAGACCCACTACAAGTAAAACTCCAGTGTTCACACTGGGAGCCTCTAGTTTATCTAGGTAACTGTGTGAGGTAATTATGCTAACAGCCATTTGTTTTGACTTAAAGAAATTAAAGCAACTTTGAAAGGGGCAAGGGTTTTGTCCTTTCTCAACAACAAAATGGCTTAATGTTTGCATTTGAAACATATAAAATTACATGTTTAATTATAAAATGTATCCTTGGACTTTGTGTTAAGCTGTGCTTTCACCAGGAAAACATACTTTTTGACAAATGAAAAAAAAGTAATACTTTTCTGAGATTCTTTATGTACGCGTGTGTGCACACACCACATGCACACACACACATACACACACACGCACTCCATTTCCCTCCTACCATTCTCCCTCTTCCCCAAAACATACCCTATACTTCCTCAGAAGTAGAGAATGCAGTTGCTCTCAAAAACTCTAAGGAATGTATCAGTATTAAAGCTCCAGTTAAGTCTCGCCACTGCTTGGTCACAGGGTTTTTCATTCTGTCCAAAGCCGATTGAAGGTCTTGTAACACGTCTCTGTAGCTATTTCCATAGTGAGCACCCCAAGTATAGAGAAAATCATAAGCAGGTTTCCACATCATCTATAAAAGAAAAAAAATTAGACTGGAGTAGTTGGAAGACAAACAGAGATGAAAATAGATGCTTTTAAAAAAAGTTTTAAAAGCCTCTCAGGAAATAAAAAAACCGGAATACCAATTATACATGGACTTACTTAATGTCATAGAAAACGTCTCAATAGCTATCACTTCCATCTTATATCTTTGTGTTTCTATGCCTAGAAAAATTTTAAAATAATGACAAGTAGTGCCTCTTTTTTTTCTTGATCCATCATCTAAACATTGTTCATTGCCTTGATATGATATAAAATTCTTTGTGTAATTTTTTGATGTTACTGAGATAAACTTTTCACTCTCTGAAAGATTTTTAAGGTAAAAATAATGACTCTTTTATTTTAATACTATCTATGGTGAGCTTTATTACACGACATATCACAAGAAGGAGCTATACAGTGTATTTAATGCTTTAAGTCATTTTATTTGAGCAAGGAAACAAGAAAAGATGCACTTTCATGATCAAATCTTAAAAGGAAAGTAAAAATACAGTTCTCTAATTTAAAAATAATTTAATGAATCATTTTATAACCAAAAGAAAGATCAATATTCAATGTTTTATTATGCTTTCCCCAAGCACCTACCAATACCAATGACATCATTGTTTCCATAGAAATAAATGTACGTCAAAGAGGAACTTCATGTTCGAGCATGTATGTAATGGTAACCAAGGCAACCAGGCTCAGAGAGAATAAAGACAAAGGCCGACCAAAGAAGATAAATTGTAGAATAAACACACACACACACACACACACACACACACACACACAGAAACACAATGAGCTTAAAATAAATTTTTCTAAGAAAATGAAAAAACGAGCCATGTACTACTTATAATTGGACTATTTGGAATATAAACTTTATTACTTCTACCTATTTGGGTTCACTAAACTAATTCATTTGTGATTTTATCACAAATGCAGGAACACAGACTGTGAGCTCAATATTATGCAGAGCTGCCCTCTTAAATAGAGCCTCCATTAATAGTGATATCACATGAAGTAGGGCTTTGGGATATAATTTTTCACCCTCCTCTGGTAGCCTCATATACTCTACAATTGAAATTAAAAGAATGAAAGACCATAATAAAGAGTTTCAATCAATTTAATCTACATAAAAGGATAGGCATTGAACTCAAAAAACAGTTTGATGTTATTTTGTCCAAATTGGCATTCCTGGGAAGCCATGAACACCCATAGCTTTGTCTCTATTGATGAAGCTTGATTCTGCAAGGTATTGAATGGAAAATAATTATCAATATTATACTATATCCAGGAGGTTATGATGCATCATCCCAAATGATCCCAGATTTTTATATATAAGTTTTACCCTCTCCAACCTGATTTACAAAGAACTGCATCTTCCATCACTGATAAGACTATGAATGAGATGTTCTCTTGTTTATTTTTCTGAATAGTCACTTTGAAATCAAACCTCCCAGTTGCTGGTCACCACTAATATCTCAGCAATGGAAGATGAATTGAGGCATATTAACAGACGCTTTTTGCCAGATTCAATCTTGCCTGCCACTTCTCAGATGCAAAGATGCACTAAACAAGTAAATTATTCTGTAGTGAGTATATACTAACCCTCTGTAAAAGTTTTGAGACCTGTATTTTATGTTGCATTCATTTAAAATTCCCTGATGCTCAACTAGTTGGTACATTATTTTTCAACTTGCCATATATTGTTTAAAATAATGGTGTTTATAGCTAAAACCTTCTCATATTTTATGCTAAGTCCTTTAGTAATTGAATGATAAAAAGATGTATTTGAGGGCTGCCTGGGTGGCTCAGTAGGTTAAGCATCCAGCTCTTGATTTTGGCTCAGGTCATGATCTCATAGTTCACGACTTCGAGCCCCGCATTGGGCTGTGTACTGACAGTGTGGAGCCTGCTTGGTATTCTCTCTCTCCCTCTATCTCTGCGCCTCCCCTGCTCACGTGCACTCTCTTTCTCAAAATAAGTAAATAAACTTTAAAAAATAGATGTATTTGAAGATATTTTATGATAAATAGCATCTAAGAGCATTTCAGTACCCAGATGATGGCATAGTCTCATAAAAACCAGATGTCTTTTAAAGAATCACATCTGGATAATTTTCAGTTTATGCACTACTATGTGTGCAGATTCAAAGTAACATCATAGAGGCAGCCAAAATGGTTCCACTGCCTTTCCTGGTAAAAACAAAACACACACACACACACACACACACACACACACACAACTCTGCACCACATATCTTGCTGCAGCACAGTGGATTGCTATGTATAGAAAAGCCCTGAGGCATACTCAATCATGCAGCAGTCCTTTGGTGCTGTTTGAAATAGGAAATACACCAAGGTGATGCAGGAATTGGGAACTACAGATTCAGAAGTCCAATGATACATTTATCTACTCACTTATGCAGAGAGCTATATAACACTCTCACATTTGGCAGTTTTCACTGATAGCAGAACATTTCGGTCAGTTCTTGCAATTCAGAGAAATTTGGATAGACTTCTGAGTCCTGAACCCAAATTAAGACACCTGATATTGTGAAAGGACTCCCCAGGAGTACTCTGAATTAGTCAGAAATGCAAGGAGGGATACTGCTTTAAACTCATTGGGGATTCCCTGGAGTCTAATCCATAAGCTACATAGAAAGGGTTACAATAGCTTGGGGCTGAAAACACTAGAGCAATGGTAAACTTCATGATTTATACTAAAATGTGTATCTATTGCATTCCAGTTCTGTTTCTCTTTGAAGCAAACTAACCCTAAATATTCCTTCAGTGCAAAATCTGATCTGCTATATATAACATCATGTGTGGCTGTCCATACAGATGACAGAGAAACACTATTGTAGCACAAATACAATGAATATATTCAAAACACATTGTTGTTCATTAATTATTTCACTTATTAAATTAAGAGTTTTTGAGTAGCTACCACTACAAAGAATTTTGTTACACAAAGGAATAAAATGATGAATATAGCATGGCTTGTTTTTAGAAGCTTATAGCATAGAAGGGAGATAGATACTTGCACAAACACTGACCCATTGTATAACTAGACAGCATTTGGTAATTAACAGTTTAAGAAAACTCAAAAATTACTTTCATGTTTTCATTTAGTGTAATAAAAACTGAGAGTTCATTGACTGAGAAGCAGTGTGGTGTAATAGAAAGAAAGATGGGTTTTGATGTCAGAGCTCTGGGTTGCCATCTGAGTTACACTGCCTATCGGATGGGTCAATTTGGGTAAATCAAAGTATCTGAGTTTTGAATTTTTTAATCTTTAAAATATGGATAATAATTTCCCAGGTCTGTGTCCAAGGAACCTTCTAAAGTATCTGGCATATAGTTTGCATTTAATACTTTTTAATAGGATATGAAGGAAAGTGGGTACTTTTGGAATGAGAGAAAGATAAGCAACCTAGTTTTAACCCTAATGCATATGAGGTGAAGGCATGAGTATCTCCATCTCCAGTAAGACTTTGGAATAGAGAGATGACCTCCAGGAAGCAGCCAAGAGTTTAGCATCATGCCAAAGTGATGAGGAAAAATGAGAGTGGAGGAAAATGCCAAGGAAGAAAATGAAAGGGTGAAAAATTTAACCCTCAATTAAGTCCACAATTAGGGACCACAAACAAGAAATAGAAACAATGAAGGGTGCCGGGTGATTCAGTCGGTTGAGCATCCAACTCTTGATTTTGACTCATGTAACGATCCCAGGGTCGTGGGATAGAGCCCTGCATCAGTTCTGTGCTGAGTACTGGGATTCTCTCTCCTTATTTGTCTGCGCCTTCCCTGCTTGTGTGCTCTCTCTCTCTCTCTCTCAAAAATAAATAAACAACAACAAAAAATTCTCTATTTCCCTCTGCCCCTCTCCCCTGCTTGTGTGTGCAAGCTCTCTCTAAAAATAAAATAAATATTTAAAAAAGAAAAAGAAAAAAGTAGAAGCAATATAAGTATGGAGAGAAGCTGGTGTCAGAGTCATAGAAAATAAAGCAGGGTACTTCATGTTGCAAAAGTCAAGGATTGATAGCATTCCAAAAAGGACATTCAGCTCACCCCAGTTTCTCAGAGCCTGTTGTTCACATAGCCTCCCAACTCCACGTTCAGTGACATCACATTAGGAGGTTAAAATCATCAATGTTAGGAGTTTTTACACCATGGAAGATGGCAAAGGTATAATTTAGGGCTTTTTCTCCCTTGAAGAGCTATTAAACGTGTGCCAGCATGCCACTCTTTGAGGACATCTCTTCTCTGTTAGCCCCTCTCTTACCTGTAATGTCAAGTAATATGGAAACATGAAGCAAAACTGAGAAAAATCCAGGATTTTGGCACTATTAGGACCTCAGTAACCATGGAGAAGGCAGTTTGAAGAGAGTGGTAGAGGACGGACTGCAGGTAGGAGCAGGTGACAAGGAACTAGAAACCACAGAAAAAGTGGGTCACATTTGGAATTTGAAAGTTAAAAGAAGAGAGACAAAGCTAGAAGGAGAAGCAGTGGAGAATAAATTATTTTTAAAAGGAAAAAAATCTATAAAGACTAATATTTTACATTTGAAAGGAGAGGTTGGTTTGAATCCTACCCTAGCCAGATAATTTAGGGTTGATGAAGATTAAGGAGGCAGCATATTTCTCAAGAAGATAAGTTAACTTCCTTTAAGCAGAACACATAAACACACACAAATGTTAAAATCATTATGGAGTTAGGGTAATGAACAGGGAAAATATCAAGAATAATTGAGAATAAATGGGATTTAAAGCATATGCTATAGTTGCATACTTGGTACAAATGAAAAATGTTAAATTTGGGGAACTAGGTTTTAAAATTTTTTTTAACATTTATTCATTTTTTAAAGAGTGTGAGCAGGGAAAGGGCAAAGAGAGGAAGACACAGAATCTGAAGCAGGCTCCAGGCTCTGAGCTGTGAGTACAGAGCCCAATGCAGGCCCGAACCCATGAACTGTGAGATCATGACTTGAACCAAAGTAGGACACTTAACCAACTGAGCCACCCAGGCACCCCTCGGGGGCTAGGTTTTAAAAGTATGTTTTATTAAGAGAAATAAACAAGTCTCTGCCAGGTATGGTAAATAGAACTTTCTCTATATTGAGATTTGCTTTAACAAAGCATGACAAAAGCCCAGCCTTCATCAATGCTATAAATAGTCTAATCAGTTTTTTGTTGTCCTTTGCTACAGAGCTATATGATATTTGACTCAAGTCCTTAAATATTTTACTTTTGTTTCTTCAGCACTTCTTTCTGTCTGTCATTCTACGTTTTCTTATTCAGCAAGTGAACATATGCCATCGAAGGCAAAGACACAAGAGGAAACTGGCATACATTAATTAACTATAGACTTTACAAAATTAGGTCCAAAAATACACATTAAAAGCCACAAAGGAAGGGTGTCTGGGTGGCTCAGTCGTTTAAGCATCCGACTTAGGCTCAGATCATGACCTCTCTGTTCGTGGGTCTGAGACCCGCGTCAGGCTCTGTGAGGACAGCTCAGAGCCTGGAGCCTGCTTCAGATTCTGTGTCTCCCTCTCTCTCTGCCCCCACCCTGCTCACACTGTGTCTCTATGACTCTCAAAAATAAACATTAATTTCTTTAAAAAAAGCCACAAAGTATTCTCAGCTTTGTAATAATTAAAGAGAAAACAAAGTCATACATTTTCTGGAAATGTTTGAATGAATAAAATCAGTAGAATAAACAATTTTCTTTCCACAATGACCTAAGTCCTCTGAAAGCTGGAAGTGATTGTGGACTGCTATGATCTCTTCCAGGTTTATGTTATCTTATATATCTATTTAGTGGTTTAAAATAGTTCTTCCGTTCTTGTTCAGTGTTATGATTTAAGGGATGATATGCAGAAACTCTGCACTAATGCGTAGATAAATCAAAGGAAAGCATGCTCCTGAGGGTTTGTTTTTGTTGAATTACTCGTAACCACAAAACAAATTCTCTCAGTCTTCTTCACCTCTAACACAATTATTTGACACACAGGCATTACTCTTACTCCTATACTCTGAGATTTTTTTAAATATTAACTTCACGATGTTATGGGTTCATCTCTGAATAGGAAGCACGAGGCTGACAAAAGCATAGAGTTGTTAATTTCTCAACTGTGTGTTTTGATCTCCTTCTATAAGGGAGCATCAGTAAGTATTTAATCTATTAAAGGTTAGCAGTTTCCAAAGTCCTAGCATTTGTGTGAAATGTCTTTGGTTTATCTTCCAGGCATTAGAGGACAAAGAAAATGGTAAAAGAGCAATAAAAGAAGTGGTGAGATGTCAAAAGAAATGAAACAGGAATAGAAATTTAAAAAATAGTTTTCCAAATTTAGAGCGCTTGTTCCCAGAAGCCAGTAAGACTCATTAGATAATGCTCTGGATAATGAAATGCAACATGAATAAAAGCAATTCAGATTTGAGCTTAGCACTCTATGTCTTTTTTTAGCTCATAAAACATGAATAGCATAAAGGATGCAATTGGTTAACTACAATTGGATGATTACATTTTTCCACATTAAAAGATTCATAACCCCCTTACTTTCCTCATAAAAGTATAGGAGCAATGTTTCATTTTAAGTACAATTAGCTGAAGAAGTATTAAGGCAAATTTGCATTATTAATGATTATTACATATGTTCTATCTTCAGTACATCATTTACAATATCCAGGTGGGTCTTCTATCACCTTAAATGGTAAGTACATAAATAGCGTTGAGAGTTACCATTATCTTCAGAAAAGAAGGGAGGCTAACCTATCAGGGAGTCCCTATTTCCTTAGAAGGGACATGGACTTGTTTGAAACTTGGACATAAGATTCTCTTGGAAAAGTCTCTGGGTACAGCCAGCTTTGCTTCCTCTAGGAATAACCACTTGGAACATCAGGGGTTAAGCATAACCCAGAGGAAGATAGAGGACTCATACTTTGCTCCTGCATCTACTCAAAACAATCTAACATCTTAGGAAAACTGGCTGGACGAGCCATCCTCACTAACTCCTAGTTAGGAAGAGAATTCAGGTCACCCAGCTATAAATCCAGAGTCATTTCATTAAAGTATAGCCATGGATTTATTTCAGTAGTAAGCAGTTTTAATCAATGCTGATTTAAGTCTTACACTTAGCTGGGGTTTGGTTTTTCTGAAATTCCTGGTTGTTTGTGATTCCTCAAAATAAATCTCAATAAAGAAAACCTAAACTCTAAATAAAACATTTGTGTCTCTAAATCCAATTTAAGATATCTTTATAATATTTAAACTTTATAATATTTATTAATATGATTATTATTTCTATTTGATTTTCGGTAGGTAATAAGACATACAATGTAGAAGATCATATGACTACAATGTGCTACCCCATGAATTTCACTGTGATGTCATTGTTTCTTTATTTCATCATTTCAAGAAATGGAGTAATTTCTGGAATTAAATATTGTAGCAATAAGCATTATAGTATTGTACAAAATAGACTATGGTAATCTAAATATTATGTCACTGTGTCAAATCTGTAGTCCAAACAATGAAGAACTGAGAAATTAGTCTATACATGTTACCACTGGTAGATGAATTTCCATGTAATACTTTCCCATCTTTAAAAAATTGTAAATGTATCTCATACTGTAAAAGCCCAGCAAACCATACAGTTAAGTACCAAGGCTAGAAGTGGACAATGCAATGTCCCTGCAGAATCCAGGACTTGCTGTGTGAGCCAGAAAACCATAAGAGTTCAAGAACTTCTTTTATCTTTTGCAAGAGACATTTTCCAAGGAAAATAAACATTGTTAAACCAGTAAAAAAGCTGACAGCCAAGGCTTTTTTCTTCTTATTTTTTCCATGCACTACCATTCCACCAGTTTTTAGAAGAGAAACCTTGAAATCATTGGTGACTTTTCCCTTGCCTACATTCTTTGTATAGTTACTTGCAGCCATATTACTAAAAAATTACTATATTTCCTTTTCCAAAATCATTCAATGTCACACAGTTGTTAAATTCACCTCTTCCTCTTATTTAAAATAATGGATAATATATATTTAGTTATTACAATGTGCAAAGCATTATTCCAAATATTTCATGTATATTATTTCATTTAATCCTCCAAATATCCGATGAGCAAGATAGTATAATTCACATCACTTTCCAAAAAAAAAATATTCCTAGAAAAAAAAGTTTATTTGCTGAAGACTAATAGATAATAGACTATATCAGGAATCCAGACCAGCAATCTTAACCTCTATGCTCTGGCAGTCATTAAAGACTCTATTGTCTCCAATATATACATATATGACCATATCTCCCAATAATTACTAAAATGACCTCTCCCCCCCCAGCCCACATAGTCTCCTCAATGGTCTCTAAAAGTCACTGGTATCCAGAAGCACTGAAATCTCCTTCCAATCCTCTCCAATTATCCAAATGCTATCCATCCTTCAGGACTAGGGTGCGTCTTCTGACAGTTCCTTCCCAATTTGATCTTCTTTTATTTAGCTAATTCTGAAAGGACTTATTAGTTGTGCATATTGGATAGGACTGTGTGTAAAACATACCTGGGTCTCGAACCCAGTTCTGTACTTAATAACCATGTAATTCTGGATGATTTACACAAATGCATTCACTCGTAGTTTGCATATGTGTAAATTGTGAATGGTTATAATGTCTTCCTTACAAAGTTTGTTAAAATAAATGAAATACGGTAAATAAAATGCTCATAATGATTAGCTGACACAGTAAACACACAATAAATTGCAACTATTACCATTCTCATTATTTTCACTTATTTCAGCATCTAATCATATACTTTTTTTAAAATAAAATAATTCAAGTTATTAACAATTTATCTCAATTCCCAGGCCAAATAAAATGTGGCTTTAGGGAGAAAAAAATCATATTTTTCATTCTGTTTGCGATTTTTATAGCTGCTAAAGCTCCAATGCTGGGAACTGACAGTCCTAGTAAATATGTTAAAAGTACAGATGAATTAAATACTGAGAGCAAGGATTCAGAGGGAAGATACTAAATAAGTAGGAAGAATTCCATACAGAACTTTTATTCGTGTATAAAAAATAAGTAAAGTTAGCTCTTTGAGGAATACCTACTTTCTCACTTTAAATCTAGACCCAGAAAAAAGTGCTCTGAACACTATAGCTGCCAGTCAGAAATGAGGGGGGACAAATATATGGCTAGAAGACAAAACAGAAAATCAGACCTCACTGATTGAGCAAAAAGACTTATAAACACACCATTCCAGTCATAACTCCCTATAGGTGAGTGGCTTCTGAGATGAAACTGTATCACAATTAACAACATTGACTTCCTTAGGCTTCCATAATTAGGGTGGCCCATTCTGGCAGTTCAGATAAGAAATCAGCCTTGACAGGCCTTTTGGTGCCTGTGTTTGAGGTGGAGCTCAGTGCGGTAGAAGGTACTTAATAAGAAGTAATGTTTAGTGTCCTTGGTAAGTAAGTGTCCTGACTGAATAAGATGGAGAGAGTATCTTCTGTATTGTGTGTCAGGGGACAATGGAAGACAGTTACTGGGAAAATTGTCACACATACCATTAATCCCAGAAGCTTAAGTCAAGAGTATCCAAGTTAGGCCTAAGAACATCGTAGCCCTGAAATCCCCAGCATTTTCTCCTTATAAAATCCAATTTTTTTAATGGGCTATTTTTCTAATATTTTATTGATTCTGGTTTTTAAATTAAAGCTCTGAATATGGTCAGGAAAATAAACTCCAATGAATTTTCATTAACATTCACTGGAAAACCTTGGCAATGATTAAACATCTTTGTATAGTATAAATGTATTTCTTTTTCAAAGGCAATACTCCAAAAACATATTTTGCTTAAAATCAGACTCAAAATTTTATAGTTTTGTTTTTATGTTAGAAATTCAATATCATCAGAAAAGCTGACTAACATTTCTTATAACTTAACTTAGATAGGTGGTTAGTTTAAAAAGTGACTTTCTCAGAAGTGTCCAGCGAGAAGCTTTTCTTTTCACCTTATAAAATAATAAGAAATGGCCAAAAGTACTCAAAGAAATATCTGACATGCTATTAATAATCTCTTTTCTTTAATTGGATTGAAGCTTGATAAAGATACTAAGGCAAATTTTGGTAGTATCATACAATGGCTTGAAAAAAGAAAAAGAAAAAATGAAATGAGTTGCTTAAACCCCCAGTCCTGACCACACCTCGTGGCACTGCCACTCAGCTACCATGTTGGATTTGGCGTGGGTGGGCAGAGAATAATGGTGAAAGTACAAAGGTCCCAGAGTCAAGGTCTGTGCTCCAAACTTGGTTCCATGACTTCCTAGCTATGTATGTTTAAGCAAGTTACTCAGCCTCTCTATCTTAGATAGTAGTAATATCTGCCCCAGAAGTTTTTGTTGAAAGGATTAAATAAAGTCAATTTTTGTAATGCTCTTGGAATAGTGCCTGGAACAGAATAAGAGCCAGATAACTGTCTTTAAGATAAAATAAAAATAGAACAAAAGCAAAGAAGAGAAATAGAAAAAGAATGAAAGTGAGTGAAGAGCCCGATTGTAGACATTGGCACACATAGAGAGAAAATATTGGAAAGTATGCCCTCTGAGGAAGTGAGATAAAGGAAACAAAAGCAGCATGGGAACCACCAGGCCTTGTTATCTCTGTGCCCCAATTCTGGTTCCCTCCTTCTGCATGCCCTACCCAGAACTAGTATCAGTGTGTTTTAAAATCATTTCTTGACTTGTAAATTGATCATTTTTGTGAGTAGTCTCTTTCCTGAGAGAAAAAAAAAAACTGTACAGCTGTTTTTTGTTTTTGTTCTTGTTTTTGTTTTTGTTTTGTTTTGTTTTTCCAGGGGGATAAAACTTAGCATACATTTACCCTTTAGTTTAAGTGGTCTAGACTCCCATAGATTATTTGGAATGGGTTCAGGCCCATATCATGCATAATTTTCTAAGCATTTAATAACATGAATCACAGCAATGACTGTCAGCATTAGCCACAGTAAATTGAATGATAACCTCCAGAAAGACACCTAGGGACTTTCCTTTCTGTTTATGAATTTTTATCAACCTTAGACATGCACTTAGTCATTTGTGATTTGGACTGTGCAAAAGTAAATAATGGAAAAGTAGGCTGTTTGTTGGCTTCCATCAAGATTTAGGGAAAGACAAAATATAAACAATCACAATTAGAGAGAAGTTAGATGCTTAACAAACCTGAGAGAATAAAAACTTTCTGGTAAATAATTCTCAAGAAAACCCTTCTAAAAACAAGGCCTTACTAAGAAAAAAAAAAGTCTGGCTTTCAGTTAGGCAACTTTTTTTAAAGAATTATTTTTAGGGGTGCCTGGTTGGCTCAGCTGATAGAGCATCTGACTCTTGTTTTCAGGTCAGGTCATGATCTCATGGTTTGTGAGACTGAGCCTGATCTCACAGTTTGTAAGATCGAGCCCTGTATCTGGCTCTGTGCTGACAGCATGGGGCTTACTCGGGATTCTCTCTCTCTCCCCACCTTCCCCCATTTGCACTCTTTCTCTGAAAATAAATAAAATAAACATTTTTTTAAAAAAGAATTATTTTAGAGCAGTTTTAGGTTCACATATATCTAGATTTTGCAGGTAGAGATTTTGCATATATCTCCCACCTATGCATAGGTGCATATGCATATATGCATAGCCTATAGCCTACCCTGTTATCAGCAGCCTCCACCTGAGGGGTATATTTGTTAGAATTGATGAATCTACAATGATATATTATAAATACTCAATGTCTACAGTTAACCTTGGGTTCATTGTATATTCATTGCATATCCATGTGTTGTATATGCTATGAGTTTCGACAAATATAGATCTCATTATGATATTATACTGAGTATTTTCACTGCCTTAAAAATCCTCTGTGCTCTGCCTATTCACTTCTCCTTCCTGAAAGTCTGGCAACCCCTGATCTCTCTACTGTCTCCATAATTTTACCTTTTCCAGAATGTCATCTATTTGGTATCATACAGTGTGAAGCTTTTTTTCCAGATTGGCTTCTTTCGCTTAGTGATATGTATTTAAAGTTTTCCCATGTCTTTTCATGGTTTGGTAAGTCATTTCTTTTTAGCACTGAATAATGTTCCATTGTCTGGATCTACTAGTTTATTTACCCAGACACCTATTGGAGGACATCTTGGTTGCTTTCAAGTTTTGGCAATTATGAATAAAGTTGCTATAAACATTCGTGTGCAGGTTTTTGTGTGGACAAAAGTTTTTAACTCTTTTGGGTAAATACCAGCGAGTGTGATTGAGTGATCATAAGTTAAGGGTATGTTTTCTTTGTACGAAACAGCCACAGTGCCTTCCAAAGTGACTGTATCATTTTGCATTCCCACCAGCAATGACTTGGGATTCCCATTGTTCCACATCCTCCAAAGCATTTGGTGTCATCAGTGTTCTGGATTTTGGCCATTCTGATAGGTGGTGGTATCTCAATCGACAATGTATGAATCAAGTTCACTTAAATATCATAATAGCATATCCCTCAGAATGTTGTTCTTTTTTTCCTTATTAAAGGTGTGTCATCTTTTAGCTCATTCAGTAAAAACTGATTTGTAGATTGTAATGTCCTTCTCAGTATATGGAAGTAAATGTAGTCTATAAGGGGGAGTAATCTAAAAGGGGGGGATGTGTCCTGGATGCTCTTGCCTCAAGAGTCTGTTTGGAGTCCTTGCTGGATAGCCAGGCTCCAGGAATGCTGAAGCTTCCAGCGCAGCTGCTGGGATTTACCTGACTTGATCTGACTCTTCAAGCTTCATGGAAAAGTTGTCTTGTTGTGCTCACCCAGCTGGCATAGTTGTTTCAAAATAAGAAAAAATTCTCAAAAAATTAAAACCCAGCTCTATGCCCAAATAGGAAGTGGGGAACATAGCTTCTGCCTCCTACCAAGTTATCATCTAATCAGAGAGATAACCTTTCCTTAGCTAAAAATATCTTGAAAATGCTTTCACTCATGTGAGAGAAAGACACAGGACATTTTATATGTGCTTATCACTAGAATATTTTCATTTAAGTCAATAAAAATGGATTCTCTTTCTTTATGGTAAATAGAGAAAATATTTACCTAATCTAGGCCTACCAGTGTACATTTGTTTTAATATTAATAAAAACAATATTTGCATGGTAAGTATTTACTTTGTACTAAGTGTTGTTATTCTATATTTGATGTCTATAGTTCTTACTGTATAGAAAATTACAAAGGAAATAATGAAGCTCTTAGGTACTTCTAGCTGCATTACCAGGCTCTCATTACCAGCAACCCCACAACATCCACCTCCTTAATGTTTGTCATCAAACATTATTTATCATAGGTGACTAAGTCTATAACTGAGGCTGATAAATACTTATTATTATATCCTCCTCCTTTATTCTGATTTGGCCCCATTTCCTCTCTTCAAAGTTTATCTGTTCTCTGCCTCAAGTTCTTATAGCCCTGCCTACTCAATGGCTAGCTATCTAATTTGCTCAATTTATTTGCTCAAAGACCATGTTAAAATGCAATCCAATAGGAGAAACATCAATATATTTTAAAGGTTCTCAAGGCCTTTAAGGAGAGATGTAGGTTTAGTTCAGATAATATTGATGATTATAGCTACAGTGACTTCAATTAGTGGGTCCTCTAGGAGACTGCCTCAATGAATCCATGTATATAGATTTACGTTTGATTTCCTTGGTCTGCAATTTTTCACTATTTAATTAGACAAATAGAAATCTTACCTCAACAGCAATACCTCCAGCTTTTCCTCGATGAGGAATTTCATATGCCTCCATCTGTTGCTTTGTGAGTCGCACTAACTTTTCAGCTAGTTCCCTCCAGCCTTTTCCAAGTTTGACAGCTGATGTCAGAATAGCAGCCTCTTGGATGAGCTGTGCTACTAACCCTTGGCAATCCATCTTCAGCAGAGCCTGCAGCAACAATTACATACCATAGTTAAAATCAACTAATTTTGGCTTCCTCCTATAGGTTAATTTTTCATTATACATTCTAGAAACTGGTATCCTCTTTCTCACCACATGTATACTTGAGGTTTCTAAAATTCAAAAAGCTGATTTACTTTTAAGCAAATCCAACCAGCAAAGTACAGAGGATATGACTAGACCAAAATTAGGGGAGAATTAAGCCCAACTCAATGACTAATTATAAGGCCTTGGGTAAACCACTCAACTAATATGTTTCTTTAATATCCTAATTGGAAAAAGAGGAAGTTCAACTAGACACTTCCAAAGATACCCTGAGGTTCTAGCAGTCTATAATTTTTCAACCCAGGAATGATTATTCACTCTACAAAAAATAATTCCTTTCCTTACCAGAGAATTGGCTACAGGATTTTTCTAAAAAAATAAGCATACTAGCGCTGGTAAATATTATTCTATTTTTCCTCAAAATGTGATTTAAAACTTCCCAGAATGATGCCTCTTGCATAAAATAAGATACTCCTACAACTTTGAACAAAGCTATTTATATTTATGACTTAAAAAAAATAACTCTCTGCCTTCACCCCCATTGTAATTGTGCTAAATATAAACCATTTAGTATTAAAAACAGTCTTCAACAATGCAAAATGGAAAACATCAGTTTTCCCTTTCCTTCCTCCCTCCCTCCCTCCCTCCCTTCTTCCATTCCTTCCTTCCTTCTTCCTTCCCTCCCTCCCTCTCTCTCTTTTTCTTTCTTTCTTTCTTTCTTCCCTTCCTTCTTTCCTTCCTTCCTTCCTTCCTTCCTTCTTTCATTTTAATTAGGTGTCTGAGCTTTGTCAATGACCATACATATTTCAAACAAATCTATGAGTTTCCCTTTGGCTTGAATATGTTTTTTAAAATAGGATTAAATCTATCTATCTATCTCTTCTCTTTTCAAATAAGCAAATAAACATAGTAGTGCCTCATCATTTAACAGCATTTCAAAGTTGTATCTATCACTATGAAACAATAAGTAAAAATGAATGGCCAGGTAAGGCAACTAGTAAAGTCCATGGAGTGTTCATTCCTATGGAAGCATCAGAAAGACCACCCGTGGTTTTTATACATTGACTGTATTCATCCTTACATTTATGGTGAAGAGCTAGGACCTCAGGGAAAAGCAGTACTGAGCTAGCAGGCCCCTGAAGATGATTTTAGTAAGTTGTGGAATGGTTTTAGCAATGCTTATTCCAGGTTCTTGCTTTAAGGAAAAAAAATTTACACTTGGAGTTACATAATCTGAGTTTAAAATCCAATTCCACAAAGTATAGGCCTTTAGATAAATAACAAAATATCTCTGTTTAGTGATTTTTAAAATGGATACAGTGGTGATATCACCTTCTGTAGCTGCCCATAATCTTTATGAAAATCGAATCAGATACTCAGGTACTTTCGGAATTGTCAAGTACATAAAGACAACCAGTCTCAATGTCTAAGATATGACTAAGGGTTTTAGAACCCACAATCTTTATTATTTCCCTTCAAGCTACTCCAAATTAATATACAATCCAAGAGAAACATGTACTTGTTATGCAAATAAGGTTTCAAGATATGGCCTCTATACTCCTTCCATACAGAAATCCTGAAGCCTCTGCTCAGGCACAGCATGAGTTTTTAGGAACTACTCCCTTGAATGAATTCTTCATCAGCACTGTTTAGGTAGTCACCAAAGCCACTAAATTCATTAGCATACACCAATATAGTGTAGATATGATGAGGCTTAAACTTCCAGACCACCTGACCAAAATAACTTTTTTTTTCCATTAAGAGAAACAAAAAAGGCAATTTTCAATTCAAGATTTTATGGGTCCACGCTGAACGTGAACTAAGGCAGAGGTAATGAAAGGTAATGAATCACTGCAAAATGCACATGCAGCTTCAACCAGGTAGATCAGCCAATGACTCTAAATGGCTAGATTGAGAATGTGGTACACCATCATAAAACTATCCACTTAATGACTGGATATTGGGGCTTTCAAAATTTAACCTTCTCAGTATCACTGTTGAATCAAAAAAATTATGAAGAAAAGAAAATGTTTTATATATACTATTTCTTTATTGTTAATGTCACAGAATAAATTCCTCTCTAAAAACCTCTCTCCTCCATGTGCACCTTGATTAAAGCTTTTGTCCTCTGTATCAACCTGCCTGTATAATCTTACTCATCTCTCCTAAGGACCAGTTACAATGGTATTTACTACACAGACCAATATACATATTCACACAAACTTTCAACACACACACACACACACACACACACACACACACATACACATTTATAACTGTTTTAGGAAAGTATAGTGGTTTCAAATGTGGCTTTGGAGCCAGAAAGGTCTCAAGTCCCCTCTTGATACTAACCAACTGTGGGGTCTTGGGCAAGTCTGCCAGCCTCCCAAAACTCAGTTTCCTCTGTTGGTACAATGAAGATACCAGCTAGCTATACTTACTCCATAGAGTTTATGGCTGAGATAGTGTGTATAGGGAGTTCAGCATAGGGCCAAACACATAGATAACCCTACAGGAGTGTTAGCTATAATTATTATTATTTATAAATTCATATTTTAGCTAATTTTAGGAATATATTCTTGATTTCTTTTTATTTTTTTTTTCAACGTTTATTTATTTTTGGGACAGAGAGAGACAGAGCATGAACGGGGAGGGGCAGAGAGAGAGGGAGACACAGAATTGGAAACAGGCTCCAGGCTCCGAGCCATCAGCCCAGAACCTGACGCGGGGCTCGAACTCACGGACCGTGAGATCGTGACCTGGCTGAAGTCGGACGCTTAACCGACTGCGCCACCCAGGCGCCCCTCTTTTTATTTTTATAAAATACTGAATCTCTATTTTAAAGGCAAGACAGTTTATCTACTTTGTATCTCTCCATTGAGCCTGTATTACTCCATTGAGTAAATACTATGTCGAAAAAAACAAAACAAAACAAAACAACGATCCTGAGAGTTCTATTAAAACATGAGGATTAAGAAGAGAATTAGCAATATCATTTTTTGGCTTATGATGCATTCATACGAAAAATGTCAAATTGATAATATGAAGGGCATTGATGATATGGGTCTTTTAAAATTCTGATGATATGTTTTAAAAGCACTGCTGAAAATTAAAAAAAAAAAACACTAAATAGTGGACAGATAGCAATGGAAAAGTTAATCAATCTTGTTCCAGTTTGTTTTTATTTACTTTCATCTTATTGAAGCTTCTCTGATATTTTAAGAGCTATTCAACTACTTGAGAGAGGAGAAGAGATCTCTTAACTGTTACACTCTAACACAAACAGAATCTTTAATCTTCCTTTGAAAGATGATCCTCTGGAGCCTAGTTTCTGGGAAAATCACTCTTGAATTTTAAAACTTAGAAATCAATTATATTATCTTGTAAGAAAAACTCTATATTTGCTATAACGTGACTTCAGTTTATTTGAGACTGCTGAGAGTTTTGTTAAGTTCTCTCATATGTTTGGTTGTAAATATTGCTAAGTTAATAAAGTTCTCTATGGTAAATATATTACTGTGATCAAGGAATACTCACCACAATAAGTTCATAAAGAAACTTCCTGGCGTGTCTAGCTGCATGGCAATCTTCCTTTAACTTCTTTACAACATAGGAAACTTTTTCCGATTCTTTGTCTGCTTGTATTTGATCAAAATCTTCTAGTGCCAGATGTGAGTAACCCAAGACATCGGCTAAAGCTTTCCAATCATAAACTTTTTCTGACACCAAGGTCAATACAACTGAGTAGATGTACGTCAGTTTTTTAAAGGGTAGGGTAATTTGTTCAAGAAGATTTCTGGTTGTGAAGACATTATCTGACATAGATATTACTTGTTCCTTGGCAATCGCCTTGATATTTTTGCAATGTATAAGTCCAACCTTACCTCTCAAGATTCCCACGTACCATTCTTTCACTTTGGACTGCCCAATAGCTTTTACCTTACCCTCTCCAAGAAGAGCTACTGTGTCCCCTTTGAAATATTCAAGTAAGTAGTCAATCTTTTTTTGTCTTAGCACTGTCTTCAAGGTTACCCCATAGTTGGTGAAGTTCATTTTTTTGTCCTGAAATGTGGGATATTTAACACACACAGTTGGTAACAATGGAGCAGACCTGATTTTCTTCTCTTCCTGCAAATTACCTGGCAGATTTGAGAGCCTTTTTAGGCTAGGAGCTGGATCAGGTGTAGTGATAAAGAACTGTGTAAGTGCTCTACCATTGGGAGGCTCCACCTGAACACGGAAAACAAACAAGTGCATTTCTCTGGAGTCAACTAAGGAAAATAAAAATTGTTGATTAACTACTTCACCTGCTTGCAACTGCTTTTGTTTAATTTCTTTCCTTTCTCCTTCTGCCTTCACTTCAAAATCAGGATCACATGAAAAAACAGAAATATTTAAATCTTGTGGCTTGTCAAGGAAGAATGAATGCTTCCCCCAAAGCTGAAACACAACCGGAGATGTGTTTTTACCACCCTTCTTAATATCAGAGATTGTAAGCTTTCCTGGCATATAACTGTGTCCACAAACTATAAAAATAGCAGTGAAACTGGGATGAATATATCTGGGCCCATAAATTCCAACTGACGTGGTTTTGTGGATACAATCCCAAATGGTGGCAGCTGGTGACTGAGTAGCTTTAATTTGTGCAGCAACCACTAGATACATCACCTGGCTCAAGTCTATTAGCTTGACTTGAATAATGTCTTCATAAATATAGCAGTTGTTTAACACTTTGAAAGGGCCTTCTTTACCCAAGCTGTGTAAACATACCATTTCTGTCATGACTTGGCTGAAAGGATCCTTTCTCACTTCAGCCCCTATTTTCATCTCCAGCAAAATGGCTTCCATTGTGTTACGGTTGCCTAACATGATTTCCAACAGTGGGCTTACGGTGCATGAAAGATCATGGTTAAGCGTTTGTGGAGGTTCAAGAAAAGCCCTTAGAGATACCTCTTGGAAGTCTCCCACAGCTACATGGCCTTGGGGTACATGAACAGTGATATCTGATTCAGGTAATTGTACTGATCCTCCTTGGTGGCTTAATTTACAAACTGTCACAGTCTCTGCAACTTGTGTTTGGGCCCATCCAGGACTCTGATTAATTATATTCAAATCCAGGCAGGAACGGGCCAGCTGGCGCTGACTTAACCAAGCCATTTTATAAGCCTCTCTGTCATTCTGAAGCCATTCTAAGTCTTGTTCTAGTATCTGGTCAGAGTTATGTATATTCTGATGGGCATGTGCTGTGTCATCTAAAATGTCCAAAAGTTCTGAAACACTTTTAGATCTTCCAGCTTTCCGTGGGGAAGACTGCCTAAGCAACTGATGCACATCCAGTTCATCGCCAGAGGAATCAAAAGAATTTCCGATTTCTATTTCTCTAAAAAAGAGAAAAGGATCTTCCTTCAAGATGGAAATATTGTCTCTCTTCTGGTTATTTCTTAGCTGAGTTATGTCATCCAAAAATGGGTTAGAAGCAGACAATTCATTCCAGAATGGATTTGTAATTTTGGAAGCACTATTGCCATGACAGGTGAAAGCATCTGGCCAATTGAGAAGAAATCCTGGGTCTGGACATTCTTGTTATTTAGACAAAAACAAAGCAAAACAAAGATGAAGTGGCATTCTGAGACACAACCAAGAGTAATTTTCACTATTGCTTAACAATTCAAGACTCTTTAGTTTGCTTTTCGATCTCCAGTGTAACAGCTACTACAAAATTAATGTTAAATTTGCTCAAATTTTGATGTTACAGGAAAAGAGAAACTGTCCTGCCAGTTTATTTTTTACCATGTTTAATGTTATTTTACCTTAAGTCACTATAATTTACAAATAAGTGCTCAAAAATTTATACAGTAATCAGTTGAACACATTTCCTTGAAAATTACCCAGACTACCTACACTTATGCATTATTGTTTCATGTTTTATTTTCACAAAATAAAACCCCTGAACAAACAGAATAATTCAGTCAACTATCCAGATTTTTCTAAACACTGAATATTTGGTCTCAATATACCTAGATTATTCATTTGATGTTTTTTCTTTTCTGGTAATATTCCATATGTAAAAATATCAAATGCATCTGTTAACGGCTAAAGCAATTTTGTATTTAAAATTTAAAAAACAATATGCCAAATTAAATAGTAATGCATGTCTTAGGTTATTTCCTGATAACTGCACTGATGAATTTTAATAATGTTCAAGTTTTTTCCAGAAAAATAAACATTTCATGACAATAAATATTGAAAAATTGGTCACCATTAGATTTACTATTTGAAAGGATTCGTTGAACTTTTCCAAGTTTAAAATGACTAAGAACAAGCTTACCACTATGAAATGAAAACATGTTATTTCTTTGGAAAGTAGTTTAAGAATCACCACCACATTAAAATATTTACACATGAACCATAAGGAATTTCTATATATCTCACAAATATTAAAGTCATTTATTAATGATTAGAGTAACTCATACTTGGTCATTTCCCAATAAATACTGGTAACGATTCTGTGGACTTGGTGAAACTAGTACTGCTTTCAAGAAAATGAAAGCCAAATGGCCAGCCAAAATTGGAAAATGAGTTCAAGTAAACAGTCAGACTTTTTTGTTTAATATGTATACAGCTATATCTTGATTGAAATGAGTTTTCAGTATCACATATTAAAAATTAGAAGATGCACTTGAACAATAAAAATTGCATTTCTCTTATTTCCTTGTTGCTTCAACCTGGTTTCATCTCTCTTAAAACTTACTCTTCCTCTGAAGATCAATTCAACTCTTTTATTCTCCATAAAGATTTTCTAGCACACTCCAATCTCTAGAGATCTCTTTAGCCTCCAAATTCATTATATGTACCAGAAATATCATTCACTTAATAATAAAGTTTTGCCTTCTCATAAGATTTACATAATCTGTTGCCTGGGCTATTTCGTTTTGCTCATCTTTTTTTTTTTTTTTTTAATTTTTTTTTTCAACATTTATTTATTTTTGGGACAGAGAGAGACAGAGCATGAACGGGGGAGGGGCAGAGAGAGAGGGAGACACAGAATCGGAAACAGGCTCCAGGCTCTGAGCCATCAGCCCAGAGCCCGACGCGGGGCTCGAACTCCCGGACCGCGAGATCGTGACCTAGCTGAAGTCGGAGGCTTAACCGACTGCGCCACCCAGGCGCCCCTTGCTCATCTTTTTAATGATAGTGTATTTCTATAATAATTTTATAATTCTTTTAATCTTTTGTAGCTCTTCTCAGAGGTATCCCTCCAATAGTTATTGGCAATGGGTAAAATACTTAAGTACCTGTAATATGGAAATTTCTTGAGGATTTTTGATCTTCCATGTCACATAAATTTCCCTCAGACTTACTTCGTGAAATCCTTCCTGACCAAAAATGGGCTCTTTCATTGGTTAACATTTTCCCACCTAGACAATAAACAAACAAACAAACAAATAAATATTTTACAAGTATTTATGTACAAGGTGGCCAAGAAACTAAATTTAAAGTATTCACATACCCTTAAATAGAAACTTTCATATAACAATACTCTACATAGGTCCTCTATTTCTGGTAGGATGCTAGATTAGATATCCTGAAATATATATTAGTGCTTCTCTGAAAAATGCTCAGATTCTAAACTAAAATGTATTACTGATCCCATAAAAAAAAGTAATTAATGAAAATCCCAAGGACAAGAGAAAAGGAATAGTAAGTTGAAACTTCAATAAATCGGAAATCCCTGTTTGGTGATTGGAGGACAAACATTCACAAAACTGAAAATCTCCCCTAAGTTCTATACATTCAGTGCAGTTCCAAGGGAAATCACAAGATGTTATGTATGTGTATGTGTTTGTAACTTCTTAAGCTTTTTAAAAAATTTCTACAGAAAAGCAAAGGGCTAATATTCAAGACAATCCAGAAAAATAACAGAATGTAAATGAAGTGTGCCACCGGATATTAGCACTTATTATCAATATGTGCTAAGTGAGACAATGTGAAATTGGAAGAGAAATAAACTAAGGACATACAATAACCCTAGAACAGACCCATCCCCACACAAAAACTTGCTATATGACAGAAGTGGCCACTCAGAGCAGTGTAGAAATGGTGGGTTATTCAATAAATGGTAAAGATACAATTTGTTTTCATGCTTAAACAAAATTACATTGATTATACAAAAATCATTTCTAAGACATTTGAAGACTGAAAAGCAAAACTTGAAAACTTGAAAATAGAGTCTAAGGAATTATCTTTACATTTTCTGAGAAGTAGATAATTTCTAGGCAAAGAACAAACACACAAAATGCAAACCATATTAAAAAAGAATGAGAAGGGCACCTGGGTGGCTCAATCAGTTAAGCAACCAACTCTTGGTTTTTGGCTCAGGTCATGATCCCAGGTTTGTGAGATTAAGCTCTGCTTTGGGATCTGTGCTAGGTGTAGAGCCTGTGTAAGATTCTCTCTCTCTCTCTCTCTCTCTCTCTCTCTCTCTCTCTCTCTCTCTCTTTCTCTGCCCCACCTGCTTGTGCATGACACACACACTCGTTCTTTCTCTCTCTCTCTCTCAAAAAAAAAAAATTTAAAAAGAATGAAAAGTCCTATAGATCAAAAAACATCATTTACAAAACATAACAATATAAGCCAAAAAGTGGGAGAAGATATTTCCATTACATATGACTGAAAAAAGCAAAAAAGGATTGGATTGTAAAAGACTCCTACAAATTAATAAGCAAAATAAAAACAAAATTATAGACAATTTTGAAAAGACCTGAACAAGCATTTCTTTAAAAGGTAAACACAAACGATCTCCAAATATATTAAAATATGCTCAATTTATTGGAAGCCAGAGGAATTCTAAGTGAGACCACTAAGGTACAATTATACCTATCAAATTTGCCAAAATTTAAAAATCTGCAACACCAATTATTGGCAACGAGGTGGAGAAAATGGGAACTCATGTACACTGTTAGTGGAAGTGTCAATTGGTATAATCACCTAAAAATCAATCTGGCATTATCTAGGAAAGATGCTTACAGCCTAGTACCCAGCAATTCCTATCTCAGTTGTTTTGTTCTAGTACATTTGTTGTAGTAAAACCTTGAATATATACATCAGAACAGATATACATGAATGTTCATTATATCAACAAAAAACTAGAATCATCCCAATTATCCTTTGCCATATGAATAAATAAATATGGTGTTTTAATTCAATGAAGTACCGTGCAACTATGAAAACAGGAGAATTGCAATTAAAAGCATCGGTATATACTAACTGGAAGCATCTCATTGCTGTGACTCACCCTTCTTCACATACATGTTATCTCTTTGTCCCATGACAACACTGAAAAATAAATATCTTCAGTAAGATTTTAGAGTACAAAAATGAATCTCAGCAACGGAACATAACTAGTCTACGAGGTCAAACAGCTGGTGAGTAACTGACCCTGACATAATTCTTCATTCACATTACTGCTACTCCATAAATTCCATGACCCAGGATGCATACCCCCCTTCTCAGACTCGAGGTTCCCAATACTACATTCTCAGACTATCCCACCTTCTAATTCAGACTGCTAGTCATGCTAAACTTTTACTTCTTGTTCTCCTTTAGGCATTAACCACATCTCCTCCACCTTTAACTATGTTTGTCATACTCTTCTTTCAAGTTCCTGACATTTTATTTCAAAGAAATTCGTTCTATTTTTGAAAGGAATCAAAAGCCGTTTCTGGTATCAAGAAAATAATGAACAAAATTAAATGAAGAAATAATAGGAAAGGGCAGGGAAAGGAAAGAAAAGAAGGGGGAAAACATGTTTTCCAAACATAGTGGATAAACAAATGCAAAAATTATCTCATAATGTGGCATGCTTAAAAAATTCAAATGGTGAAATAACAATTTTTTCCCCTGATAGGCAAAACTGCATGGAAAGTTGGGGTGAAAAGCCAAACTGTGCAATATGCAATTTAAACTGAAGCCTCAAGTTTCCAGGCAGATCTTCAAAATTCTCTGGTTGATTTTACCAAATACAGTGTCAAAAACTAAAGTCCTTGGCACACCATAGGTAGCCAAAACTTTAGAATAGAAAACGAAGTGCACATCCTTGAGCAACATTGAGCAAATCAAATTAAAATGAGAAAAAAAATCCTTACATGAAAAAGTATTTTTTAAAAAGATAAAGTACATTTTAAATGGAAAATCAATGTACACAGAAAGCTCCCTAGACCCCTTAATTTCTTGTAGAGGAAAGAGCAGAAAGGAACAATTTATATCCAGGATTCCTTCAAAGCTAACAACCCTTAGTGTAGAAAATAGTTAATAACCTAGAATAATGCAGTTAAAAGTCCTCAACAACCTAAGAATCAGAATGGTGACTTATGCACCTATGGTCCTGGAGGATCATAACATTTCAGAAACAAAGGCACAAGGTGGTCATTAGCTGGAATTCTTTGTGAGGTAGCCCTCTTCTCCAAATGCTCAAGCAAATCTTTGCTGTCCTTTAAACCAGTGGTTCTATACCTCAGTGGTACCAGAATCACCTGGAAGGTTTGATCAAACACAATTTGCTGGACCTACCCTATATTTCTGATCCAGAAGGGCTGGGGAGGCACCTGAGAAATTTGCATTTCTAACAAAGTGGCCAAGTGATGTGATGCTGTGGCTCTGGGTTGGGGAGAGAGGGGCACATTTTGAGAACTACATTCTAAAAACCACCATGCTAAATTCTTTCCAAATAGATTTCTCCTTATTCTCTGCCTGTTCCCACTATCCTCCAACAAATCTTCCTTTTCTCAATCTTTTTGTTTACACACACACACACACACACACACACACACACACACCACGTCTTACAGGGCTTCACCCTATGAATTTGTTCTATGAATACAGGGAGGAGAGGTGGTGTACGGGAAAAGCCTTTGACTAAAATGACCATGATGGTGACCTGTTGAGGTCAGTGCTTGTTTACACAGGTGCAAATAGCACTTGCCATATTTATCATTCCCCTGTGTTTTCTTACAATTAAATGTCATACTCAATGGCAATTGCTTTCTTAAAAGGGGATTTTTAAAAAAAATTTTGTCTAAAGAAGCATGAGTCAATCTTGGCTAGAATGAGTAAGTGGGAAAAGAGCAGTCTACTACTCACTTAATTGGGGACATATTCTTGTCAAACATGCCTTTTACAACACACTTATTCTGATTTACATGATGCATTATTCTTTTCTTAAGAAGCCAATGCACAAAGTTTTGCTTTACATTTATTTTACTATTTAAACTAGGCCTTAAGCACCTGGGAATATTTGCCAACTGTACAACTTAGCAAAAGATCCCAGAAAATTTTGGGGGGCAGAGAGGAACATTTGCAAAAGAGTAGCCAGGGAAGTGATATCATTTAAAGGAATTATTCCTTCATTTTTCAATGTTTATTTATTTTTGAGAGATAAAGTGTGTGCATGTGCAGGGGAGGGGCAGAGAGAGAGGGTGAGAGAGAATCCCAGGCTGTCTCTGCACTGTCAGTGTAGAGCTTGATGTAGGGCTCAATTCCACGAACTGTGAGATCATGACCTGAGCTGAAATCAACAGTCGGATGCTTAACTGACTGAGCCATCCAAGTGCCCCTAAAAGAGTAATTTCTTTAAAATGTGTTTCTTTGTTGGGTTAAACAGGTGATGGGGATTTAGGAGTGCCCTTGTCATGATGAGCACAGGCAAGAATTGTTTAAATACTTTACTGTACACCTGAAACTAATATAACACTGTAAAAATATGAAGTTATACTCATACCAAAGAAAGCAAAATACAACATGTTCCTATGAAGTGCTTATAGTAGCTATTATATAGTGAAAATTGCTACTTGTAGCCACTTAGTAGGTTCAAAGTATTTTCTAACTATTCCTTGAACACCTCAGATCTCCTTTACATGTTTCCATGTTTTGTTCTGTATTTAACTCTTGGACTATGTGGTATTAAAAATATTTTCATGCGGCGCCTGGGTGGCTTAGTTGGTTGAGCATCTGACTTTGGCTCAGGTCATGATCTCATAGTTCATGAGTTTGAGCCCCATGTCGGGCTCTGTGGTGACATCTCAGAACCTGGAGCCTGCTTTGGATTCTGTGTCCCTTCTCTCTCTGTCCCCTAAGCTCACACACATTCTCTCTCTCAAAAATAAATGAACATAAAAAATTAAAAAAAAAATAAAGGTAGGGAAATAGAGGCTCACAGAGTTTATTTGCCGAACATTAGGTAGGTACTAAGCACCAGGGCTAATGGTTGAACACAGGGATATCAGACTCTGGAGAACAAGCTTTGGAACTCTACTCTGTGATTCCTACCCATTGGTCAGACCTTCCCTTCCAGTGGAAGTGAGACCTGACACTATGCCCTGGGTTTGTTGCTGGAGAGTAGCATCAAGCCTTTATTTTAATCCCTGAGACCTTCACCAAGTTCACAGCAGGACCCACATCATGAGTATGTGACCTGTGTGGCCACACAGAGCCCCACCCTCAGGAGGTCTTCATGCTTAACAGAAGCTCTGCTATTTAAATCTTAAAATATATAATATGTTTTGAGCAAGAGGCTTCCTATTTTTATTCTGGACTGGGCACTGCAATTACGTAGCCAGTCCTGGTTCATAGAGTTGGCAACCCTTAGTCTTCAGACCCAAAGAAATAACTGTATTTGTAAGTTACCATGAAGAAAGGAAAAGTACTATTTTAGATAAAGGATGTTCATTTTACAGATGATAAATATGAGCAGCAAGAGATTAAAATGAGCTGCTCAAAGTAGCAGGTTCATCACTGGCCAGTTCAGGACTCAAATTGTCATCTCCTAAGTTGAACTCTATAGGGAAAAAAAGGAGGGTATAAAAATAGTTCTACCTATTTTGATGGATGCTATGACTTAAAAATGAGATCCTTTTAAGTTTTGGTGCTATGTAATGTCAAAAGTAATAGTAGTATAGATTTTAAGACCTCAAAGCAAAAAATGATAAACATTTTAACTCCATGAGAGTGAAATAAAGTGGCCCTAACCTCATGCTCCTCCTGTATCATACCTCCTACGAAACAAAGAGTCTTTGAATATGACTTTTAGGCCAAGGCAAGAGAGAACCAAATCCATAGGTAGGGTCAGCCCTCTATATCCTGACTTTACTTCAGTCTCACAGCATCTCTTCTTCCACCACACAGAGCACAACCAACATCCAAAAACACAGGTAAGGGATCTTTTGAAAGTTCAGGGAATACTCCATGGATATCGAAGTGCTTAAGGGAGTATTACAGGCTTCTGATAAATATTCATTGTAAATCAGGAATCTTTTATTAATGACCTAAGCATATAACTGATGATCAGTAGATATATTTTTAACTTGAATATTCGTTTTCATTATATTCATTTTAAGGATACACACACACAACCACACACACATATACCTTTCTTTGGTTTAAAAACAATTTGAAAATGCTTACAAATACTCAAAAAACATGGTGTGTTTAAACAACAAGCAAGTGTATATTATTCTTCAGTGAGAAAGTTAAAAAAAAGTGATTTGGGTGACAGTTGCAGAGAGTTGGTAGGAAACCCAAAATAAATAACTATGAACATCATGCTTTAAGTTCCATTTATTGCTAGCATCAGCCACAAATTTGGCTTTCACTTTCTCAAAGAGATCACAGCAGGGAATTCATTGTTAGTTACAAGCCTCACAGTGACCATACCATACAAATAAACCACTTGGCAGAAGCACCAGCCTCACCAGGACTGCTGGGAACAGTATCCTCACCCCGTCTTTTATCCTGTATTCAGCACTGGGGTCTCTTTCATGGAACTCTTTCTTAATGTGTCCTGATGGCATTTTGCCCAAGGTCAATGGGATCAAATCAGATGGAAAGTAGCAGATCCAGCTAAGCAGCTATCTGCCGCCTTAACCAGATACAAAAATACATGTTAGGTTACAAAAAGACAGGATAGATCATCTGATCTGGTAAAACCCACCATATTTAGTTCTTTCAACTGAGTTTCTGTTTCTAGTTCTTAATCCACATGGAGTTAGAGGTTCTAGCTCTTGATGAGGACTGAGAGCAGCACTTTCTCTTGAAGACCCAAACAATCAACTCAGTTAAAAATGAGAGTTACATTCTTATGAAAATTGAGACAAATAGCTCAAATGTAGGCCTGAACAGATCATTCTACCTCTGTATCTGGTGGCTGTGACATGGGCTGAAATGTTCCCCAGAACACAATTGTGTTATTGCTCTCCCACAAAAGTGTATGGGTACTTTCTAAGTCGCAGAGCAAGGCTTTAGTATTTTCATTGTGGAAACACTTAATAAATTTGTTATCAAATGCCCCCTGTTGTCATATAATAGTCTCAGTGATGTGCCTCTCAAGTTTAAGTTTAAACGATGTATGCTCCTAGCAAACCTTCAAAGATAAACTAGCTGTAAAACCTGTCCCTAGTAACAGAACAAGTTCAATTGTTGAGCAAGTTCTTGGATACAAGAACTGTGTAACAGTGACCCTAAGACTCTTTTTCTTGCACCCATCAGTGCAAGAAAAGCTTCCTAGCTTGTATTTTTCAAAAGATACAGAGATCAACTAGTGGTTCAAAAGGGGTGGAACCACAGTCAGATTTTAAAGGTAGCTAATGAAGCTGAACCTGTAATACCCTTGTTTGCAAAGCCCTTTGCAAGGCCCTGGGCATAATTCTGTCTTTTTTTTTTTTTTGTAAGCTTCATATCCTACAAAACTCCATCATTTAATAGAATATTTGACATTGTGAGATCTAACTGTTTTTCACCTATCAACAGTATTTGTTTTTCTGTTTCTTATATATAAATGCATTTTGGCAAAGTGCAGAGAATACAGGCTTTGGAATTAGAATTCTCTTGTTTTAGACCCTGGGTATAAACTTGAGAAAGTTACAGAACATTTCTGTGGGGTTATTTATCATCTTTAAAAAAGAACAATAGCAAGAATTACATTACTATGTATTACTTCTATTATTCTATAATGAGCCCACAATCTTCATAGGGCAGCTTTAATAGTCAAATGGAATACCATATAAAAAGTGGCACAACCAGCTGATTCCTTTTTCTTTCTTTTCCTCTAATTTCTCCCTTCTATTATTCCTGAGCATGTAGAAACAAGTTCTCCCATTGGACCCACTTGAGAAGCTTGGGTTCCTCTCCCTCAGATGGCTTGAGACACTGACCTCACTCCCTAGAAGAAAAAAAAAAGACTACTGACCAGTTGTATCTTGGGGCTCAATCGTCTCTTCTTCACTCTCCATAGAGGATTTTAACAGGTATTTTCTTTCTTTCTTTTTAATAATTTTTTAAAATATTTATTTATATTTGAGAGATAGAGGAGAGAGACAGTGCATGAGCAGGGGAGAGGCAGAGGGGAGGGAGACAGAATCTGAAGCAGGCACCAGGCTCTGAGCTGTCAGCACAAGAGCCCAACACGGGGCTCGAACCTACAAGCCATGAGATCATGACCTGAGCCAAAGTTGGACGCTTAACCACTGAGCCACCCAGTCACCCCTATTTTCATTGCTCCTGCCAGAAAGAGTGCTAGGTTTCTGACAACAGAGGCACTAGGGTATGGTGGAAACAATACAGATTTCTAAATTAGACAGATGGGTTCAAAACAAAGCTTACAAATGAATACAGCGGTCTGAGCATCACTTTTTCTCATTGACAGAGTGCAGAAATATAGATTTTAAGTAGTTGTCATAATGGTATGTGAATTACATCTCAATAAAGCTTATTTTTTAAAGCTGTTGTGCAAATCAAATACCACAAATCTCCAACTAAAACTAATCACTGTTTAACATGATAGTTCTTGTTTGTTTTATTTTCTCACATCTGTGTCATTTCTCTTGGTTTTATGAAGTAAGAGTGGCTACTGACAAAGATACTTAAGGAATATTGGAAAAGAGAGAACAATAAAGGGACCGTGGAAGTTTAACTGCCATGTTAGCTTAATTGGTTATTCAACCTGATAATGCTCTTTTCACCTCTCTAAAGAGAATAATTGGAAAAATACTCTATTATTTTCCAACTAGAGTTTATCAATCTCTTTTCAACAAAAATATAACGTTTTTCAGCTACCCATTGCCCCAATGTTATTGGACAGAATTAATTATAAGATTCCCAATATTCTTTGCCAAAAGAAAAACACCCTTTGACAAACATTTTGTGTACACCCACAGTCTTCCTTGGTTTGAACTTAGAACATTGCTGTGAATCATCTACATATCATCTGACAAGTCTACCTTCTTGGCAGAAAGTAAATTTCAACGTTCAGTGGCTTTTAAATGAGAACACAGTGTTCATGAACTAATGAGCACATGGACAAAATTTGGTAAAACTGGTAAGATTTAAAAAAGGAACACTCATTATGCAACATCATCCAATGCGTAAAGCAGGAGTTTCCCCTAAGTTCTCCATGTCTAATTCGTAATGTTTTAGGGAATTACCATGTTTTTATTTATCAATTGTGTAAACTGAGAACACCATGGAAAGTATGAAGTATTTATCAAAGCACAAACTTGAAAAATACTAACATGTGGGCCTACTCAGAGAGACAGATGGATGGATGAATGGACAGAGATGGATGAATATATAAATATATTTATATATTACAATTATAATATATATAATATATATATATATATATATATATATAATATAATTTAGCCAAACAAGAAGTCTTTTTACTATTAGTAATGCTTCACTATTCACTGAATACTGGAAACTAGATTCTTTCCTTTCTGAGAGACAATTAAATATTCAAAATTTCACTTATTTGAAGATAGTATCAAGTAGCGGTGGATTGTACTAGAAGTCTGAAGAAGGAAGCTAAAAAAAACCCAAAATTTCCCTGGGTAAGATGGGGTGGGGAGTTGGGACTGCAAGTGATTGAAGCCTAAAAGGGAGATGGGGAATAAGAAGATGTAACTAATGACAATATTCTCATTGAAACACTTAGGCATATCCGTTGCCAATCCTACCATCTAGTTCTCCCATATAATCTTCAGAAATGTCCATATGACCTACTGATGCAAAAATAATTATATTGAATAATAAGAGGTGTTGAGCCCTACTTAGAAGGACGAATAACAGGAAAACACAGCTTCCCAAGTAAATATGGGTTACAAGTAGGTAGACCAATCATCCATCTGGGTTTGTCCAGGGCTATCCAGTTTTGAATCTCTCAGTCCAGGGAAAACCAGGATGGTTGGTCACTGTAATTACAAATACTAGGGTATAAATACATGGTCTCACATGGAGATTGCAAAATATTCAATGTAAATTCCTTCTATCTGTACACATTTTTAAAACATTTGAAACTATCGTGAAAAAGAGAAGCAAATATCTATACAACCAAGTCGTACAGGAATGATTAATTTTAATGTTCAAATTCTATTTTTGTATTCTCTTTTCAGGTATTAAATTCTAATGAAAACAGCAACTTAAAAACGAAGAAAATCATCTAGAATGAAATGAATAGAATTATCCATTATTGTCCTTTTGATCTCCTTAAATCAGACTAAAAAATTGAACCCCCTCACTTAGCAACCCAAAGGGACTGCAAACCTTTTCAAGAAGAAGTCCTTTCTCTCTCTTCCTTTCCATGACCCTTTTCTTTTAAAATAGGAGTAATACTCAGGGTGCCTGAGTGGCTCAGTTGGTTAAGAGTCCGACTTTGGCTCAGGTCATGATTCTCATGGCTTGTGGGTTTGAGCCCTGTGTCAGGCTCTGTGCTGACAACTTACAGCCTGGAGCTGTGTCGCCCTTTCTGTGCCCTCCCCTACTTGGACTCTCTCTCTCTCTCTCAAAAATAAATAAACATTAATAAACAAATAAACATACATGGGTAATACTCAGGTTTAGGAGTTGTGTTTCCCTCAGCTGAGACCCATCCTGCTTTGTGGACTTAATGGGCTTCTCCTGTGCAGATGGGTAAAATGTAAGGAGGCTCAGAGTTTTGTCGCTAGCACCATCGGATGCCAGGTCAGGGTCCTCCTGGACTGTTGTTCTGGAGCTTTGTCCAAGTTAGTCCCCTGACCATTTACCCTAACCAAGTTAGTATAAAATGGTGGTTCCCAATGGTTCCTCTGCATCAAAATTAACTTCAGAACTTTAAAAAAACATGTAGATGCCCAAAACCTATCCCAAGATCCTGGGGTGGAGCCCAGGTATCATTATTTTTATAAAAAGCTCTCAAGACATTCTGATGTACAACAAAGATTGAGAGCCACTAACATAATTATAAGGTGATAAAAATATTTTTTTTTCATTTGGTTTGTTAGACAAACTTCTTACTGGGCATAATAAAATATATGGCAGCTCCAGATGCTCACCCTGACATGACAACACTTCCAGGGGCAAAAACATGCATTAGGACATTGTACTAGACATGGGATTTCAGGGTGATACATGAAAACTGCAGGATTCTCTCTTCCCTGTGGGTGGTGTGGCCTTTCCTAGCATAGCCCAGGAATGATATCTAAGACCAGTTCTGTTCTAGATTAGGGACAAATACTCTCTCCTTCACACTGCTTTGCAACGGTTCATATCTCCTTGTGTTTTCTTAGAATTATAAGATCTAGATGGAGACACTTCTTGATATCGAGATAATGTAAATGCCTGTTTTAGCATAAGTCTTTGTTTTACCTGTAGCTTAGGAAGAAAGTTTACTTGTGCTCCAGGTGGCATTTTCTAGCTCTCTCTTTCTCCCTAGACATACCCCCCCCACACACACATGCACATTCCAAAAAATATCTCTATGATTAACATTTTCCCAGTAAAAAGGCTTCTAGTTTTTAATACATAAACTTTATAGAACATGTGAATCTCCCATTACAATATTTTGGCCAACTGTCTTTCTAAGGAATAAAAGTATTTAAAATTAAAAAAAAAATTCCCTTAAACTCAAAGGAACATATTTAGCTAAACAATATCAAGAAAACCTAAAGTTTCATTTCAAATTCAGCCAGTAGAACACTGGAAACATAAGTAGCCATTTCAAAATGAAGATAGTATAAATAAAGGACATGTGAATTTTGAAGCTACTGGCAGTAAGCAATATTGAGTTTTTGGTTTGTATACGACGGCATTAACTGTGTGGTATTTAATGTGTATGTTTGTTTTAGTATTTTTTAAAACATTTTTAGGAAAGGAGTTGAGGGTTTGGGGTGATATAATAATGTATTATCACTTTTCTCATTTAAATAGTTGGAAATACAAAAACACAAAATATCTGAAGTTAAAGAAAAAATTATTAATGTTAGGTAAAAACTCCCTGAGTCCTTTTGTGTCTATGAGGTGAAGTTTTTGAACTACATTGTTATAATTATTTTACAATTGTGTGATTTACAAGTTTCTGTAGGAGATGTGATAAAATTTCCAACTATAATTTTGAAGGTGCTAAATTTTCTTGTAATTCACTCAGTTTTTGCTTTATAAGGTTCAGGGCTTTGTTGTTAAGACCAAGTAAGTATGCAAGGGTTATGTTTTCTTAATGGATTTTCTCTTAATATCCTCTAGTGTTTCTATTTATTCTTGTAAATGCTTTTTGACCTAAATTTATTTTATATGATATTAATATTGCCATACCAGCTTTCTTTTCATTGTTGTACTTTACAATTTTAAGACACTTTTTTTTTACACAGTTTAAAATCTCTAGGAATCAAGATGCATATGCAATTGATGTCAGATTTTAATTGGCTTTTTTTCCTATTTGTTATTACACAAAGTAAGGGTGGGTCTTAAAATGGATGGTATCTTAAATTCAAAGAAATATAGCATTTTCCTGGCATATCTTTTTCTACCTCTTTATTTCAACACCTCTGGCTGATTATTAGGTATGCCACTACAAACAGAAAATAGCTGGATTTAAAAAAAATATGTTTACTTTTAATCTGTCTTTAAGTAGTTGAATGCTACCCTTTTACAATTACTTAAAACCTCACGATTTTTACTTATTTCTACCTACCATCTTATGTTGTGTTTTACAAATTTGCTTTTATTTTTCTCCTCCTTTTGGATTGATAAAATTTTCAATATTCCCTTAGGTTCCCTATTCCACATTTCTGAACATATATTTCTCTTCATTTCCCAATAAGACCGTAGAGGACAAATAGTATCAGTCTTCTCTAAGAAGCAGAAAAACTGAATCTGAGTCACCAAAAAATGGTTATCCGTACAGAGGCCTACAGTTTGCTACTAGAAGAACTAATAAGAGACAAAATGCTCTTTAAAATTCTGCCAACATCCTTGCCACTTATTTCTTGTAAGCTTTTATAAGACTGTATTAAAACATTTATTTCTCCAAAGTATATCTCCTGGCACATTCAATAAACAAAATGAGCATTCCAATTAAACTTGAACAGAAAAAAATAAATAAAGTCAGAGAGTCATAAACTAAATGAAAATGATATGTAATCATAGAAGAGAGGCAAGAAATAAGGAAGATTCTTAAAACTGATTTAGATGCCCAAGCTGAAAATGAAATGGCACTTATAAAATATATGGAAGGGAATAGAAAGTTTCCTGTAGACAGATTTTAACCATGAATAAAAATTAAAAAGAAAATTAATTCTGCTTAATTACAAAGAGAAGAGGATGAAAATAGAGGACAGTAAGACAAATTCACTTTTAATATTTTTAAATCACTGTGAATAAAATACAGTAATAGAAAATAAAGACACGGAAGACATGAGAAATATGACAGAAATAAGGAAAAGACTGTCTCATGTAGATTAACCTAAATTTATAGTAATTACTAATAGCTAACAATCACTGGGCATCCTGTGCCAGGCTGTGTTCTAAGTACTTTGTCATCTCTTCTAACTTGCACAGCAAGGCTGTGGGATAGGTAATACTATTGTCTCTTTTTTGCAGTTGGGGAAACTAAAATACATAGCGATTAATTAACTTATCCAACATCATACTGTAGGAAATAAAGGGGACAGGAGTCAAAGCCCAAGAATCTTGTTCCAGAGTCCACACTCCCAGTGACCACAAGCAGAGTAATCTGTAGGGAATGTCCCTGAAGACCCTAATGCAGAAGGCCTTGAGTAGCTTTTCCAAGGGAACAACTACAAGAATGACTGCCATGTTGCCAGAGATCCTGTTACATCCACAGTGGGGTTCTAGTTCAGTAAAGCCTTGCTCATTGGCTTGTTGGGTTGTTTTTCTTTCTTATTCCTCATATCACCCACCTCTCCTTGCAATCTCAAAGCACATTTGATTCTTATATGCTGAAAGGAACCTGCTAACTGGATGTTAATTTTGAGTTTTGCAATATAAGGAAAATGAAGCATTTGTCAACAACATTCTAAACAGTTCTGGAAACACTCACCAGAAAAAAATTAGTCCAAAAATAAAATATTCATTCACTGTGCTAAGTAACTAAAAATTGAAATAAATTATTGTTTTAATTAACAACATGAGAATTTATGGCTATGGTCTGAATGGAAAGCATAAAAAATGTAGAATCATATAGAAAAGTGGGTAAAATAATAAAATAAATAAACAAGAGCCAGAAATACTGAAAATGTAAGACCAGTCTGCTATACTTAAATCCAGTGGGAAAGTTATTAAAATGCGATGTGGACCTCTCTGACCTCAGCCGTAGCAATCTCTTACTCGACACATCCCCAAAGGCAAGGGAATTAAAAGCAAAAGTGAATTACTGGGACCTTAGGAAGATAAAAAGCTTCTGCACAGCAAAGGAAACAACCAACAAAACTAAAAGGCAACCAACAGAATGGGAAAAGATATTCGCAAATGACATATCGGACAAAGGGCTAGTATCCAAAATCTATAAAGAGCTCACCAAACTCCACACCCGAAAAACAAATAACCCAGTGAAGAAATGGGCAGAAAACATGAATAGACACTTCTCTAAAGAAGACATCCGGATGGCCAACAGGCACATGAAAAGATGTTCAGCGTCGCTCCTTATCAGGGAAATACAAATCAAAACCACACTCAGGTATCACCTCACGCCAGTCAGAGTGGCCAAAATGAACAAATCAGGAGACTAGAGATGCTGGAGAGGATGTGGAGAAACGGGAACCCTCTTGCACTGTTGGTGGGAATGCAAATTGGTGCAGCCGCTCTGGAAAGCAGTGTGGAGGTTCCTCAGAAAATTAAAAATAGACCTACCCTATGACCCAGCAATAGCACTGCTAGGAATTTATCCAAGGGATACAGGAGTACTGATGCATAGGGCCACTTGTACCCCAATGTTCATAGCAGCACTCTCAACAATAGCCAAAGTATGGAAAGAGCCTAAATGTCCATCAACTGATGAATGGATAAAGAAATTGTGGTTTATATACACAATGGAATATTACGTGGCAATGAGAAAAAATGAAATATGGCCTTTTGTAGCAACATGGATGGAACTGGAGAGTGTGATGCTAAGTGAAATAAGCCATACAGAGAAAGACAGATACCATATGGTTTCACTCTTATGTGGATCCTGAGAAACTTAACAGGAACCCATGGGGGAGGGGAAGGAAAAAAAAAAAAAAGAGGTTAGAATGGGATAGAGCCAAAGCATAAGAGACTGTTAAAAACTGAGGACAAACTGAAGGATGATGGGGGGGTGGGAGGGAGGAGAGGGTGGGTGATGGGTATTGAGGAGGGCACCTTTTGGGATGAGCACTGGGTGTTGTATGGAAACCAATTTGTCAATAAATTTCATTAAAAAAAAAAAGAATAAAGTGAAAAATAAATAAATAAAAATAAATAAAATGCGATGTGGAAACTTTGAGAAGATTCATATAAAGAAACCAAAATTTCTAAGAATCTATTTGAAGAATTTGGATGATTTTGTTTGAAAAAAGGAAGAATAAAAAAAAACGGGGCAGGGGGGTGCCTGGGTGGCTCAGTTGGTTAGGCGTCCTACTTTAGCTCAGGTCATGATCTCACAGTTCATGGGTTTGAGCCCTGCAACAGGCTCTGTGCTGACAGCTCAGAGCCTGGAGCCTGCTTTGCATTCTGTGTCTCCCTCTCTCTCTGCTCTTCCCACATTCATGCTCTGTCACTCTCCGTCTCTCAAAAATAAATAAAGGTTAAAAAAAGAGAATGAATTTATAAAGATTCCTAAAGGAATCTAATAATAATATTTTAATTATGCATAAATATATTCATCACTATACAATTTCAATGTCAAAGCAAATTAATATAAATATCCTGAATACAGAGAAAATTGAATAAATTATGAAACACCACCTCATTGGAATATTATGTAGTCATTAAAGATAATCTTGATGAAACTATGTAATAGCATAAAGGATGCTTATGAGACGGTAACATGGAAAACTTAAAAATGTTGAACAAAATCAAATGCATAAAATTATTATTATATTATCATGTTCTACAAAATCAGAGGAAGGGAAAAAAGACTGGAACAACATAGTCAAAAGTACCATAGTACATGTGTGTAAGCAGTAAGAATCATAATACTGATTTTCATTGTCTTTTTCTCTATTTTCCAATGTTTGATGATATATATTCTCTTATGAAAAATGTTTTACATAAAATGGGTCATGGTGATTAAATCATAGTTTGTTTCTAAAGAAGGATACATGCAGAATAAAACAGGATGAAGAAGAAATCACAATGAGAACAAAATAAATTTCTTAAAATTGTGATCAATTCTAGCATAAATTAATATTTCATCTCAATCCCTTGGTGTGCCTGGGTGGGTCAGTCAGTTAAGTGTCGGACTTCAGCTCAGGTCACGATCTCATGGTTTGTGGGTTTGAGCCCCACATCAGGCTCTATGCTGACAGCACAGAGCCTGCTTTGGAACCTCTGTCTCTGTCTCTGTCTCTCTGTCTCTCTCTCTCTGCCCTTTCCCTGCTCTCTCTCTCTTTCTTTCTCTCTGTCTCTCAAAAATGAATAAACATTTGAAAAAAAACCCGAAAACGTCTCCTAACTAAAAACTTACTAGTGTAGTATTTCTTGGCAATCCCTCTATTCCAATAATCCTTTCACCTTAAAGGACCAGCAACCAATCAATTTTACCACCTTTTCACTGCCCTTCACCTGCCACCCCCACAAGCCTTCTCCTACTCTATTCACAGTTTAAATGACAGTCATTACAATTGCCTTCCTGCATGCTCCTTAACTCTACATCCTTCTTTTACCAATTAGTGGGACCATACCTTGGTCAAATCCAATATTTTATCTATTCATCATGATCCAGAAATCTGGTTGTAGCTAAAGAACTAACCAGGTGAGCTCTTAATGTTTCCAGGATATCTTACTTCATGTCCCTGGCACATACACTTTCCTCTCCTTTCTTGTCAAATCTCTAACACCCTTCTCAGCTCTCATTTTTTTGCTGATGATCTTCCTTCATATTTTATTGAGGATTTAAAAAAAAAGAAGCAATCAGAGAGAAACTCTACCTGTTTCTACATATACATCTTTTGAACTACCTGAATTTGGAGCCGTATACTGGGATTTCTCCCCTATTACTGTGGATGAGCTGCAGGTGCTGCCAGACAATTTTCTCCCCTCCATGTGTGCCCAGGTCCCGTACCTGCTCACCGAGGCAGAGGAAACACATCAAAAACTCTTCTCAGTCTTTCCTGTATTAGAAATGTGTTTCTCTGTGTTGCATCTTTCCCATAAGCATAAAAACATGCTGATGCTTTTGATACATTTAAAAAACAAACAAACAAACAAACCTGTCTGGCCTTACTTCACCTTCTAGCTGCCATCCCACTTCCTCTCCCCTTTATAGCAAACACACACACAAAATACCTTGTCTCCTTATTCACAAATATTTTTTTCCTCTCAGTCATGCTCTCCAATCTTTTTCACCCAATCCACCCACTCCACGAGAAATGCTATTTTCAAGGTCACCTATGACCTCTCGTTGCCAGATTCAGTGGAAAATTCGCATTCCTCATCTTATTTCACCTACCAGTATCAGGCAACATAGCTTATCACTCTCTCCTTATTGAAACATTTAGACCATATCACTCAGTTCATATCATTTACCTGTTCAAAACCCCACAATGGTTCCCTTTCACAACCAAATAAAAGTGAAAGCCATACAGCCTATATGGGTCTTTTCTATAATACTTGGTGCCAGTATAATATGAGGTCATCTTCTAATACCCTCTCCTCCCTCACATGACTCCACTCACAGTGGTCTTACTTGCTTTTCCTCAAACACACTAGGCATGTTCCTGCCTCAGGGTCTTCATACTTGCTGTTTTCTCTCCCTAAAACACTCTTTTCCTACATAGCTATGATGACTTCCTCAGCATCTTTAGATATTAACTAAAATATCCCCTTATTAATGAGGTCTTCTCTGATCTCCCTAATTAAAATTAATAACCAAACACACATTCCTTGTAGCAGTTCTCTGATTTATTTTTCTCCATACTACTTATAACATCTAATAATCAATTCATATGACTAATTTATTTTGTTATATCCCATGTCTCCACATTAGGATGCAAACAACATAAGGGTAAAGATTTATATCTTCGTCTCTTTTGTCCACTTTTCTATCCCTAGAACCTAGAACCGTTTCTAGTATATCTAGTAGGTGCTCAATAAATAATTATGGAGTGAATGCTCAACAGATTTCATTCCCGCCTTGAAAACTGAGAAAGAAACAAGCTGGATTAACAGACCAGAAGTAATGTGCAACAAATCAACAGAAGTCTGTGAAGGTTTTCTAGGTGATTTGCGAATCTCTTGGTAGTTAACTAAACAGCCTTCTTGAAAGAAATGCCAATCACAGTGTGAAAGCTCTGAGAAGACTAAGAAATGACATATTTAATTTCCACCATCTATGAGTTCTAGAAAGACTGCCTGCAAACAGGGATTGAAGGAGAGACAGAGACAGACAGACAGTCCAATAGACAGACAGGCAGAGAGACAGAGAGGGAGAGAGAGATGGAGGGGGAGAGCGAAGAGAGAGAGAGATCCAGAAAGTACATGAAACTCTGACCGCTATCCTTCTACATTCTCATTTATATTTTAATCTATGCTATATGAGAGGATTAAAGTGACATATTACGAGTAGACTAGACGATCACAAATATTTTCACTTTCTTATATGATCTGCAGATTCATATGCTTGAGAGCTAGTAAATGTCTAGATTCTTTCTAGTCTACATCCATCCTAAGACCTCATTCTGTAAAGATTGGAAGAGCTCATTCTTGACCCACCTTCGTTATTAGTTTTAAGCATTGTTCTCCGAGCTCACAAAACAGTCTCATGAAGTGATGTACTAAGTAAGCCACAACTGGCTTTAATAAGTTAACTGGTAGCTTGACTGAGGCCAGTCCTTTGTATTCCAAAGTGACTTAATAATTAAAGAAGAGCATCTAGGACATGGAATAATTATAAATAAGTTGTACTATAAAGATAAATATTCAATTAGTAGTCACAAGACCAAGCCTAAGATGATAAAAAGCAAATCAGGACAAGTTTATATGTTTATTCAAATCTATGCATACCATACTATTTTTGTCTGCTGAATAACAAAGATAATTACAATAACGCCAAATTAAATGTTTAATTTTAAGCAGTTTTACTCTTATCTTCCTTTAATAATAAATTTTATTGTATTATTTTAACTATTATTTAGCATATGTATAATATTTGAAACCACAAATTAACTAATAAACTAATAAACCACTAATATATTAGTTGATCTTGACAATAAATAAAAAATTTTGCTCAATTCAAATTTTGAAGAACTAACAACGGACGTGAGTCAATAAGATAAACATTATTAACAAATAAACATTACTCTGTTGATCCTTTTGTTCAAAAACAAATTAGAAGTGTCTTTTTCCAGTCCAACAGACTGCACAGATAAAATCCCTTAAAATTTTTTTAATGTTTTTATTTATATTTGAGAGAGAGAGAGAGAGAGACAGAGCACAAGCAGTGGAGGGGCAGAGAGAGAGGGAGACACAGAATCCGAAGCAGGCTCTGTGCTCCGAGCTGTCAGCACAGAGTCCGATGCGGGGCTAAAACCCACGAAACGTGAGATCATGACCTGAGCTGAAGTCAGACATTTAACCTACTGAGCCACCCAGGCGCCCCAACACAGATTAAATTCCAAAGCATGAAAATTCTAAAGCAGTTCATTTCTTCAAATGGCAACAAAAGCAAAATCTGTCAGTTTTTGTCAACCAGAAAAAAAGGAAAGGTTTTCATCACAAGCTTTTTTCCTAAGAATAACCCACTTTTTCGTTTTTGAGAGCCCGCCTGTGAACGGTTAATGACACAATGATCAGTGGACATATTCCTGTGACTTCTGCAGTTACAAAATTCAATTTGACATGGACAAGAAAAACGAGTATTACTCCCAATAATGTTTTGTGAAAATACAGTCTTTCCTTCAAAACACAACAGGTACTGTGACACAAGGCCTATGAACAAGGGAGGGTATTAAAAACTCAAAAAACAAAGCTCCAATGTTTCATGAATGAGTTGCTCGCCTTTCTGTCACACCAGCTGCACTAATTGAAACATTCTTCCTTAGACATTTTATCCATGTCTACAAATGACTGGCAGTAACACAACACCTACAGGGTCCTGTAAGGAGAAGAGAAACCATATGAGGTCCTTCATACCTCAGCTGGAGGTAAGGAAGCTGGTGCAAGGTGTGTTACACACCAGTCTGAAAACATGGCTGGGCCCTGTATACCCAGAACTGCTGGGTACCACTCACTCCCATTCTTTTTGTGACTATTCCATAAAGCAAAGCACAATTTTCAATCTACCTTTTAGAAAAGAATCCAAATTTTTTACACGTGTGTTCACAGCTACTCATTGCTGAACACAGACCACATGGTACCTGCTCACATGTTCGTCAGGTAGGCTTTCCTGAAACATCGAGACAAAGGACAAAAATCCTTTCAAAAACCAGAGACTTATAGCAGCCAGCTAGTCGTGTGAGAATTTGGCAGTTCTAAGACAAGGTCTGCAACAATGTGGTCAGTGTTTGTGGCCTCTAGAAATAAGGGAATGATGTCCTCTCTTGGCACATTACCACGAACTTGGAGGTAGACTCACCTGAAACAAATAATGTTTATTTGTTACAAACAGGATCTGCTTGCTGGTTCTGGGATAGCCAAGGGGAGCACCACCTGGCAAGTGCTATGATATCTGAGGTGGCATTAGTCATGAAACCAAGGAAGAATTCTGTATTATGGATAACTGGAATAGCCAGAGGATGCTGGAATCCACAGCTCTTTACTGATGTAGATAGAGCCCAAAAGCTGAAAACAGGAGGTAAGTTACTTTTCTCCTCCTTCATTTCTCAGTCTTTTGCTAGGATCTCACATTGAGAGGACCTAAATGGAATTTTGCTGGAAATAAAAACCTGGAAGGTAATCTGTGGAGTATCAGAAACCTACAATACATAGAAGAGCACAGAAGAGCAAAAAGAGAAACCAAAGGAAAACAGGCAAATGGCTGTCACTTCTATCTTCCATGACATTTTTTTCTGTAATATTTATTTAAAATAGTTATATTAAATATGCCAGTGAGAATTTGGCATCTCACTTTTATCATCTTACCAAAAGAATAAAATGATAGATAAATAAATACATAAATAGATAGATAGATAGATAAGAGAGCTCTAAACAGAAGACATAACAGAAGGATGTAATATGTAATATATGATAATAAACTAGTGACTTTATTTAAGCTACTACTACTATTTTTTTAGCGTTTATTCATTTTTGAGAGACATAGTGTGAGTGGTGGAAGGACAGAGAGAGAGATGGAGACACAGAATCCGAAGCAGGCACCAGGCTCTGAGTTGTCAGCACAGAGCTCAATGCAGGGCTTGAATCCATGGACTGTGAGATCATGACCTGAGCTGAAGTCGGATGCTTAACCAACTGAGCCACCCAGGCGCCCCTATTTAAGCCTACTATTAAAAAAATTCCAATTTTTCAACTTTAATAAAGGCACATTTAGTCAATTTTTCCAAGTTATAAAATGATATCTATCTTTTCTTACTTTCATGAAACCATGTTAATGTTTTACTTAAACCTGTTCAAATTCCAACATATAATGTTCATGAACAGATAACTTATGCAAGAGGTAAGCAAACAAAAAAAAATTATTAGACTTTGGTAAAAAAAGATGACCTCTAATTCTATTCTTTTCTAGTCTCCTCTTTGCGAAACCCTGTGAATCTACATTAGCCTTTGTGCTCTGCTGGATAGCTGGGATTGCCAAGCCTAAATCACACCAAACTTTGCAGCCTGGGCCCAGGTTTCCTTAAAAACTTACTCTGGGTGAAACCAGCTGCCATGTAAAAAGTCCGACTGCCCTGAAGCCACCTTGCTGGAGAGACTATGTATGGGTGATCTTGTCAACAGTGCCAGTTGAGCCCCGACTCCGAGTCAGCCCCTGCAAGGTTCCAAGCATGAATGTGAATCCACCTTGGACCCTCCAGACCAGCCCATCTGCAAGCCGAGAACCACAGCCCATACCACGATGAGCAGAAAACCACCCAGCCAATCCTTACCTAAATCTTTCAGCTATCAAATTTTGAGATATAATAAAATGCTTATTTTGAGTCACTAAAGTTTTGGGATAGTTTGTTACATAGCAAGAGATAATGGAACATGGTCTTTCTAATAAGCAAAAACATGCACACAAAGCAAATTATTCATATTTTGGTAACCAGGTTATTCTAGCTAATGTAATAAAGTCATAGAAACATAGTATTCAGGAATAAAGTGTTGTCATATCTTTTTAAAAAAAAAATTTAATGTTTATTCATTTTTGAGAGACAGAGAGACAGAGCGCTAGTGGGGGAGGGGCAAAGAGAGAGGGAGACACAGAATCTGAAGCAGGCACCAGGCTTTGAGCTGTCAGCACAGAGCCCGACACGAGGCTCAAACTCACAAACTGCGAGATCATGACCTGAGCCACAGTTAGATGCCCAACCGACTGAGCCACCCAGGCGCCCCGAAGTGTTGTCATATCTTAATGATGAATTTGAAAATTAATACAATATTTGAGGGAAACTCTTTTGACTATATGAAGTTGATACAAGTTTAGCTGATGGCCCGTCAATGTGATGAGTCCCTTAAAGGCATTGGGAGAGCCCCTAAAAATTTATGTTTTTAATTTGTATTATTTTTATCAAAGGTTCCCCTTCCCAAATTGTATAAATTTCAGGCCCCACAAAATAGAGTCTGCCCTGGGGAATACACATTAACAATCCTAAAACTCTTTTAGCCTTCTCAGTAATTTATATTTTCCCCAAGAAAATAGTTCAAAAGGAAGATGAACGGGTAAGTTTATAAAACTCTTTCTCACAGCATCATATATAATAGAAAAATAAACTGAAAATAACCCAAATGTTCTACAATAGATGAATAATTGAATGAATTATAAACTACCAAGTCAGGGCACAATGTCATCTTTTTAAAAAGTAGTTACGAATCTCTAACAACATGAGGAATTGTTTATAGTATGGCTAAATGAAAAATCTAATTTGGAAAGTTTATGTAAACTATGATTGCAAGTATAGAAATGTATACATTACAGATAAAAACTGGAAAGAAATTTGGAGAAGTGAAAATGGGTTATGTTGAGGTGATGGTCATGAGATGCAACTTAGTCTTTAATTTTTTTTAATTCACATTTTTCTTCTAAGTCACATCCCATTATGGTCATTGGTAACTGATGCAAGCCCTCTCAGAAATCAGCTTCTGAGGTTTAATAAGAGATATTAGCTGTGGCTAAGCTCATGGAATTGCTGTAACGCTCAAATCTCAGGAAAGCAAACTGGGTTGTAGAAGGCCACTTCTCCTATCTTTGCAAAATGTGATGTGGGAAAATAAATTTGTCATTAGGAAGGTAAACTCAGACTCTTGGGGAAGTTTGTCTTCTTTCTCTTCCCCTTTGTTCTCATGAATGGCAAAATAAAACTGTTAGAGGAGTCAGAAATCAAAAAGCCAACACTGTTTGCCATCTCCATATCTGCCATCTTTACACAAACAGGAATGGTTCTGCACATACGCACACACACATGCACACACACACACACACACAGATACACCTTCAAGTAGACATATTTAAAGAGACCATTAATTTTTGTAATAATTTTTTGGATATTGTGGCATGGTGTATGGGAAACATCAGGATCTGGAGGCCAGTTCTGGGCTTGTGGCTGGCCAGTTATATGACTGCAGTGACTCCTTGCTTGTTGAGAGCCTCATGTCTCCATTTGTAAAATGGAGGAATCGTCAAGGTGTGATCACCAAGATCCAGTCTGCTGTCACCACCATCGGACTCTATTCATAAATGAAATGGGGTACATTTAAAAGGTAGGGAGCTTGTGAAGCCACACCATTGAGTGGGTTTTATCTCTTTTTTATATCACAGTTTTAAATGATCAAATTTCAGATGATAATATTTTAGGTGCTAGAAAAGAACGGCACAGAAAACCAGGCTCTGACACAGTTCAGTGGTGACACAGGCAGGGAACCCAGCTTTTCATCTCTTCCCCAAACTTAGAAAACAGTACGTCCTAGACAATCCCCTCCCGTGTCCTTTCCTTTTAGTTTTCTTTAGAGTAACACAGGGAAAGACATTTTAAACTGACCCTGTGGCAGAAGTACAAAGAGCCTCGTAAGTAGGCCTCACTCTTTTCACTGTACCTCACGCAGGTGCTGGCTCTAAGCCAACTCAACCTATGGCCTCTTCTGGCTGAGGTTCAGGAGGCAACTATGCAGGCAAGACCATTTGAGGCACTTTACTTCCACATAACACATCATTTTGCTGTATTCAAGAGCAATAAGGAAAGCCTCCTTTCAGATTTGTCCTCACATCATGAATTTAAACTTGCCTACCACATAACTTCCATTAAAAAGCCACACTTATAATAGAAGGGGATATGCAAATCACTTACAGCACACTGGTCTTCTTCTAGTCTTATCCCTAAATTAGTTCCAATCAAAAAGCAGCATTAAAAGCAAAGCATAGGAAGGTTGGGTGGCTCAGTCGGTTAAGCATCTGACTCTTGATTTCAGCTCAGGTCATGATCTCATGGGTCATGAGACGGAGCCCTGCATGGGGCTTTGCACTGATAGTGTGGAGCCTGCTTGGGATTCTCTCTCCCTCTCTCTCTGCTCCTCTGCTGCTATCTCTTTCTCTCTCAAAATAAACAAACATTTTTTTCAAAGTAAAGCATGGGGCACCGGGGTGGCTCAGTCAGTTAAGTGTCCAATTTTGGCACAGGTCATGATCTTGTGGTTCGTGGGTTCGAGCTCCGCATCAGGCTCTATGCTGACAGCTCAGTGCCTGGAGCCTGCTTCACATTCTGTGTCTCCCTCTCTCTCTGCCTCTCCCCCACTTGCACTCTGTCTCTCTTTCAAAAATAATAAACATTTTTAAAAAAGTAAAGTATATTACTCCAGGCTCCTATCAAAATGGCCTATACAGAGTGATGGCTCAGCATTACCTCCTTGGTTTTTTATTCATGGTACTGATGAGATGTGACATGTATGAAATTTGTGCAGTTTGTACATGCTTTGTTGGTTTGTTTGATACGTTATCTCCTCCAACCCCAATCCACCATACTTAGTCATTATTATGTGAGGCTTAGCTTCTATTGTTAATGGTTTTCAATTTTATTCTGTGTCTATGTTTATGATTAGATACTTCAAGTTGTATGGGGTAAAGTTAATATATAAACATGTAACAGTGTGTACTGGCACATGTATATGCATGTGTGTTGTATGCAATATATATTATCATTAATACTCACAGAAGACATATCTTTAGAACTGAAAAGACCTTATTGATTATTTAATCTAATGGTTTCTAACTTAGTTCTCTCATGCATGGATAACCTATTTCTTTAAAGGAAATAGTGTCCAGAACTTAGAAAGATATAGCTGTAAAATAAATAAATAAATAAATAAATAAATAAATAAATAAATAAATAAAAGTAAAGTTCATCTGGTTGAAAGGTAAGGGGATAAAAGCTCACTACCCTCACCTTGCTATCCACCCGGTTCACTGTAACAGGGACTCTGGAGTCACTCTCCAGAATTCCTAGTTCTCTATGGTACATATTTAAACACTTATTGTTCAACTTCACTTGTCTTCTTTTATAAATATGGAAACTGAGACATTGAAGTTGTGAGTTATCTAAAAACACTTACCTAGTTGGTAATAAGGTCAATACCAGATCTCAGGTTCTCTGATTTCCAGATGTTTATTTTCTTTTACAACAGAAAGATAAATCCCAATCTTGGATTAACATTAAAATTGTGGTGGTTTTTTTTTTTAATTTTTTTTAATGTTTATTCATTTTTGAGACAGAGAGAGACAGAGCATGAACAGGGGAGGGTCAGAGAGAGAGGGAGACACAGAATCTGAAACAGGCTCCAGGCTCTGAGCTGTCAGCACAGAGCCCGACGCGGGGCTTGAACTCACGGACCGCGAGATCATGACCTGAGCCGAAGTCAGACGCTTAACCGACTGAGCCACGCAGGCGCCCCAAAATTGTGGTGTTTGAAAAGAGTTGAGTGATTTGGGATTTTGTTAAAAATTTAAGAAACTCTGAGATTTTCTTAAACTCAGTGAGGCAGCAAACACTGTTCTCTCTCTTTTCTTCATCCTCCCAGGCCTATCCAGCAAGGAGCTGCTCTCTCTTCTTTTCAGTTTTGCTTTCCACTGGCTCTGTCACTTGCCTGTTCCCTGTACAAATCCAATAGATCTAATATTTTGACCCTATGAGTAAAGAATCATGTGGCCCTGCATTTTTTTGTATATTAAATAAGCATAGCTAAGATCAAGATTCTGTGGAATCTTAGTGACAACTTGTTTTTATTTCTTGGGCATTTTTAAAGTTGGCCAGACTTTGATTTTTAACAACGTGCATATCAAATTCTTTTGTACATTTAGAAAAACCTGCACATGTTCTTATGTAGACACCATCAATGAACTAAGGAGTGAATTAACTGAGGAATGAATTAACTTGGAAGCATGGTTTTACAAATGTCTCCAGACAAAAACTAAGAAAATAGAATGTCATTGCATTATGCACAAAGATTTTAGACAAACTCTGGATATGCCATGGAAAGTTTTAGAAGCCATATTTGAGCTGCAAAATTCAAAATCACAATTCTTCACACTCAATTTCAGGTGAAACAGAATAAATTTTGGTCATCTAATATGAGACTTAACATAGTGGCTTTTAGGAGGAATGTTATTAGTCTTTGTTTTCATTTTTATTCCTTACAATATACAGGCTTATTTTTTCAACTAGAATATATAAGCAATTTCATTTATAGAAATATTTATTTGATAAAAACCATTTCAACATAAGCAATTTCAAGGATCATACGAAGAAAACCACAGTCTCTAGCGGTGAAACCTTGAAACAGCAAAGTCATGAAGGCAGACTTCTGCCTGTCTGACAGGCACTGCCTCATTCAGGTCGAGGGAATAACAGGAAGGTCTGAAGTTTGGGTATTAGCAATGAAACCTCAAGAAGACTACAACATCTGGAGGTTCCTGAGTGCATTGGATACCTGAGGCATGGAGGAGAATGGTGGGAAAAGAAGCAAACCCCTGACAAAAAGATATTGATCAAAGCAATGTCTGATCTCCTTTCATGAGGACTGGGGAAAACCTGGCAGTAATTAAACTAGTGCGTAAGTAAAGTCCCAGGGACTTTTCTGAACCAGAATTAGCCACTGAATCCAAATGCAGCATGGGAGATCAAGAGGGATAAAGAGCCAAGAGAATCATGCTATTTCAGGATGTAAACAATGAACAAAGCAGGACTGCCAAAGACTTGAGTTTAATGGATGTTGGTCTCCTAGCGGGCATGAAAGGATGAAAGAGGATCAATTCGTCAGTGTAAACATTTAAGGCTTACCCAGACGAGTAAACATTTTGTCCAGGGTCCACCCTTTGATTATTCAATCACGTCTTGATAATCTCCTGAAGTCTGCACCTGGTCCTAGCCTCCATTTGGGTTCTCCTTTCAAATCTCAGCCTCATTTTAAATCTTTTCAGTATTCCTCTAATGAAGCAAGATTTTTATGAGGGTCACCAATTTATAAGTCAAATTACATATATATTATCCAGTTAATCAGAATAATCAATCCCATGCACCCCAATCCGCCTTGATATAAAACAAATCTTTCAGGGGCGCCTGGGTGGCGCAGTCGGTTGAGCGTCCGACTTCAGCCAGGTCACGATCTCGCCGTCTGTGAGTTCGAGCCCCGCGTCGGGCTCTGGGCTGATGGCTCAGAGCCTGGAGCCTGTTTCCGATTCTGTGTCTCCCTCTCTCTCTGCCCCTCCCCTGTTCATGCTCTGTCTCTCTCTGTCCCAAAAATAAATAAAAACGTTGAAAAAAAAATTAAAAAAAAAACCACAAATCTTTCAAATGAGAGACAAAATAGGGCTATAAAAGAATAATATCAATTGGCATAACAATGAAGAGTTCATGAAAAAGAGAGATCTACAGAAGACTCAGTAAATGCTTTGTCCATAAAAGTACAATTATGAGACTATGCAGAAGGAGGCTTTTCTAAATTATTAAACATTATAAAATACTTTTAAAAATGCAAAGCTCTCTATAAATACTAGATCTTGTATGAATTATTATTCTGCTGGCAGTAAAAAGGGAGGAGGGTAATAATGGTAATTTGAATTTATGGAAGGCCTATCATCTCAGACACTTGTGCTTTTGAATGCCAGCTTATTAATCCTCAGGGCTATCTCAGGAGAAAAGTAGCCAATGTTATGAGCTCTTTTTGCAGATAAGACATTGAGACACAGAGTGTGTGGCTTATACAAGGCTTGCACAAGGAAGCTGGGAGTAGAAGGAAAAATCCTTAGCTACAGAGGTGGGAATGTGGTCCACAGATAAAGAGTTGGCAGATTTGACCTTCTCCTGTCCAGACATATCAAAAAGTAGGCACCGTCCCACACAAAGCTATCGGAAGCAAAAGGGGATTACACAGAGAAGGGGCCTGAGAGTGTGTGGTGGAGTGTCAGAGTGTGGGAGGCAGCAGTTCAACCCAAGCGATACCAGTGAAATGCACAGGTAAAGGGCTTGTCTTCCTTGCTCAGCAGGATGGACACGCTGGCATCCTGAAGCCAATCCCCTCCTCTAGCACCACCCTCCCCCTCCACACACTCCATCAACCCTAGGGAGATCATCACATAACCATCAGGAAGTAATCACTTCAGAACCATGCTCTGAACAAAGCTGGAATAAGGGAATAAGTACAATTGCTCAAATTAAATAGGAAGCACACAGTGACAACAGAGCACTTATTAACATGAAAATTAAACACCAAAATGAATGAAGAGGAAATCACAGAGGTGAGTTAAGAATACAGAAAGTGTCATCCCAAATAATAATTGAGAAACTACTTTCAATCCTACCACCTTCTTTCAGAAAAAAAAAAAAGACTATTTTAATTTAAAACGAAATAGTTGTTTTTATTTAAAAATAACGTTTAAAATAAATTGAAAAGTAAGGGGTGCCTGGGTGGCTCAGTCGGTTGAGCATCCAACTTCGGCTCAGGTCACAATCTCACAGCTCATGGGTTCGAGCCCCACATCGGGCTCTGTGCTGACAGCTCAGAGACTGGAACCTGCTTCAGATTCTGTGTCTCCCTCTCTCTCTCTCTGCCCCTCCCCAGCTTGCACTCTGGCTCTCTCTCTCAAAAATAAATAAAATTAAAAAAATTTTTTAGGGGCGCCTGGGTGGCTCAGTCGGTTAAGCGTCCGACTTCAGCTCAGGTCACGATCTTGCGGTCTGCGAGTTCGAGCCCCGCGTCAGGCTCTGGGCTGATGGCTCAGAGCCTGGAGCTTGCTTCGGATTCTGTGTCTCCCTCTCTCTCAGCCCCTCCCCCGTTCATGCTGTGTCTCTCTCTGTCTCAAAAATACATAAACGTTAAAAAAAAATTTAAAAAAAATTTTTTTAATTCAAAAATAAATAAAACAAAGTGTTCTGTAAAATGAATCAATAAGAAAGCTGTGAATTTTCATAAAGGAAAAAAGTCTTTTGAGCAGAATTTTAAAGTGGCTGGGATTAAGCCATATCCTATACAATTATTAGCAAGCTAGAGAATAAAGAAAAACTAGGGGCTCTACCATTTGGTGTGCACGCACGCACACACATGCATGCACACGTATATGCTCATTTAAAAGAGTACTAGAAATGGATAGCTACAGATACATTTTAAAACACCTCTCCATTAACAAACAGTACTAACTTGTATTTCAAAATAATAATAACAATAAAAACCAAGAAAAAAATGGGACGGCATCCAAGAGGAAAAGAAGTTACTGAGAGACCTCTGTTATCAACATTCTCAACCAACTTACTGGTCACAAAGACACATCCTGGAATAGAAAATAAACTGTCGGGGCACCTGGGTGGCGCAGTCGTTAAGCGTCCGACCTCAGCCAGGTCATGATCTCGCGGTCCGTGAGTTCGAGCCCCGCGTCAGGCTCTGGGCTGATGGCTCAGAGCCTGGAGCCTGTTTCCGATTCTGTGTCTCCCTCTCTCTCTGCCCCTCCCCCGTTCATGCTCTCTCTCTGTCCCCCCCCCCCCAAAAATAAATAAACGTTGAAAAAAAAAATTAAAAAAAAAAAAAAGAAAAGAAACTGTCAAACTGCAACAGGCAAGAGTGCATAGGTTAATCACAGGGAATTTGAACTTTAGGAAACTGCCAAACCCAACTTGAGACACGAGAGATCAAGCAATGTAATTGCATAAGAAGGGAGCCAAAGCAATGCATACAACTATTAGTATCTAATTTCCTGTTTGTTTGAGCCAGGAGAAATATTCCCCTTTATGTGTAGTTAGGCTCCTAAAGGTATCCCTTGCCATTATAGCCTAGAAACATGGAATATCATTCTGCACTCAGGTAAGTGTCAATCTGAGCCTACCCAACCTAGTTGTTCATTTCCCTTTTTGAAGTCCTCAAAGATGACCGGGTATTATTTAGTAGAATGGAGTCTATTTTTATGTTTCTTTATTTGAAAATAGATATTCTAAAGAGATAAAAGTGATACTGAGTCATCACAATTGATGAATCAAATGTAGAGATGATCTTGATGGATGCTGGTCAACCCAGAAGAAGGCTGACACGGTCTGTAGTTATAATAAACAAGAGGGAGGAAAGTAGCAGCTGGGATCATAAGGACAGGAGAGGTTCCTGGGCCTGTCTGCCTCATAGTATCCTGTAGTGTTTACGAAATTGTGATATCTGTGTTCAAATGCCAGCCACACTGGAGTTTGGTGAGAGGGCTGCAGAAGTGGCAAGAGGAAAGGATATGGACTCCAGCAGGGCTGGTCGTGAATGACCTTATAAGACATCTGAGGAACTTGAACTTCAGCCTAAAAGAAAGAAGACTCAGAGGAGTTTAAATCAAGGCAATGATGTGATCCTATTTATGATTTGAATTGTAGAACTATGGAGAGAAAAAGTGGAGCAGAACCAGAGACAGGAAGTGGCAGCGACCTGAACTAGGAAAATGGTCATGAGAGTGGAGAGTAGACAGAGCCCAACTGACCTCCTTAGATTCCGTTTTTGAGCTTCGGCCTCCAAGGACGTGCAACTTGGGGATAACCCGCCTTAGTCCAAGCACCAGCTGGACCTTTCTGGCCTCCTATAAAGGAAGGGTGTGTGTGTTCATACCTCACTTACTGGTAATTATCCTTTTCCCCCCATGCTCCTGTATTTCCCTCCCAAACAGTCATCTCCAACACACTACTAGATGTTTTGTGTGAAGCAGTTTCATTATAAATTTCATTTACCTTCATTTGTAAAAACAACAGAAAGCAAGTCTCAAAACAATCTATACATATCCAAGTCAGTGAGAAACTTTTTAGAGAATCCTACTGAAGTGAAGGGATAATATAGATAAGTGCAGATATTTAATATTTGCTATTGCTACTAAAACCTTTTGCATTCATTAAAACTATCTTTTAGTTGCATCAATCTCTGTGAATAAATTTTATGGATATTAAAATGGCAGGTATTAACAACAAGAAATACTATTGGTGTCTGCCACCAATAGTAATGACAGAGAGAAGGGCAAAGACTCCTTCCCTTAGGGATTTCTAGATTTCAGAATATTCCCATTGTATTCTTAAAGTAGAGTGAAAATGATTTTATATGTTATATTTGTTTTGAGGGTTGACTAATGTGTTTTAGAGGAAAGAACATGGGACCTGGAATAAAAGAACTTGATCAAGTTCTTAAACCTCTCTGATATTTGATTTTTACATTTATTAAGTGGAAATAATAATTATGCCTTTGCTGCTGTGTTTTTTTAAGAATTCTGTGACTTAATGTCTGTTATAAGGTCCAAAAATTTGGTGGTTTTAGGAATGTTCCAAAGCTGCTCTCTCAGAGCAGTAGTCAAGAGCTACATGTAACTATTAAACACTTGAAATATGGTGGTGCAACTGAGGAAATGAATTTTTAATTTTAATTTGTTTTAATTAATTTAATTCATTTTAATTAAAAGGCACATGTGCCAGTGATCACCATATTGGAAAGTGCACCCTACAACATGGTTTTACTTTAAATTATTCCTTTTTTTTTTTTTAATTTTTTTTCAACGTTTATTTATTTTTGGGACAGAGAGAGACAGAGCATGAACGGGGGAGGGGCAGAGAGAGAGGGAGACACAGAATCAGAAACAGGCTCCAGGCTCCGAGCCATCAGCCCAGAGCCCGACACGGGGCTCGAACTCCTGGACCGCGAGATCGTGACCTGGCTGAAGTCGGACGCTTAACCGACTGCGCCACCCAGGCGCCCCAAATTATTCCTTTTTAAAGTTAGTTAACTCTACTCTGCTCTGGAAATCCATAAACTAGTATATTGCACTTATTTAAGAATGGTTCCTAATATATAGGCAACGATAGATACATAACCATTTTAAATACAATCATGAGATGAATCAGAATGCAACTGCATTTCTGTCTACCACTTTCCTTTTAAAAATGTATTCACTGGGGGGAGTTTTTTCCAATACCACTGATAAAAATCCCCCAGTTAGCCTCGTGTATCTTCTGGTCACTCTTGACCTAAAGAAAATCCTGTGGTTACTTAAAGTTGCAAAATGCAGTTTTGTTTCATAAATTAAAATGTCCCATCCAATATTTTCATGAGTACACTAATCTCCCATCTTAAAACAGATCTCCTAGCCCTGCAGGTTAACAGCCTTTGTGGGAGGGAGTTCAGTGCACATCTTCTCTTTCCCAGCCTCACCTCCTCCATCACCAACTTACAAGTTCCTGTTACTGAAGTCTCCAAAGTTAGAGAATGGGGAAAGAAAGGGAGAGAGAAAACAGAGCATTTTTACCCTACTGGTATGACTGGAAGCTAGTTTTGTCTCTGCTGATGTTTATTGCTGATACTCTGTGGGGTGTGTGAGGGGGTATGTGGGTGCGTGCATCCGCGTGCAAGTGAACTCTAAGGGATCCTGAGAAACTCATGACTGCACCACTTGTGAAATGAGGAATGCATCTAATTCTTCTGTCAGTTACTCCTCCCTCAGCTCTGTTTTTCTACCAGAAAAACACATCAAGCTTTCCAGGAGTTTGCAATAGAGCCACTTCCTCAAAGCTTGAGATAAAAAGTACTGTTCCTCATATTCTACCCCTCTGCATTGGGGTAGCTCTCTAAAAATCATTCTCACAAAATCCTCCAAGTATTTTTTTCTCCCTATAGCTTTCTTTATAACCTGAAAGTGAATGAGGAGCTCAAGAACTGTGAAAATATCCCCAGGTGGAATTTTAGTCAGATACCTCTTCTTGGCATCTCAAATCAATTGTCTAAGAATCTTAGCCAAAATTTCCAGTTTAATATCCTGCTACTGTGTAAAAATGATCACTGCAGCTGTGTTTACAGTTGAAGACTAGGAAGTACGTGCAAACTGCCAATAGGAGACCAATAAATAAATTTTGACGTATCTGTGATCATTGTGGTAAAAAAAAAAAAGAGTGTGGTATCTTCATATGCAATGATATGAGTCAATCATCAAAATATTAAGTAAAAACATCAAGGGCACCAAACACTCCATATGCTTAGAATATCTACTCCTAGAAGAATTCAAAAGAAACTGAAAACTGCCATGCTGTGCTTCCAGGGAGAGGGTTTGTAGACTAGGAACCCCAAATCTGGTATTTCAGTTTACTTTTCATTCTCTAGCTTATATAGTACCTGGATTTTTTCATTGTGGGGAAGAATCACTTTATGGTTTGTTTTTTTTTAAATATGCTTGTAAATACATTTTGAATAGATATTAAAGCCTCCCTTGATTGTCCAATTTTTTCAACATTTATTTATTTATTTTTGGGACAGAGAGAGACAGAGCATGAACGGGGGAGGGGCAGAGAGAGAGGGAGACACAGAATCAGAAACAGGCTCCAGGCTCTGAGCCATCAGCCCAGAGCCCGACGCGGGGCTGGAACTCACGGGCCGCGAGATCGTGACCTGGCTGAAGTCGGACGCTTAACCGACTGCGCCACCCAGGCGCCCCTGTCCAATTTTTTTAAAAATACTATTCTCAAGTCTTTCCATTTGGCACAGTCTCTAGCACTTTTTTTTTTTTTTTTTCTAGCCCTGGCATCCTAACACAGATTTGTCTAAATGCTAATCAGAGTGAAATGCGCTACCTAAAATAAACCAACCAGCTCATTTATAACATCAACCTTTGGAAACCTGACTGAAACACCAAAGACAGAATAAATGAGTCTGTATTTTTGAGCAAATGGGTGAGCTATAACAAGCATGCTTTCTTTTTCCAGGAGGATACAGAAAAATAGACTGGATTATAGGCATAACATAAAACCACATTCACACTTTAAGTTTGTAAGCTATGTGTAAATACGGAGGAGTTAACTTTACATCTGGAAAATGATGCTTGATTCTTGATATTCAAAGACAAATAATTTTTTTACTGAATTTCCAGTTTATTGCAATAATCCAAAAAGAGAATCACCCAGTGGGCAGACACTGCTCACTTTGCTGGAGACTTGCTATTTTTCAATCACACAAGGATAGAGGACCCTCCTAAGTAGTTTAGTCTGAGGGTCTAGAATTAAACTTAGCTATAGATATCAAGGAGGAAATTTCAGTAAATAAAAAAAAGTTTGGTATATGAATTGATATGTGAATTAACACAACTTATTTTCTCTAAAATGGCAAAAGTAAGAAGAGAAACCCACATAAAATTTTGCCTTTGATAAATTTTCATGAAATCAAAACTGTTTAGTTTCTAGTATCATAAGTGAGGTCATAAAATACTTCCTATAACTTCAGTCAGGAAGAGCAATCAAAAGGTGTGTTATAGAATTAAACAAAGTTAAGTATTTAACTCCATGCAAAAGGAAAAACAGAAATTAATAAGGGATAAAAAAAACGGGGTGCCTGGGTGGCTTAGTCGATTAAGCGTCCAACTTTGGTTCAGGTCATGATCTCGCAGTTTGTGAGTTCAAGACCCACGCCCGTCTCTGTGCTGACAGTTCAGAGCCTGGAGCCTTCCTGGGTCTGTCTCTGTCTCTGTCTCTGCCCCTGCCCCACTCATGCTCTCTGTCTCTCTTTCTCTCTCTCTCTCTCTCTCTCTCTCTCAAGTAAATAAACATTAAAAAAATTTTTAAGAAGGGAAAAACACGTAGAAGTCGGCATAAGTCCTTGTATCAGAAAAATATAAATATTCTAAAATGTATTTTTCAAGATAAAGCAAAAGTTAGAAGTAGCCCAGATCCTGAAGGCCTTCCCTGGTCTTCTTTCTGCTTGTCCTCCTGCAGCTGATTTGGTCATGACCTTGGCTTCCTAAAACTCTCTCTCTAATTTCTTGAATTAGTCTCCTCATGGTTTTCCTGCTTTGCTTTCCATGTTTTCTTCAGTGGCTTCACTTGCATTACCTGTTTATTTAAATATTGTCCCTTTATTTTGTCGTTGTTAGTGTTGTTCTTTTCACTCTCGGTGATCTCTTTGAGCTATTCCAGCCTTCCTTATGATTCCATGTCCCATTTTTATGGGAAAAACTCAGTTATTTTTGTCTTTAAACTAGAGCTCTGCTATGAGTTGCAGAACCTTATCAGCCACCTTCAGAATATCTCAGTATGAATACTGCCATAGCCTTATACCTTCCCATACATGCCTCAGATCAAACATATCCATGGTTGAACTCGTCTCTCCTTCCTTATCTCCACCAAAAAAATGCCTACTTTTTTTCAGGAACTCTGCATTTGTTGATGGTTTTGCAATCTTCTCACTTATATCAAATTAAAATCTTGGAGCCCCCTTGAACTGCATCATCTCTCACACACATCACATCCATCTACTTGGTACACCTTATCGCCACATTCTCTTTCTAACTAATGCCATGGCAACTGCCCTGGGTCAGGCCTTATTACATCCTTTCTGGAACCTCAATCCCTCCTCCACTAGTTTTCCACTTTCTTGTCTCTCCCCTTCCTGCACGATTCTGCCCACTGCCATAAAAGTCATGTCATTGAAACACAGGTCTAGTCTTAGCATTCTGGTGTCTGTCCCTGCTGCTTTATTGAAACTGCTCTAGACAAGACATCCACTGAAATTTAAAGGCCACCTTTCATTATTGTTAAGGCCTTACTCTGACATGTGACACTCACTGCTAACTTCTCCCTTATTGGAAGTTCTCCTCCTTTGTCTTCACTCACTCTACTCTCCAATGAATTTCCTCCTATTTCTCTGGCCTCTCCACAGTCTTCATAATGGTTGTTTCTTCCCTTGATTAAACCTTTATGCTATTAAGTCAGAATGCACCACCATGAACCTCCTACTCTTCTCATGTGCAGTCCTCAATACCTCTGGGAGATCCCACCCTGCCCCATGACTGTAGCTATGTCTAAGGATTGCTGACTTCCACATCTTTCTCTGATTTATCTATACCCCTGACTCCTAGACCTGTCCTACTGTTTAAAATTTATCTATGTGAATAGTCACAGGCAGGTCAAAGTCCACTAGCCTCAAATGAATTCACCTATCTATGCTCCCAAATCTATTTTTCTTATCTTCCCTATCTAAGGGAACAAGGACACCACCATCCATTCAGTTAGTTACCTATGTCAGAAACAAGGAGGTAATCCACAATTTTACCCCATTCCTGCCCCCTAGCCACTCCCCCTAATCTGCTAATTGCTTCAAAATTAATATCTCTAAAAATGTCTGCCATATTCCAACACTAATTCCCAACACCACACCTCATTTGTGTAGGCTCTATTTTTTTCCTCACCTAGGTTTCTGCAATAAATCCTACCCGGTGTGCTGCTTCCAATCTTTCCTATTCTCCATTCCCAATATTTTAAAAATAATCTTTCTAAAATGCAGGTTTTATCAATTTAGTTTCTAGTTAAATATCATATGAGGACTTTCCTTCTTTTGCATGATATGGTCAGGAGTTTTAGTGGGTATTATGGCCTATAATCCAGATTCTACAAATTTATCTCTAAAAGTACTCAGATATGTCCTAAGATTTTTGTACAACAATGCTCAATGTGGCACTATTCAAAATAGCAAATATGGGGGGAAACAGACATTTTTAACACTAAAGGACTGGTTAAATTATAATATCACCGACAAATGAGCAACTTAAAATTATATTATATAGAAAAATATACAATGACACAGAAATGTGTACTATATTATTAGGTGAACTAAAATGATTGCATAACATTTTTATAAATTATTCATTCTTAATACCGATTATAGTCATAACAAGACAGGATATACACACAATTCTTAAAGATGCACATCCTTGTTAGGTATGACTGTGGTTCTTAAGTTTTCTACAGTGAACATGCAACACTTTTGAAATCAGGAAAAAAATACAAATAAATGCTATTCTATAAAAGACTATACTCAGAGATGAATGAACAAAGGTGTAGTACACACACACACACACACACACACACACACACAGAAATATTACTTGGCCATAAAAATGATGCAATCTTGCCATTTGTGACAACATGATGGGTCTAGAGGGTATTATGCTAAGTGAAATAAGTATATGTTAACCTATACATACAGAGAACACCAGAGGGGAGGGGAGTGGAGGATGGGCAAAATGAGTGAAGGGATGCGGGAGACACAGGTTTTCTTCCAGTTATGCAATGAGTAAGTCACAGGAATAAAAGGTACAGCATAGTCAATGGTATTATTATAGGGTTGCATGGTGACACATAGTAGCTGCACTTGTGAGCACAGCTTAATATACAGAGATGTCCAAAGACTACATTGTAGAGCTGAAAGTAATGTAACATTGTATGTCAACTCTACTCAAATTAAAAAAAAAAAGTCTAAACATAGTTATTCAATTTCTTTAGGAAATTTTCTTTATCCCCAAATCCACCTTGAAGTATCTCCCCCCCTGGCCCTCCCACTCCTTGCTACACTTTCCCAGCCTGGGTTAGGCATCTCTATCCTATGCAAACCCATTTTAGTTCTCACACTGTACTATCAATTTTATATACTTATTGGTCACTTCTTTTGTCACATGACCTCCTCCAACTCTACATGTCCAGCACTCATCAAAGCATGGGTAGGATAAATGTTTACTGAATAAATTAGTGAATAATGCCACTCACCTCACAGTGACTCATACTGATTCCTCACTGCCTTCAGAAAAATGTGCATACGTCTAGGGTTGATATTTGAAAATCCTCTGTAATAGAGGCGACTTGTCTTTTCAGTCTTATTATCTTCATATTTTTGCTTCCATTTCTCCAAATACCAAATCTCCAAGCACACCTATCTATAGGGAGGGATGGTGTCTTTCTTGTTTAGTGCTGTATCCCAAAACTTGGCTCAGTGCCTCACACAGAGCAGATGTTCAAAAGTTATTTGTTGAATTAATGATTGGATAAATTAACGGTACCAAATATATTTTGTACTTTCTACTTCCTCATACTTTATAAAAAGCTAATTCTGGGTCACCTGCATGGCTCAGTCGGTTAAGCATCCGACTCTTGATTTCGGGTCAGGTCATGATCTCTCAGTTTGTGAGATCAAGCCCTATGTCTGGCTCTGGGCTGACAGTGAGGAACCTGCTTGGGATTCTCTCTCCCTGTTCCCTATGCACGCTTTCTCTCTAAATAAGTAAATAAATAAATAAATAAATAAACCAACATTTGAAAATAATTTTAAAGCTACTCCCTTCCTTTTTTTGCCTCTTTAACATTTTTTTCTCACCTCCAAGGCTCAGTAAAGTTTGATCATCCATAAGAATCATTTTCCAATTTTCCTAGGCAAAATTAAATTCTCCCACTACAAATGTAGCACTCATTTGAGACTCCCTATTACTTATGTTATTTTGATATAATTTAAATATTAAGTGGTTTCTAAATTTTGTGGAGTTAAGGATTATGATACTTTAATGTCTCTCTTCCCAGTCTGTTCCCACCTATCCTTTCTCACCTGTCCTAGCTGGAATGCACTGAGTATATACTAAAGCCACCAACCCTACATACTGACTATTGATGTAATATTTCTGTGAATCAGTTTCTTCATCTCTAAAATTGGTATAATATCATTATCTGCCCTCCAAAATTAACTTAAAAAGACAATGTAATTAAAGTGCTTAGGACAGCACCTAGCACACGGTAAGCATTCAATGACATTAACAGTTGTTAATATTATTATCACTATTATTATTAATATAATTAATACTAAAGAAAATGTTAAATGGACAAGTCAGTTAATTTTTCACATAGGTTAAAAAATAAGAAGTTTAATTTGAAATAAAATTTTGCATTATACTTTAGAGATTGGAATGTTCCAAATATATCTTACTCTCTCAGATGCCACAAGAGTCTGGTTTTCAACTGTATGCGGAAAGATTATTTATGTGGAACATTTGAGATAAATAAATGTGTTGAGAATGGAGAGAAACAGGAACTCTCATTCATTCTGGCATGGAATATAACATGGTGTAAATATTTTGGATACCAATTTATTATCAGCATCTCATGAAATGAAGATGCATATACCTATGGCTCAGAAAATCTATTCCCTAATATAGTCACTACAGTAATTCTTACATTTGTACGTAAGTGCATATGTAAGAATATTTATTATAGTGCTACTTATCACAGCAAAATACCATACAACTATGAAAATGAGTAAGTTGTGCTACAAAATCAACATGGATTAATCTCCAAAGTACAATGTTGAGAGAAAAGAGCAAGTTGCAGATGAATAATATATTTTATGTTTGTATACAAATTTTAAACACTCAGAACAATGTTATATATATATTTGGACATATTCACATAGTGGCAGAGAGAATAAAAGCATACAATGGAGAGATAATCTACAAAAACGGGATAGTAGTAACCTCTGAGTTGGGAAAATGGGGAACAGGATCAGGGAGAGTGCTTTATGTTTTTTAATTTCTAATATTTTGTTATTTAATGGGGATATGTGATATCTATCTTTCAATATCCATCTACTATGTATTGGACATATTAGGGAAACACCTAAATTAAGTGCCTTTCCCACAGAAACCTCCACTCCACCCTTCCTAGAAATTCAAGCCACTGACTGACTATTTTCCTGGCTAAAGATGAAGATATTTTTGTTTATTCTCAGGAAATACCCTATAAAGGAGCCCCATCTCTGAGCAAGGTGGTGGCTATAGTAATTAAGAAAGGATTCTCAAGAGAAAATAAAATTTGGGGAGTAAATAGTCAACCTCTTCTCCATTCCCCTTCCCTTCCCTAGATACCTGAAGATTCTCTTCTTGTGTCCTTGAGTGGGGCAGGAAAGAGAGCAGGGCTAAATTTCATTTTAAGGAGGTATGCGCTTGCTTTATCCACTTCTCTGGCCAACACTGATGGCTTTCTAGAATTCCAGGACCATGTGATTAACAATGCAGTTTCCTTTTCCACTGGGAGGTTGACTCATCTTATTTTCAAACTGCTGTAGCACAAAGGATCATTTCCCCAACAAAAAATAGCTCTTTCTCTTTTGCCTCAGTGTCACTGTAATTCTCTTAGGCCACAAAACTTAACAACTCAAGAGCAATTTATTGGTGGTCTTTTTATAATTATGACTTAATTTTCTTTTTGTTGATTGACTTCTTCACCTCTGTCTTCTTTTCCATTTTTCCCCATCAGCTGTTATTTACCCATGCTCAGAAAATTGAGACTTATTTTCAAAGTACTCTGTTTGCATTCATGTTCCCTGTGCTCCAACCCCCTTATATGCCATTTCTTAGATGTTCTTCCCTTTTTTAAAGTTTATTTATATATTTATTTTCCTTAAAAAAATGTTTATTATAAGGGAAGGGAAACAAAAATAATATAAAAACAGGGAGGGGGACAAAACATAAGAGACTCATAAATATGGAGAACAAACAGAGGGTTACTGAAAGGGGTGTGGGAGGGGGAATGGACTAAATGGGTAAGGGGCACTAAGGAATCTACTCCTGAAATCATTGTTGCACTATATGCTAACTAATTTGGGCGTAAATTGAAAAAAAGGTTTATTCTGAGAAAGAGAGAGAGAGTGAGTTGGGGAAAGGCAGAGAGGGAGGGATAAAGAGAATCCTTAGCAGCCTTCGCACTGTCAGTGCAGAGCCTGATGCGGGGCTTGAACTCATGAACTGTGTGATGCCAATTGGATGCTTAAACAACTGAGCCACTCAAGCACCCCATTAGATGAGCTTCCTAAAGCACAACTTTCAACATGTGCCTGGGTCAGGGCCCTTTTGGACCCTCCATCACATAGAAGCTGAAGTCCAAATCTCTTTAAAGCTTCTACATTTGACTTTATTCCAGAATCATTATCCAAATATATCATAGAATACCAGATATCCTTCCTTCCCAGCTATACATAAAAATAACTAATTCAATTTCACTTCCTAATTTTGCAGTGGAGTTACTACCTCAATATTTCCCAAACTTTATGGATTCTGGCACATTGTCATTATTTTTCCATTACCAATTGCCATCTGAACTATTTTTTACTTACTATTCTCTGTAAATTCACTCTCATTCTAGCTAAGTATTGTAAAAGCAAATTTCTAGCAGTATCTTAAATGGGGAAAAACAGCATCTACTGGAATTATTGGGCAATAAGTATAAAAATAAATGTTTTTCTAATAGGTAAATTACAACTAAATACCTTTTGCCTGCTAAAATCATTGAGCTTGCTACTTACTTTATAGTTCTTATAAAGGAGAATGGAAAACAAGTGTTGGAAGAATTTTAAAGTCATATTAACAACAATAAAATTTTGTCCGTGAAAAAAATGGAAAGAAATTTTTAAAATACACTAACTTTCTCATAGCATTACCCAATGTTATTAATTGTCCAGTCTATCTATTGTCCCAAATCATTTCATCTGTGCAAAGTTGGGAAATACTGCTCTAGATGAGATAGTCTCTTCATGTTTTTCTGCAGATTTCAGCTCTGCACATCCTTCCAGACCTGGCCAGACCTTCAGCACTTCCCACAGTGTTCTCTCAATATTCAGTAAAGCATGGCCTCCCCTTTCTCGGCTAATCTCTGTACACATCTCTTCACTCCATTTTGCTATTGACCGACTTACATAAAAGTTTTGAAGTTTATTTTTTTCTAATCTCTAATGATTACAGTTCAAGCAAAGATTTATGGAGTTCTTTTTAATCTCCCGATACAAGCATCACACCTTCTAAGGAGGGGGAATTAATGAACAGTGATGGCATGAATGGCATGCATGATTAATGGATTAATACATTTCTCTTCTAATAGGTCAGGATTCCCTCAGGACTATGCATCAGTCAGTCTTTAACTACAGGCCTTGCCTGGGGGAGAACATTGCAGGATTGATAGAAGTAGTTGTTAAATAAATAAATGACACTTCCTAGAGAAAGTAGGCCATAGATGGCATTGAAGGGCAAAAACAATGTGGCTCTTTTAGGTGGTATTTATCAAGTGCTTCTGCAGCTTTTCTTCTCCTATAAGTTTATTCTGGTACTATGCTGGACTTGCTGACATAGCTCCTGAGAGGATTTAAATTCATGTGGTATATCACATGCAAAACTTCACACACTTGTCACAAACACTTGTTGCTCTCACTTTCAGTTATCACCAAATACCACAGGGAATAGTCTTAATAGACAGCGTGTATACATATGGTCTTTCAAGAAAAGATTTCCAAAAGTTCAAAAGTGACAAACTTTCAAGTTTCAAATCAATATAATTCCAAATTATCTTTTGTCCTCCAAATTAGCCAATACATTTTAAGATAAGGTGGCGTTTAACAGATCCTGCCTTGAGACACATAAAAATAATCTGTTTATAAATTAACTACATGGGGGGCACCTGGGTGGTTCAGTCGGTTGAGCGTCTGACTTCGGCTCAGGTCATGATCTCACAGTTCATGAGTTCGAGCCCCACGTCAGGCTCTGTGCTGACACCTCAGAGCCTGGAGCCTGCTTCGGATTCTGTGTCTCCCTCTCTCTCTGCCCTTCCCCTGCTCATGCTCTGTCTCTCTCTGTCTCTCAAAGATGAATAAACGTTAAAAAAAATTAAAAATAAAAATTAATAAATTACATGGAAGATGAGAAAACCTAATTAAATAATGCATTTGAGTTGTAACTAATAATTGTTGACTTCATAATTCCTAAATTCTGCACAATACCCATAAAATCATATCTAACATCACTATTACAAATTGGAGATAATCACATAAAGTTAAGGAGAGGATTACCAGATACTAACATAGGTGATCCAATATCAAACGTGAAATTAGACCCTATAAAAATGGACTTAGACATTTTTTTAAGAATGAAGGACACATTAATAAATTGAAGGCACCAGAATTTTTAGTATATGCTTTTTGATCTATTTTTTAAAATTCTGCTGAAAAACACGTAACATAAAACTTACCAACCTGACCATTTGTGAGTGTACAGTCAAGTGGTATTAAGTATATTTACATTGTGTACAAGCAATCATCAGAACATTTTCAAATTGCAAAACTGAAACTCTGTACGCATTAAATATTTCCTATCTTCCCCTCCCCAACCCCCTGGCAACCACCATTCTACTTTCTGTTTCTATGAATTTGCCTACTCTCAATACCTCAATATAAGTGGAATCATACAGTATTTTTTTTCTTTAATCTGTTTTTGGGGCTTAGTTGAAACTTAATTTAAAAAAGCCACGCTTATTGTCCCTCAGTTATTGTCAAATCATCTATTTAGTACAGCACATTATGCTAATTTCACCCTATTAACCCAATGAGGTGGATTTCATATTGACTCTACAAATGAGGAAACAGGCTTGACAAGGTGAAGCATCTTACCAAAGGTTACACATCTAAAAAGCAGTGGGGCCACCAAATCCAACTTTATCTGACTTCAATGCCCACAGTCTTTAATACACCTGTCTGTCTTTCAAAATACTTACAATTTTAGAGCATTTCAACCATCTGAAGTATCTGAAGCAAGCCAAAGTGGTGTGTGTGTGTGTTTCCAATTTGACTTTGAATGTTGCATATCTTCTTCCCCTCTTTTTATAAATTATTTTACTCAAAATCATTTCTCAAGGCATTACTCTATTCTGTCTCAAGGTTTATTCTAAACCCTGTCCCACAAAATCACAGAATATCAAGTACCTTCCCTTTTTAAAAAAACAACACTTACAGTTGTGGAAATGAACCCCAGCTTCTTCATTTCAGGAACATTATTTTAGTGAATGGAAGTCACTCTTCCAAAACCAAGGACTCTCTTCAAACGTGTCTCCCTCTGTGTATGGTGCCTGACCTGCTGCTTATGGAGCCACCTGGGACTAGAAGTCCTCCCACTGTGACTCCAAGGTTGTCCAACCAGAAACCCTAAAAGGCAAAAGAACTACAATACCCACAATTCAGACCTCTCACCTGAAACTGGGAGAAGAGAGTGGATGGCTACCGTTTCACCCTAGGAAAAAGGGGTATGTAAATGGAAAAGCAAAGCACTAAAGTAAAGCACTAAAAAAAAATCTGATCAGGTGGGTATATGTAAGAATAATTTATAAATATTGACCTATTTATATAAAAGAAAACAAAAGTGGTTGATGCTTGCCAGGTAAGAAGAAAGCTCCCTCGGTGTAGGCAAGGACTAAGAGCTGCTCATGCAAACAAATCCTCGTGCAGGGGTGGAACCTGCACCACCAGATTCTCTTTGAGTGAGTCAGAGGTAAGGATGCCTCACTGCCTGGTAGAGCAGGTGAAGAGAACTTCCCTGGGGAGGCCTGACAAGCCTCTCCTACATCAGCCCTGTGACTGTCACTCAGAGATGTTACAGCCACAGTGGAGATCTTTCACCTTTGCATCTTACAAAAAATCCCCTGGATTTTTTTTAATGTGAGCAAAATGAAACCCTTTTTGATATTTCCTTCCGTTTTCTAATTTTGTGTTTTCCTTCTGTGTGTTTCCACATTATTTCCGGTTGCTCAAGAACACGAAAACTGAAGGGAAAAAAAGAAAAATAAATGTTTAAACTTGGGTAAAATGAAAAGTGCAATAATGGTTTCATTTTTTTTTTCAACATTGGGAAGAGAGAATGTTAAAGAGAAACACACAAAAGCTGAGAAATGTGTTTCCTCCATTTGCTCATACAGCATCTTTTTCTAGCCTTTCATTTCCTATCAGGCAAAATCCAGAAAATGGATATAGACAAGCCCTGGAGTGGTCTGGGCCCCCAAACATAATGGGAAGCAGGTGGCTGAATGGTGACAAAAGAGAAATTTCTTTTCCCTTTTCTGCATTTCCTCTCTGCCCTTTCTATGTGCTACCTGCCTAGGGAACACTGGGGCTCCACGTGCCCAAGCCACTTCACTCACACAGAGTTCTGTTGAACTTTCCCCTCGGGTGGTCCCACAATCCAAACTGAGATGTTCTACCTTCCTTTGTCACAGGTCCTTCAATCTCCTGACTAGAACCTAACTTTCCTTTGTGTCATTTATATTCCTTCCAGAACAAATGGCTCTCCCACTTCCCCAAACCCTATATATTTTGTTTACCGTGCTGTGTTTTTCTCCCTAAAATATGCTTTGCCGACCTTTAAATGTTCAGTTCTTTCCTTTCTTTCTCTCCTTCCTAATAAATTACATAATATTCTATCTAGTCTTGTCATAACACGTTTTATACCTCGTTTCATTGTTTTGTGTGTGTGTGTGTACACAGGCAGTCTTACCTTCCAATATGAAGGCAAGACCTTGTTTTATTCCTCCTTCACTAATTCAGATAAATAATCAGTGACTGAAATAATGAGATATTAACTCTAAGCTGGATGCTAATACCAATACCATTTCTATCTGTCCCAGAAAACAAACATTCGCATTTAAAGAACTTTCTAAATGTCTCTATAGAGTACTGTTATCAGAGTCCCCCCCCCCAACCCCGCCCCACATGGTCTAGTCTGGTGTGGCTTCCACAGTCATTATTTGCAAAAAGGTAAGGTATTAAATCTATCATTTTAACTACTGACAGTTCCTGAAGTAAAGGCTTTCATGGATCAGCACTCACTGTTTCACCAGCTCTGCCCTGTCATGTCCTTGATTTTCCCAATACCTTCCCAAAGACTGGCCCTCAGCCCCACGACTGCATCTTGGAGACTGGGCCCTGCCTTCATCTATGATTTTTGATCACTAGTTCCAGAATCTCATGCTCATTTCTCCTGTAATCTAATCTCCCCACTCTGAAGAAATAGCTGTGAACTTTGGACTACTTTAAATAGCTCTTAATCACTAATCTCTCTCACCCAAGGAAGGGAAGTGTCTCAGCAGTAGTTAGTTCCTTACACCTCTGCTTATACGGGATTCTCCTGGTCCCCACACGCTACTGTGTCTTGTAGCTATCAGCCACTGTAGAGGAAGTAAACCTTCTAGAGCCTGCTGACACATAATGATATGTCTACGGACCATCAGGCACAAAGGCAGGCTGGTGAAGGTGACTGTTGTCTGGAAAAGTCTTCTTTACTCTCCTCTATCACGTCATAAGGACTGTCAGTCCCTTAACCTCCCTATGAGAACATAATCTAAGCTATCTAAAGTTGGGCACAGAGTTCATACTCAACATATACCTCAGTGTTTTTTTCTTATGAAAGTCTTTTCCGGGGCACCTGGGTGGCTCAGTCGGTTGAGCATCCATCTTTGGCCTAGGTCATGATCTTGCTGTTCCCACTTTGAAGCCCCACTTTGGGCTCTGTGCTGACAGTTTAGAGCACAGAGCCTGTGTCTCCTTCTTTCTCTCTCTACCCGTCCCCCAATCATGCTCAGTCTCTCTCTCTCTCTCTCAAAAGTAAGTAAACATTAATAAAAATTTTTTTTAATTAAAAAAATAAAATTTAAAAAAAGAAAGAAAGAAAGAGAGTCTTTTCTGACCTCTTCACCCTTTATTTTTCTCCTTACATTTTTCTTGTACTGATTTACACAGATGTCTGCCTGGATTAATATTTTGCCCATGCTAATCCAATACGTTTTCATCTACTCATGAAATCATCATCACTTGCAACCATGATATTTATTGTACCTAAAAAATAAGTAGAATGTGGACAAATGTTATTTCCTGACTGATAGAAAATGGAAAGCCAACCCCATTGATCCCAGTGTGTGATGAAAAAGCAAAACAAAGGCTTGAATGGAACTCTAAGGGAAGCTTCAATAGAAACATATTGGTAGGTACTGCTTTGCCCAAGTTGGGAGAGCTAAGCAGGTACTAATTATACCTATATACTTTTTTGTTTTCATAATTTTTTTAATGTTCATTTATTTCTGAGAGAGAAAGACAGAGTGTGAGCGGGGGAGGGGTAGAGAGAGAGGGAGACACAGAATCAAAAGCAGACTCCAGGTTCCATGCTGTCAGCCCAGAGCCTGATGCAGAACTGGAACTCATGAACTGCGAGATCATGACCTGAGCTGAGGTCAGGTGCTTAAGTGAGCCACCCAGGTGCTCCTACCTATGTCCTTAAATGTGGAAATGTGAAGGTACCAAGAGGCCAGGTGGACATGCAGAAGCCAGGGGTTAGGCAAAGAGGCTACACCATGCCTTTACGACTCTAGAAAAATGGTAAGAATCATCCACTGACGGATGCCATGCTTGTACAATGTTCTCAAAAGGCCCATTGGTCAAGCACCAGAATCAAACCGGACTCCACAGCAGCAGACAAGACCCAGTAGCATCACATGGGCTTCAGCACCCCCTTCTTTTCACCATACCAGAATGTTATGTCTATCCTCCTGCCATACACTCAGGTACCATTTTGGAAAGAAAACGAGACTAAGGAAAATGAGCAATTGAAAATTAAAAGGAGTCACCCAAAAGAATATTTAAGCTGAAGATTGTGATGTCCTAAACTGTGAATTTAAAATATGCTTCACCCCATCCACAATCTAATGGTGACAATCGACATGGAAGCTGAAGTGCCAGTTATTCATTGACCCAGCCATCCTGACAGATAAGAGCAGAGCACTTAGAATACCTAATCAGACACAGCCATCTGGGAGCTGGGATTAGGAACTGGCGACAAAAAGAATCAGGAACAGGGAAGAATCCACTCTCTTGGTGAACAGGGGCAGCAGTGTAAACACTGTCCTACTCTGAATGTGGCTGTAATGGCCATGGAAAGCAGGGTCCAGAACTCTTCATGTTGATCACACAAACTGTGATTTCTAGGGTTAGCAGAAACAATGAATGTATCCAGTGGCATTGTTTTGGCTGCTGCTCTGGCTTCACAAGCTGTGTGTCTGATTCTCCAGCCTTCCTAGAAACTATGGGGTGGGTGTGTTACTTTTCAATTTATATCAGCCAAACTCATTTGCTATGGCTTGGAGGCAAAAACTCTAACTGATACATATACCTAACACAGCTCTTACTTTAATGACACAGACAGTACCTCTGCCTACTCTACTATTATTAAACTCCATTAGATCAAGGACTGGATCTAATTTAATTTCTAAATACCAAAAATTCCACAGTGCCTGGCCATGGTACACATTTGTTGACCTATATTAAACTGACCAGTAAAATAAGGAAGCCTTGCTTAAAGTTCCTTCTAACTTTATAATTCTCTGACTACATGGAAGCTGTCAGTAGCTTATTAATGCAAAGCTAATTTTTTTTTTCTTCAGCTGATTTGGAATTTAGACTTTATCCCCTCTCTGTGTCTAGTAAGAGAGCATAGCTAGTGATTTCCTGCATCCAGAGGGGGAAATCAAACACAAAAAGTGGTTTGAATATGCCCAGGGTGTTACTTAATAATCAAAAGGGGATTTTCTTGGTATCCTTCAATGACCTATGTTAAATGTCACTCATGTTTGGTCTCAGTAGGACAAATATACAAGAAAAAAGTGATAGGAAACAGCCATATTCCCCACATGCTTAGATTTTTCCCAGTATGAGGTTATCTTGGAGAGAAAGGCCACATTTAAAGCTTAGAAGAAAGTTCCCCCTGGAGTTTTTTCTCTGTCGTCTTTCAGTATGTACTAACTCTCAGACCCCTGGGCAGCCTGTGACATCCGTTTTCTGGGTCACTTTGTCCCTGAGTCATGATCACACTGTAACTTTCCAAAAATAGTTAATAACTGTGCCTTTACCAGTTAATTTCAGTGAATAGCTCAATCATAGTGAAATGTTACAGCCAAAGTTAATTTAGGTCAGATTGATCTTATTTCCCTAGATTAAGTGAGCCAAATGGTCCTTACAATTTCATATTTTCCTTCATTACATCTTTCTGGCTCCTTATTGAACCATAAGATGAATCATCCATAAATTGACCCCCACCAAGCTGTAGAAGTTTAGAAGTTGAGAAGTTCATCACTGTTTTCTTTTGTTCACTGCTTTCAGGATAACACACAAGAAAAACATGTGCCAACTGTTCGCATGATCATAAGATGTTTCCATGCTGCCCTTTTGCTACTAATCAACAACAGAAAACCCTCTGTACAGTTTTTTTCTGGAATGTCTTTGGATTACTTGCCTCCTAACCATAATCTAAAGAGTTTTTTTTTTTGCTGACTCCTCTATATTTTTATTGGCACAATTGCCACTTTTATACCATAATCACTTTTTGTTAAAATCTTCAACAGTTTTTCCATCGACTTCCCTCAAACTTACATGATTTTCCAGAAATTCTCCAAAGTATATATGTGTATATTTGTCACTAAATCCTAAGAATAATGTAGAATTTTGATTAAAAGAGTGATTTTCTGCATTTACTTAATAGGTAACTTTGTGTGTGTGTGTGTGTGTGTGTGTGTGTGCGCGTGCGCGTGCGCACGCGTACTTTGGGGGAAAAAGAGTTTACTCTGACTTCCTGGTATACCAGATGGTAAGTTATTTGAGAGTCAAATATCAACTTTTAATTTTATTCTATAAACCTACAATCTAGAAGCCAAGACAAGGGGATGGCAAATATTCCTATCTCATCTGTTAATATGGTTTATATAACATGCTTCACTATATATATGTTCTTGAATATTTCTTTTTTTTTTTTAGTTTTTTTTACACTTTATTTTTGAGAGACAGAGAGAGACAGAGAGCCAGCAGGGGAGGGGCAAAGAGAGAGGGAGACACAGAATCAGAGGCAGGCTCCAGGCTCCGAGCAGTCAGCACAGAGCCTGATGCGGGGCTCGAACCCACGAACTGTGAAATCATGACCTGAGCTGAAGTCGGATGCGCAACCGACTAAGCCACCCAGGCACCCCTGTTCTTGAATATTTCTAAATTTTACATAAAGACACAAAACATTTTTTTTAATTTTTCTTTTAATGTTTATTTTTTTTTTTTTGAAGGAGAGAGAGACAGAACGTAAGTGGGAGAGGGGCAGAGAGAGATGGAGACACAGAGTCCCAAGCAGGCTCTAGGCTCTGAGCTGTCAGCACAGAGCCCAATGCAAGGCTTGAACCCATGAACCATGAGATCATGACTTGAGCCAAAGTAGGAGGCTTAACTGACTGAGCCACCCAGGCACCCCAACACAAGACATTTTTTAATGTTAAGATCTATCCACATACCACTATGTGCTATGGACACCATCATTGGCATTTTTCAGGAATAGTTTAATTTTTCTCTCAATTTGAAGCTCTGTAATAAAGTAGCAGCATATTTCATACAATGGGAATACTGCCTCTTATCTTGCATGTTCCTAATAAGTATTGAACCACAGTCTCTATTCTCTAACTTGGGGTTAAGAGATTGAAATACAGAGAGACACAGGTTTATACAAGGTACAAAAATTCAGTGTTCTCTCACATAGAAAACAAGGAATGCCTTAAGTCACTTATCCACTATCCTATAAGGATTCCCATCTGGGATGTCAGAACCTATATGATGTTGGCTGCTTATATTTTCACACATTTGGCTGGTGCCAACAAGGGCACTTGAGTGTGTTTGTTTTTCAATGCGATCATAACAAATCACCACGGATTTAGTGGTTTAAACACAAATTAATTATCTTACAGTTCTGGGGGTCAGGAGGCTGATATGAATCTCACTAGGCTAAAACCAAGGTGGGAGTAAGAGTACATTCTTTTCTAGAAACTCTGGAGGAGAATCCATTTCCTTGTCTGTTTCAACTTCCAGAGGCCATCCACACTCCTTAGCTTAGATTCCCTTCCTCCAACTCTAAAGCCAGTAACACCAGGTTGAGTCCTCACAAGTGACAACTTTCTAACCTTGGCATCCCCTTTATCTCTGTTTCTGTCTCTCTGCCACTCTTGGTGTCTCTGTCTGTCTGCCTTTCTCTGTCACTATCTGACTCTATCTCTGTTTCTCTGTCTCACTCTCTCTCAGAAGCTGGGAAAGCAACTCTGCAAAGGACTCCATGATTATAGTGAGATCACCTGAGAAGCCCAGGATATCCAACCCCCCAACGTGAAGTATGAGCCTTAATCACATCTGCTAAGTTATTCCTGCCATGTCAGGTAACATATTCATAGGTCCCAGGAATTAGGGTGTGGACATCTTGGAGGGGCTATTACTCTGGCTATAATACCAGTATACCACCTTGGGAAATACTCTATATAGTATTTTCGGATTAGAGCTGGACCCTGTACAGACTTCCCACTGATGTTGAAAGAAAATAGTTTTATTTGCACACAGAACCAATTTTAGAAGAAGATATATAATTGAAGAGGCATAAAGAAAGGCCTTGAGCCACCCCCCACCCAAACATCACCTGCTTCTCAGCAGTCACCCATTATCTAATTTTGAGAGACCTATGATTCAGTTCTAAAAGTGATTTGCTCTCAAGAACAATTAAATTCAATTAATTAAATAAGACCATATTAAAATGGAAATATACCTTAGAGGGATTGCCACCACAAAGATTCATTAGCCAACATTTTTTAAGGGATGGTTTATGAAATGGACAGAGTGCAAGAGGACTAAAGGCAGATTTAAATTAAAAAGTAAGAGTTAGACTGTATCAGAGATACCATACAAAGTGCCTCTCCCACCCATGTAGAAAGGGAGTGTCTCTCCTGTCTCATGAAAGAATCTAGCCACAGATATACTTTTTCATGCCTTTTAACAGATGTCTCTACTGCTCCGACCGATCATCGATGACTGATTATACATGACTGGATTGAAAATTGATGTCCAAACAAAGTTGTCCATATGCAAGCTAAGCCACATTTTTTCACACCCTATGTTTGACCTGTTTGTGGTTTATGAATCAATTTGTCAACATTTTTAAGTGAAATACAATATATGGAAATGAAATAGAATAAAATTGATCAGATAAATGGCATGGAATGAATAGAAGACACTAGAAAAGAATAGATGTGAGTACCTTGAACTAAAATGGTGAGTGTTATTTCATTAAGTGTTCATTTCAGTGTATGTGAGTGTGTGTCTGTGTGCATGTGTTTGAGGGTTTGAATATTGGATCAAATATAAATTGTTTTGCTTCCTGTGGGCAAATTTGAAAACTACCTAGCTAAATGGTGGTCTCATGAGGTACTCTGGCATGAGAGCTATGCCCAATTACACACACACACACACACACACACACACACATATGATTGCAACTAACTAACCAATTAAATCATCTCTCTTATGGAATGCAAATGAAAAACTTCAACTAGAGCTTCGGGCTCGGGAGTGTTGCAAGACCAAGATAAACACCTTGACAAGACGGAAAATAGAAACCACAAACCAGTCAAAAGCTTGAGTAATATGCAGAGACTGTGGGAGTAGAGAGCAGCAGGGTGGAGGGGTGGTGATTGACAGTGACAGAAAGAAAGAAGCAGAGTAAAGTAGAGGTTAGTCACAGGAATGGCAGAATCACAGACTGCAAGTTATGAGATATACCCATTTATAAGGGCAAGGCAAGGTGAGCCGTTCGTCATTCCCACATTCACCAAATACTAACTGAGTGTCTACTATGTGCCAGAGACTGTTCTAAGAGCTGAGAATACTGCAGAGAAGAAAACAGACAGAAATCGATGTCTTCATAGTGTCTATATTCTAGTGGTTGTATACTGAGTTGTGCCCCAAATTACATTTAATCATACAAATGTCACAGTGACTTCCTGTGTTCCTTCATGGTTCTCTATCCTTTCAACACACCCTCAGTGTTGTATTTCTTGCAACATGAAAGAGCCTAGTTAATGAAAGAGTCAAATAGGAAATTGATTACTTAGAGTTTTGCCTAGGGCTAACTCTAAATATACCAAAGTCTCATAATGGAGAGGATGAGCTAAGAATTTGCCTTTTCTTGCAGATGGCATCGAGAATAAAACAGAAGAATGAAATTAACTAAATAAAATAAAGTTTCCATCATTGTTTCTTTTTCACTCATTTTCATTGGTTATTTATTATATTACAAAAATATTCAGTGTCAATTTTCTCTTATCTTCTCTTGCATTTTCTTTCATATTCTACCTCTTTTCTCTCATTAGAATCCTTTCTCACTCACACACCTCTTAAGTCTCCCCCATTTTACAAACACAGCAAACTTTGTTGCCAAGAAACTGTGATAATCTTTGCATCTCATCATTGATAAGCTGTAGACAGAAACTCTATATACTTGCTGTCAGTTTTCTTACCTTCTTCTCAGTCCTCAACCCTTTCTAATCTGAATTTTACTACCATCAAGCTCTCCTTATGGCCATTTTCCCTAAAATCAATTGTCTTTTTTCAGTCTTCATCTTTCTTGATCTCTCAGCAGATTTTAACACGTATTAAAAAAAAAACCCAAAACCTCAGGTTCATCATAACCAACGTTTCTCTCTTGCTCAGGTAAGCTTCAGATTTATTGTTCAGGGAAACTTCATGAGGGCAGCGTCCGTTTTTGTGTTTCTTCACCATTAATTTCCCAGGTAGCATTGGTGTGTGGGATACAGCAGGTGTTTGCTAACCATAGTTTGAATGTATTACTGAATGGTGAATTTATATTCCTTTTGTATACTAGATTTTAGTGGAAACAAGATTTATATCTTTCTTTAAAACTGTCCCCCAAAATAGAGAGGAAGTGAGGTCTTTATTAGGAGGGAAATTTATAAAGAAATACTTTTTTTCTTGGACTAGATGAGGTTTTTGCTAAAATGTACTTGTTTATGAGATTATTAGTGATAAAAGAGGCACAGTTGCTCATCTTTTCCAAATTACATGTCATGGACATTCCCCTAACATGATACTTAGGGTAGAGAGTAGACACATTTCCAGATGCCCATTGCTGAAAGAAAATAATTAACTGGAACACTGTTACAGTGATTTCCCCCCATTTCCATTTGAAAAGAAATTTATGAATTTCCAAAGGCAGAGTTCAAAGTCATGGATGCCATTTTAAGTAAATACAGGCCTGCATATTTCATCGTATTTCGGGGAAATGAAATTAAACAGCCCCACGCACAAGTGATTAAAGCAATGTGTCACCCTAAATTCCAAGGTGATAATTTTTGGTGTCATCCTAGGGACTGATGCTGCCAGTAAGAAGGAGATAATTTATCTTAATTTAGACATATATTAACTCTTTTAAGTTACTAAAGTTCTTTGAGTAGAATTTTAAATGCTGTTTAACTAATAATGCTTCTTTTCACTGAAAGGGTATAATTTGCATTTGAAGTTGATTAATCAATTCCTCAGTAATGGACTAAGCAACAGAAATTTTACATTTTTAAGATTCAAATCTGTGTTTAAGACACACGTGTCATCAATAAGGCATTTTAAAATGAACATGACTAAAATAATTTTAATATATGTAAGAAGGACAAAATATCAAATTTGAGACTAAAATCAGAGATTATTCACATTAATTACTCTGTGTAATTAAATTATTCTGAACTTCCCTTAGCACTTTATAGCATTAACTTCTTGGAGACACCTAATCAGTGAATTTTAGTGCTATTATAAAAATGTTATTTGCTTATGTTGTCTATACCTATAAAATATATTATCTAAATTTATAAAATAGATTGTTCCTATTCCATTCATCCTTGCAGAAAAATAATAGTTTGCCAGTTATCTAGGACATATCCTGCCAAACATGATTTAAATGATGCCCAAGTCACTGTGGGTATTATGAAAATTATTAGGAAGATGTTAGGGTAGAGTCTAAAAAGAGATTAGTAACATTGAAGAGTTAGTTAGAATTTTTCAGAATTAAGACTACCTTTACTTTTTTTTAAGTTTTTATTTTAATTCTAATTAGTTAACATACAGTGTTACATTAGTTTCAGGTGTACAATGTAGAGAAACAATTCCATCCAACACCAAAACCTACGTTTATTTTGTAAACCCATACAACATTATTTATTCATATAACTCACAACAATGTATCAGGTAGGTACTGAAACAAATAAACTCAAAGTATTTAAGTGAGTGGTAGTGGATGAACCAAGCTGGACACTGGCTTTCTGTGCTCTTGATTCAGTGTTGTTTCCACTTTACCATGACGCTTAATATAATCTTCCTGGAATCGTCAATGTTCCAACACTCTGGAAACCATAATACTGCCTACTTTCAAATAAATGTTTTTATCTAAGTGGTTAAAAGGAACCATTTAGTAAAAGGGAAAAATGATTTTCAAAAAAGTATTTGAGGATCAAAAACACTATAGGGAAATGCTTTAGGATTCCAAAGAAGAAATTAAACAGAGAAAAGTCCCTTTCATATTCACTGGTGGGTAGATGAAAGTAAAAGTTCTCAAATATGAAAGAGTTCTGGGATTCATCTGGATACATTTGCTTGTATTTCCAAAAGGTAAACCACATAATATAAAAGAATGTTTCTGGCCAATTTAACAGCCTTAGGAGGACAGTTTGTGGTGTCACCACACAATTTCCTTTTATATCCCTGCTGCTGATATTGATTTGCCTATTGTTCTCTCTTTTGGCCTCCTTTTCCAACATCATTGAGACTGTGCGAGTGCTAGAGAAATAGTAAATTTGAAGGTTATTTCCAAAGACTCTTTCTACATATAATCTCTTTGAGGTGAAGGACATGAATACAGTCATGCTAGTTTTTAACAATTAAGGACTGTAGAGAATATGACTATTGTCTCACACAAAAGTCAGAAGCATCTATGCTCGCTCTATCATGGGATTTTTTCGGGACAATGAAGATTCAGGCCTTCTCTGCCTAACAAAATGACTCATCAGTTGACAGAGTGATCCCTCTCTACAATCAGCCTCCATATTCCCTTTCCCAACTGAGTACTGACTCCACGCCTTTAAGATTGCCCCAGAAAGAAAACTTTGCTTATGTGAATCCAAATCATAAGTATCTAGTGGTTTCATTAACCTTGTATTTGCATGCCCCTAAATGTTAATAAAACTTTTGTGGGCTGATCTGTGAACCTAACCACTATTTGAACATTGTTGCTTTGAGGAGCTACATTCCCATTCCAAAAAACTGACCCAGGCACATTTGATAGGGATTTTTTGAAGTATACATGGTTTAAGCCTTAGAATGCTATGAATAATAACAACAAAGTTTGAGAGTGGTTTGAGGAACTAGATAACATTTGCAGCCATTCTTCAAATGCTTGTGGAATTTTGCAATTTTGCAATAGTAGATAAAACAACTGAAAAAGAAATCCAAAAACCTGGATTCATGTCCTAGCTCTTCTACTTACTAAGCTATTTGACCTTGATCCAAAATACTTAACATGAACCACAATTTTCTCTGTTGGAAATGGGTGTAATTTCCATCCCATTAAATCTCAGGCTTGTGAGGCAGCACAGGTCAGTTGTGGGACCTTGACTTCAAAGTGATACAAATGCAGGTTTGGATTTTATCTTGACTACTTACCATAACAGTGAATTTCTCTGAGTCTCAGTTTCTTACTTTTAGAATTTAGGAGGATTCAAAATAATATGTACCTAATAAGTTCTTGGCCAATGAATAACTGCAATGATCTTAAGAGATGTGGGAGGTGCCTGAAAACTGTAGAGTATTATCTAATTTTATCTATATTAAAAAAAATTAATGCTTATTTGAGAGAGAGAGAGAGAGAGAGAGAGAGAGAGAGAGAGCCCAAGCAGGGGAGGAACAGAGAGAGAGGGAGACACAGACTCAAAAGCAGGCTCCTGGCTCTGCGCTGTCAGCACAGAGCCCAGTGCGGGGCTCGAACTCACAAGCCTTCAAGCCATAAGATCATGACCTGAGTGAAAATTGGCAGCTTAACCGACTGAGCCACCTAGGTGACCCATCTAATTTTATCTATGTTGTTAAACATATGAATATGTACTTCCATTATGCAATTTAGATTACAACTTGAGATCAAAATGTATACTGAACTTGATGCTTAATATATATCTTTCTGACTAGAATAATTGAATGCAGGACAAGGGAAGTGAGAGGTTTTATCTCTCTTGATTATGACTTTATTCCTACAACAGTGTCATCACAGAGTAGGCGCTAGATAGTACACTCACATGAACAGGGCACTCATGTGTCAGGCATCTTATCTTCATAACAACCCTGCGATCCAAGTACTATTATTAGCCACAATTTACAGGTAAGGAAACAGTGACACTGATCAATCTCACAGCCAGTAAAAACCAGAGACAGGACTTGAACATGGTCTCGCTCCAGAGCCCGTTCTCTTAAATGTTACACTTTACCAGAGATTAATATTTGTTGAATAAATGGGTGAACCCCCATCTTCTTGTACACTTCTTTGTTAATCACTAAACCATAATAACAGTAAAGATATAATGTTAGTTAAACCCATTTCGTGAAGAAGGATGGTCATTCCCTTCTGTCTTCATACAAAGTGACCCAGAAAACTTCCTTGGGGCAAAACAGAGAAAATGGATTCATTTTCTGAGCATGCCCAAGGCCAGATCACCTAGGGCAGTGAGAGGCAAAGCAGTTGTATGCCTACTAACTGCAGCATTTTCTCCTTCAATTCAATCCCATTGAATACATTTATACTCCTGATAAACTGTAGGGTAAACTGTGTTCTATGGAGAGGTCTATCAGTAGTGGCTTTCTCTCACAAGGACTAGACCTCAAAGAAGCTGCTGGTCTATTGGCAGATCTAGGAAGTAAAACTCACACTTCCTAGATTGTATTCTGGCTTCTCCATTCTGTGATTCACTCACCTTTGGATTTTTCATTTTCTCTACTCAGAAGTAAGCACTTTCTAGGCTGGATAGTATTTGCCCTCAAAGTCAGCTCATGTCATAGAAGAGCTGTGAAACAGCTGTGGAACCTTACAGAATACAAAGCTCAGCCTTAGTTTCTTAATAATACTTGTTGCTTCTAATTTATACATCTCTTTTGTGCCGATATGAAATAATGCATCAAGAACTATAAATTGCTACTCAAATGGAAGGAATTTTGTTGTTCTTGCAGAGCTGGGGAGGCAAAATGGCAGAGTGGTTAAAGTCGGAGTCCTGCACAGCACTGCCTGATTCCTGATCCACATGATCTATGACTCTCTTGTGCCTTCATCTCAAAAGTGATGACAATAATACTTATATCATGTGGATTTTGCAAGGGTTAACAGAGTTAACACACGTCAAGTTCCTACAATAGTGTCTGGCATGTGATGGCGATGTCTTAATAAATGTTATTATTGAATTACTACAGTGTGTAATTGAATTACTATAGTGACCAGGTATGGCCTAACTGCCTTTCTCCTCTCAGGAGAGCTGCTAGGATGCCCCCACATAAGCCTCCATCCTGCCTGTCCGGGAGCTAAGTGTGAAGTTGTGAAGCTCACTAAGTATTTAACCAGCCATGGAATCTGATTGCTGTCAGATTTCAGTACAGTTCTCCAGGGGAGAAATATTTTATCTCAAAAAATATTGTCTGGAAGAAGCCATTTGGTGTACTTGAAGTCTGATTATAGCATCGTTTGATTTACAAAATGTACCTGTCTTAGCAGTCTTGGTGAATTCCAAATTTCTAACCTCTAAATTACATAACAAGTATTTTACCAAGCCACAATCTGAGTCATATTCATGCCCTTTTCAGTAGTAAAAATGTTTCACTCTATTCAAGAAACACAAGTATTGTGGCTGGATTCAGAAAGACATTAGATAGATAGATAGATAGATAGATAGATATGGTAGTGGTAGGAACTTATTTTTTTTTACTTTATTTATTTATTTTGAGAGAGAGAGCAGGGGAGGGGCAGAGAGAGAGGGGGAGAGAGAGAGACAGACAGAGAGAGAGAGAGAGACAGAGAGACAGAGAGACAGAGAGAGACAGAAAATCCCAAGCAGGCTCTGCACCATCAGCACAGAGCCAAATGCAGGGCTAGAACTCACAAACCATGAGATCATGACCTGAACAGAAAGAGCAGAAATCAAAAGTTGGATGCTTAACCAACTGAGCCATCCAGCTGCCCCATGGCTGCAGGAATTTAAGATGAATTGCATTCTTAGCTTTACTTGAAAGATAGCTATAGAATGATAAATTGAGGAGGTAAAGAACTGTCATAAAATGGTTAATATTTACAACACATCCTATGTATTCTTCTGGTCTACTAGCTGAATGTTGAATCAGATAGATTTGAGTCAGAATACAGGCTGCTGGTAGCTGAGAGCAAATTTTCAATCTCTTTAAGCCTCATTTGACGTATCTGGAAAATGTAAGTAATAAAAGTACCTACTTGATAAGACCCTTGAGAAAGTTAAATGCACATTTATAAAGCAGTTAGGATGTCTAACTCAAAGCTGTTTGACAATTATCACATGTATAGACATTAGGGATTCCTTGAAAATACACATTGAGTTTGATTTATGCCTAATATCTGTTTTTTTTCTCTCTCAATAATGTTTATGATCTTAAGGACAAGGAATAAAACAAAGAGATGAAAATCAACTGAATAAATAAGAACACATATTTTTTAAAGAAAACACTAGCATTGGGGTGCCTGGGTGGTTCAGTCGGTTAAGCGTCCGACTTCAGCTCAGGTCATGATCTCACAGTCCGTGAGTTCCAGCCCCGCTGTGTGCTGTGTGGTGACAGGCTGTGTGCTGACAGCTCAGAGCCTGGAGCCTGCTTTGGATTCTGTGTCTCCCCCTCTCTCTGCCCCTCCCCTGCTCATGCTCTCTCTCCTTCTCAAAAATAAATAAAAACATTTTTTAAAAATTAAAAAAATAAAATACTAGCATCTCATCAAAAGTTAAAAAAAATTGTAAATCAACACAGAAGTGGTTGTTCAAGTTCTGAAAATTCAATGGATCTCCAAACCAGAAAGCTGTAAGTCTTCAGTACTAGAGAATCATAAAGACTAGCTGGGGAGGAGAAAAAGAAAGAAGAGCCCGCTAAGAAGAAAAATAAGGAAGTCTGGGAGTTCTTAAAAAAATCAAACAGAGTGTCACGGGGATCTGAATAAATGAGACAGTTTAAAATGAAAATTTCCTCCCTCAACTTCAATAAATACTCATTGAGTGAATAACATACGCAAAGATCCAGAAAAACAAGGTGATAAAACATGTTCTCTGCCTTTAAGAGAATTTCAATACCATAACAGGGTTATTATAGCAGGAGTTTATGCAAGGAGACGGGAGTAGAGAGGAGAGAACACCTCGATCTGTTTGGCAAAGGGTGGTGGTCGAAGCAGCCTTAACAAAGGAGGTAACAGGTGGGTTGAATTAGAAAGATGACTATTAATTGTCTGGGAAGAATGAAGGATAGGGCATTCTGGGCAGATAGACCACATGCAAAACCACCAGAGGCTTGAAATAGCCTGGCATGCTTGAGAAATTGCAGGTTTGGGGTCCTTTAGGGCCTTTGCACTCTTTATGAATTCTGTGTAGGAGGTTCGCTCAGCTACACTTCAGGTGCACATACATTCTAGCCATTCAAGTCTCAGCTTAAATGTCACACCTCTATAAAACTTTCTCAGACAGATCACATAGCTTAATTTAGCCCCTTGTCATTCTAGAGCAAATAACTTTTTCATTATGTTAGGAGAGTGTACTAATGTTTTTTTTTCTAATTTCCCTTATTAGCTCATTGTTTACAAGCTATTTGACCCTAACAGTTCCTTGACAACAGGCACCCTATCTTATTGACCACAGTATCCTACTGCATAGAATTCTGCCGACCATCAAGTGGACACTCAATAAATATTTGGTTAATAAATGAAGTAGGTTGGACATATAATCAAGGGACAGAGGTTGAAGGGATTTGTAAGCCATCATAAAGATTGTGTATATTCAATAGGTGGAAAAGAACTACTGGTGATTAATAAGTAGGAGAAAATATATAAATAGTTTCCTCTTAGAAGATCACTCATGATTATACAGAAGATGCATTTGAGAAGAATGGGGCTGGTTTGAAATCTAAGGAAGTAACTAATACATGACATCTACAGTGAGGAATGTGAAGATGTGACTGATTGAAAACAATTTTTAATTGGAAGGACCTAAAGGTGAGGACCGGACCCAACACTCAGGCTTATAACATGTACACAATACAAATACTTCAAAATTGAGTTTTCAAAGATTTAAGAGAGTCAATAGTATAAAAAGAGGAAAAGCATACAAAGAAACTGAAAACAGAGGGAAAGTTGTGGCAACATAGAAGTCATTGGTGGCATTCCAGAGCAGAAATGGTGGAAGGGATCTCTTGCTACCAAGAGCAAATTAATATGATGGCTGTTAACAGCTATTCCACTCTTCATCATTGGCTCCACCCTACACCACGGTGCAGGGGGTGAAGGGGCGGGGAGTGGATTCAAACAGACTTGATTCAAACAGCCCACAAGAGCAAGCTCTATCCACACCCCTCACAGAAAACTTCCCCTGGACACCACTCAGGCTAATAAGTACAAACACTAGCGGCAGCAAGATACATTTCAGGAAATAGTCCAAGAAGTGTACAAGCACTTTTCTTTATGCACAAGCCTTGCAGGCCAACTTGGGGGTCAATGGAAAGTGAATTCCAGAGTCCCAGATTCCTAGATAAGGGGGTGTCTTGGGCACAACCTGATCCCTCCCCATGGCCTTAGAGATTCCTTGATCGGTGTTAAGAAGCACAGCTGGGGGAAGACCAGAGCATGAAGGTCCAAGTCAAACGCCAGTTCTACCTGGGTCTAAAGTCAGGATGGATTGCAGAAGGAGCTCAAGAACTCACATCCTGTCATCTTGAAACCTCACAGAAATAGACTAAGAAATCTCCCTCTGCAGGAGTCCCAACAAAGTCTGGTTGTTCCTCAATCACTCTAAGTGGTCACAAGCCCGTCCCATCGTAGGCATCAATCATCTTGGCAGGGAGGAATGTGGTTGACTATTTGACTTAACCTGGACCTATGCTGTACCCTGGGGGAGGGGCGTGAACACCATAGTCTGAGAAGGGAGCAGTAGTGGAGGCCAAGAGAGATAAGGTGAAAGGATGCAGAGGGGCTGTGATATTTATGTGTGCACTACTGTTGGACACGAAGGAAGATTCCAGGGTCCTATGGAGGGGAAACTAAAAAGGAATTGGAATATATGAAGCAGCACATGGAAGTATGATCCCAAGAGAAAGGAAAAATATAATTAGAGCAAAGAGAAGGGGGCAAGGCCTGATGATAGCTTTGTCAGGGAAAATCTGTGCATGTTTGAATGTAGAGGAGGAGAGCTTCAAATTTTAATATACATATAATGTTTGTTGTTAAAATGTAGATTTTGATTCAGCAGGACTGAGGTGGGGTTTGAAATTCTGCATTTCAAATAACCTCTCAGGTGATGCTGCTGGTTGATAGATCTCACCTTAAGAAGCCAGGATATAAAGAATTAGGTATGAAAGAAAGAATGAAATTGAAGGGGCTGCAAAGAAAGGAGACATGAAAACAAGATTCCCTGAAGCACTCCTCTTTGGGAGTGGGGACATTCCAATGCTCTGTGAAGTATGGAAGAGTATTCGGATCATCTAGCATAAGCATGAAGAAGTAATGTTGCGCTTGTGAATGTCTTGTCCTTCCTATGCCCACGCTCAATGAAAACATGGCTTTCGTGTGTGCGTGTCTGTGTCCAAGGATGTGTGTCTGGGCGTGTGTGCCCGCATACGTGTGTGTGCATGTTGGATTCTTTTGACAGTCTAGCAGCTGACCACAGGCTTTCAGTCACATTGTTAGTGCTTCCCTCATGACCTCATTTTTAACCAGTCATATAAATAATGAAACTGAGTAAATTAGGGCTTCACAGAGTCTTCTTTCGACAATTCAGAGATCTGAAAACCATATAAATTTGCCAAGTAATGAGGTGTCAGCACCTTAGGGTGACAATACTAAAAAAGTACCTCGTTAAAATAAGGAAGTAATCATTAGCGAAAACTTATTTCTGCCACTTTTGAGCCGAAACAAAAATAACGTCAGTTTTTTCCACAGATATTGACCTCAACAATGACTTTTCTAAAGCATTAAGTGGGGTACTGTCATGACAAATATTTTCAATAAAGCCTTTTATTTGAAGTTTCAAAAAATTTTTTACAACGCATCTACCATCCCACTGTCTCAATTAACTATTGGGAAATAACATATTTTTGCAAGTGAAGAATGTGTAACCTAAGGATTTTATCTTGATTATTCCTCTATGAAGCGTTATTAATTCTCTGGATGTATAATTTGTCCCTTAGTATCTTGAAGACCAGCTAAAATTTGAAAGAATTTTTTCCTCCTCATGGCTCCTCACTCCATTTAATGCTCATTTTACTGTCTTGGAAACAGGAGAGTAAAACAGAAATCATGGGAATAAGTCTCTGAAAACCTGATTTTCTTGATTCTGCAAATATTTTTTTTCTTAATGTATATTAAGTCACTAAATTCCCCTCCTCCTATTTTTCTTACTTCCCATGTTAAGTCTTTCATTTCCTTTGTCTGGACTTCTTTTTGACTGGCTTTCTCCATTACTGTCTCTACCTCATCTTTCCATTTCAGCTTATATATCACCTCTTTAGAGAGGTTTTCTTAATCTCCCCTCCATAAAGTGAGACCTTTTGTTATTTTCTCTCACAGCACTCTGCTGAATTCCTTCATAGCAGTAATCATAATCTGCCTGTGTTTGTTTACTTGATTATTTTGTCTTGTCTTTAGAATGCCTCCTGTACAAGCTCAGGTAAATATTTTCCCTTGTTTTTGGTTGTAAGCCAGAACCAAGCAGTATATTGCATATGATTTACTCTCATAATATGTGTTAATGACTATAGGAAGGAGAGAAGGAATATTCCATAAGTTCTTTTAAAGTAGGAATTTGCTCTTTAATCTCTATAAACCTCAACTTTGTAGTCCCATGCTTCACATAGAGTAGGTGCTCAATAAATATCGGTTGAAAAATAAATAGATGATCAGGAAAGTGTCTGCAAATGTGAATAATTTCACTCTCAGTAGCCACAAGAGACAGAAGAAGAAGAAGCAGAAACCAGAAAGTCATGTATCCACCAACCACAAGTACTCTTTTGATTTTGGTTGATATTTGTGAGGCTTTTCCCTGGTCTTTCCAAACATACTCTAGAAATGCTTTACCCAGAGGACTTGTCTAAAATATAACAGGGAAAAAATTATCTAATTTTCTCCAAGGTTTCTGTTTCTATCAACCTATGTGTTTAAAAACTCTGTAGTGCTCATGGGGATCACCCTCAGGAAAAGTGGACAGATACTTAGAAAAACCACAATCTTTCACCACAGTGGAGTATGCACTGATCATGACCAGTGAGCACCTTCAGACATTCTTACTGATCATGACCAGACAGCACCTTCAGACATTTTGTGCTTAATGGCATGCAGTTCATTTTTTCTCCACTTGTCACTTAGAACCAGAACCACAAGTTTATTTATCAGAATAAAAGATTCACATAGATGGCTTTTGCTTAAGAGTTAACAATGTAAGTCTAATTGCTAGGGTCCGTGTCCACTCCCCCAATTATATGTGTGACCTTGAGCAAAATGTTTAATCTTTTTAGGACTACTACCCACAACATGAACATAATAATATTTAATTCATGGGGATTTTGTTTCCATTCAGTAAAATAATTCAGGTAAATATTTGCATCTGTACTGCCAGGAAGTTATTAGTGATTAGTAATTCCTAGTGCTAATGTTAAGAATGTGGTAAGAGCTTGATATTAGCTGCATGTTAGCTATCATCATTACCAACTTTATGATTGTTTTTCAGTTGTAGAAGGAAACTCAGATATTTGAAAAAAAGTAGAGGAGATAAGAAGAAAACATTTGCTACTTGCTTTATGGACATTCAGAAGTTATGAATACCATCATTACTCTTTCCTGATAAAACAGGATGAGAGGGAGCATCAGGCCTTTCTTCTCCACAATACACTGGAATCCCCCAGGAATGGGAAAAGTTTCTTCACAGTTGCATGAAGAGACCCCAGTGTGTTTTTTGTTTTGTTAAGTCATTCTATTGTATTTTTTTCTGTATTTCTTGGCCTTTCAAGTTTTATATCAACAGTTAGGTGTGTTAACATTGTTAGATAACAATTCCATTGAAATAAACTGGAGTAGGGGCACCTGGGTGGCTCAGTCGGTTGAGCACCTGACTTCAGCTCAGGTCATGATCTCGTGGTTCATGAGTTCGAGCCCTGAGTCAGGCTCTGTGAAGACAGCTCAGAGCCTGGAGCCTGCTTCAGATTCTGTGTCTCCCTCTCTCTCTGTCCCTCCTCTGCTTGTGCTCTCTCTCTCTCTCTCTGTCTCTCTCTCTCTCTGTCTCTCTCTCTCTGTCTCTCTCTCAAAAAATAAACATTAAAAAAAATTTAAAAACAAGGAAGTTTCTTTAAAAAAATAAATTGGAGTAAAAGAGAATGGCAGCACTCACAATGAAAGAGATGAATCTGTATTAAAAATAGCATTTTAACAATTCTTCAGAAAAGCCATTGCCATGCCAATCTAACTAACCCACTTTGTGTGTGTGTGTGTCCATGAGTATGCAAATATACTGAATTGATTACAAAGGCTAAAGTTGTTAAAAGTATACCTTCTGTCAATACATTCCCCCAAAAGTCTCAATTCCATCCTTACTTGAAAAACTAATATGGGGTACCTGGGTTAAGCGTCCGACTTCAGCTCAGGTCATGAACTCATGGTTCCTGAGTTCAAACCCTGCTTCAGGCTCTCTTGTCTCTGGCTCTCTGTTGTCAGCACAGAGATGCCCGCTTAGCATCCTCTGTCCCTCTCTCTTTTCCCCCGTCTCTCTCCCTCCCCCCCATTTCTGCCCTTCACCCACTCATGTGTGCACTCTCTCTCTCTCTCAAAAATAAACATTGAAAAAAGTAATATACCCAAACAATGCATTCACAAAGTTACTATCCAAAATACTCTATCCCCCCACCTTGCTCTGAATACCTATTACTATCTTATAGATCTGACAGTTTATTTATTGTCCATCTCCCTTACTAGAATGTAAGCCCTATGAAGACGAGGAATTTGTTCATCTAAGTCATAACTGTATCTCTAGCATATAGTAGATACTCAATAAACACCTGTGGCATGAATGAATATCCCTTAAAATCTGTGAGATGTCAAGGCAATATACTTATATGCACAGCACAAACCATGGGAAAATCCTTAGTTGAACTCAGTAAAAGCAACAGTGTGGTGTGGCATAAATATCAGTCGAAGTTTAGATTTTAGACTTGGTTCTGCCACCAAATGTGACAATCTAGGCAGAGATTATGGCTTTCATCTGTGTCAAACGACATAGATGATTAAGAAAAAAAAAAGCATCTTCTTTTCTGTATTTGATTCAATTCACCAAAAATTATTTCTTGCTAAGTGTCTATTAAGAAACTCAGATTGTTTCATGGGATAGAGTTGTGGGGGGATGGGCAGGAGAAGTGGCAGGGAGATAGCCAATGTCTTTAAAGAAATCTTTACACCCAGGAAGTTATTAGATTAGCATACAGGACAGGATAAGCATTGACACAATTTTGTTATTCGGTTACTACTTTAAAAATACGAGTTTCCTCTTTTGATTCTTTGTTCTGCAAAATAAAACTGGTAAGAATTCAAAGCAAAATCTAATTGAAATTGTAGAAAATAATAAAACTGTCATACAGTTATTTCCAATATTGTTATTAATTTATAATTTGAAGTATTGCTAAATTTAGCTTTTATTAAAGCTTATGGAAACATAAAAGTGAGTATATTAAAATATAGATCTAATTCCTCCTATTCATTATTCCATTGTTTTAGATTGCAATTTGTTTTAATAATGGGCTGCCTTCATTTGAAAAGCACAAGCTGCAATTTGTTAATTTTTTGCTTGCCTAAGAAAAGTCTGTAGCCATCTTACTGCTATGATAAGTGTACGACACTGTAGTAAGTTTGTGAATAAGTGTTAATGAAGTATATTTAGTTGTCATCTGAGTGTGTAGAAACCTGTAATATGATCTGGAGAGAAATAATGGAAATCATGGTAACATACATCTTTTAAAAGTTTTACACAGTATTCCACTGTTCAAGTAATAACTGCAATGTATTTTAAAGCTTTGAGATAAAATTGTAATATGAAATTTCTAATTTAATAAAAAAGTATCAAACTTCACATTAGTTCCAAGTCTGCTGTTCTAGAACAGACTTCCCTTGCAGCAATCTTATATTTGCACAGCGAATCTCTTTACATAATATACAGAAACTGGACTACAGTGTACTATATAATGACAAAAGAATGTGAGACTTCTGAAAGCCTCAGTAACCACAAAACACATAATAATTTAAAAGAACAGATAATTAGAAAGAAATTTTTGCATCAGGGTCAAATAAGGCAGAAAAAGGGAATGTTCACTCAATATTCCCTTCCATTCAATAAGAAAAACAAATGCTTGTTATGCTGATGTCCAAAATAATTTTTTAAATTGTTATTTCTAGTTAGTAGACTTATAGGTCATGTATACTGCACTATAAGAACAACTCTAATAGCTTCCCAGCCTTAGGAAAGAACTAGAAATGAGCTATGAATAGTGAAAAGTGAGTCATCGTTACAAATAGATAGAATGTGCCACTGAAACAAATAGCAAAAGGCCAGGCCTAAAATGTTATCACTTTAAAACAGCATACTTTTTCCCATTTTCTTGGGTAATATTATTCATCACTGGCCTTGAACATTTGTGTCCAAGGCAATATTGCATACAGAAAGAGCGTGGATGGACTTTGGAGCTCTGAATTCTAAATCAGACTCTGTCAATTTCTAGGGAAGAATTTGGGAAATTACTCACTTCCCCTGAGATCCATCTCCCACTTTGGCAAAAATGTAGGTCACACCTCTTGCTTCAAGTTTCGTGGGAAAGATTAAAGGAAAAGTATCTGACATTATCCTAGTACATAAATGACATTCAATAAATACTAGTTTCCCTTTTTCCTTTCTTAAAAATGCAAAGCAATCCAAGAAAAGCCAAGTGTTGTCTATGTGTATTGCATAAAAATTTGAACATTCCAAGCAATAAATAGCTTGAGTTTGGCAGTCATGAGTTATCTTTAATTAGAGTGTCTTTTTTTTCCCCCAATAATAAACTCAGGACTTTTTATAAAGATAATATAATCACTTCTTGATTCTCAGTTTAATGACCTACAGCCACATGAACCAAACCACACACGCCTCCCAAATGGATAAAAATTCCTTTGTTCTGTAATAGCAATATAATGGGACATTGTAACACAATGTAACAGGTAGCTACGCTTATAGTGAACATAGCATAATGTATAAATTTACCTAATTACTGAACAGTACACCTGAAACTAATGTAACATTGTGTATCAAATATACTCAAATGAGAAAAACCACTTTACACATATATTACACAAGTAATAGACATGAAATACTGAAAGTCAAAGACACCTCCATAGTTACCTTAATATAAGGAAGACATCACAGAATTTTCAGATAGAAAATGAATTCTGGCTATAGTTTCACATCATATAAGTATACCTTTCTGAAGTGATAATGACTTCAATATGGTAGACATATTAAAAGCAAAGGCTGAATTGTGAAGGCTTTATTCTTTCTTTCTTAAATTTCACCATGTGCTCTAAGGATTAGTGTATTAAAAGCCAAATTCAAAGGTTCCAGAATGTGTTAAGTTTGAAAGCTATCACCATGGACAGCAAGACTTAACATAGGAAAATGGATATCCCTGCTTCTCTTTTGTTCCCCATTTCTTTTCTCTCCTCTGTACCTACTATACCATAGATTCTTAATGGATGCTTGTTGGATATATTAACAAATGAATGAGAGATCTTAAAAAACTTCTAAAATTTTAAATGAAAATGTACGAAGGTGAATCACTTGGCTGGTACTTATTGTTATCGTAACTAAAGGAACCACAGTAGGACACTATAGAACTGTGCAGAAGGGGTAAGTGCATTTGTGCTTCTAAAGATAAAGATTAGATGTTTTTCCAGAAAAAGGAAAATTACCTAAAATCACTGCAAAAGGTAACAGATGTTGAATTTGATCCAAGCATTCCACTAAAAGCTGGGAATACAAAGATGAGTATAGTGCTCACTTTCAAGAAATTTATAGTATCAAGGGAGAAATTAATTCACAAACAACCTGAAATATATGTAAAATAGACATAAAACAGACATAAAAATTACACACACACACATACACACACACACACACTACTGTGCTCAGAAGCAGGAGCAATCTATGCTGCTGGGGATATAGGGTATAAGCAGGACGGGGGAGCACTGAAATATGCCTCTAAGGGGACAGTTTAATTGGGTCTCAAAGATAAGCCAGATGTCACCAGTCATACAAGTTGAGGCAGAATATTTAGGCATCCAGTAGTGGATGTGAAACAGCAGAGAGGCCCCAAACCAAAGTGACCAGTTTAGGGAAAGGTAGGGAGATCAATTCAGTACACAGCAGGTTAAAAAAATATGAGGGTAGGGAAGACTGGATAGAGAGGGGCTTGTTTGCCATATGGAAGAATTTGGATTCTATACTATATGCCAGTGGTTTTCAAGGTATAGAATAGAGTCTCCTTAGGGCTTCCTGGAAGTAAAAGTTTCTTAGCTTTTAACTGTTTGGGCTTCTAAATAACATTTCCTTTATTAAAAAAAAAAAAAGGTTTCTAAACCTCTATTATAGGCAATGAGCTTGTGAAAGGGAAATTTGTTTGTTTCAGAGAGTAATTTGGACAGATTTACGTTTCAAGAAGTCATTGACTAGATTTTAGTAGAGGTAGAAGGAGCCTGAGATTAGATCGTAAGAATAATTAGATCACCCAAGTAAAGATCTGGGAGCCTATTCCCAGATGGCCACAGGCAGGATGAAGAGCAGGTCACTGGAACAGAAGCAAATGGTCTTTGGAACTCTTTTCCACCTCCCTGGATTAAATGATTGAACTCCATATTAAGAGAAGGCAGATCAGGATTAGTCTCAGGTTTTAATTTAGGGTTTTGCATATGTAAAGGCACCAATGGTAAGGGATAAAAGTAGGATTAGGCTTGGATGCAAAAATGTAAATTGAAGTTGAAATACTGTAGTCCTTATAAGTGAATATGCGTATTCAAGTGTTGGACATTAAAGTGTGGGGAAAGAAAAAAAGATCTATACTAAGGATACAGCTTTGAGAGCTAGTGGCATAAGAGTGTGTCTCCATACATAAGTATGTAGTGGGTCACTCCAGGAACAGATAAGTACATGAAAGTTCCAAAAATAAAGTGTGTTTTGTTTTATTTAAGGAATAGGCAGAGGAAGAGAAATCTGTGAAAGAAACTAAGTAGGAAAGGAAGAAGAAACTAGGAGAATGTAGTGTCATGTCACAAGGTAAAGCAGTTCCAAGGAAAGAGTCAAACACTGCAGAAAGATGTAAAGACTGAGGAGAATCTATTGAATTTGGCAATGTGCATCTCCTTAAAGACCTTAGCTAAAGCAGATCTGTTGATGGAATAGTGAAAGCAGAAATGGTGCTACAGTTTGAGAAAGTTAGGAAGTCATCGAATGGAAAGAAGGTACTGAGATTTCATTTAGAGGCACTTCAGCAGCAAAAATACTGATTTGTGTGTGTAGAGTTTGGTAGAGACTTCAAGAAAGTCAACATGGCTATAGGGCAAAACCAATAAGTATGAAATTTCTACTTACTTATGAGACCAGTACCATCTTAAATGTGGTATTTATTGGTGGTAAAAATCACAGGATTTTTTTTTTAATTTTTAATGTTTCTTTATTTTTTGAGAGAGAGAGACAGAGTGTGAGTAGGGGAGGGGCAGAGAGAGAGAGGGAGACACAAAATCCAAAGCAGGCTCCAGGCTCCGAGCTGTCAGCACAGAGCGCGATGCAGGGCTCGAACTCCCAAGCTGTGAGATCATGACCTGAACCGAAGTCAGATGCTTAACCGACTGAGCTACCCAGGCGCCCCCAAAATCACAGGATTTTTAAAGGAAATTAAGAAGCAGTTTTGGAGTAAAAAATAAACTCATAGACTTGAAGCTTGATAACTGATTTATAACTTTGTCTTTTCATCCTGGATTCATTTCATTATGCTACCATGAATGTAGGGAATTAGATCAAACTAATAAGAGAAATCAAAATCAAAATGCCATGTTAGGGCTATCACCAGAGAGTTGGTGCCAGGAATTGGCAAATCTCTGTGTGCTTCGGTCTTGAAAGTGGAAGAAACACTGAAGCATTTAGAAGGCAATAACCAGGACAAAGAACATGTAAACAGCTGTTTCCTAACTAGGAAACAGATCCTTGAAGAACACCATGGTTGTTCTAGCATTAACAATGTGATTTTTTTTGTTGTTGAAGTTCAAGGGCTAACATATTTAGTTAATTTGGTGAGGAAAGCATGACCTACTTTCTACAACTATGCTCCGTGAGAGCACAAGTGAACTTTACTTTTCAAGGACTCTCCATTTTTTTCCCCAAGAGGAAAAATAATTACTTATAAAACATTTAGGTTTTTTTGGAGTGGTGGGGAGGTGGGAAGTGGGGGTAAAGAATATCATTTAAAGATTTATGTTTCCTTTCACTTTAATGAAAATTCTATGACCTTTATTTATGAACTAACATGTTTCTAAATAGCTCTTAAAAGTTGAATTCTTCTAACCCTGTTTTATTGAACAGGCTGAAGTCCATCCCACCCCAAACCCACAGTCTTTTTACTGTTTTGTTGAGATTGACTGATACAGGTACAGAAAATCTATAAATTCCTTGAAATAAGATGGCTACATCCTCAGGGCTTCATAGACAGATGTTCAATACATGCTTACTGGACTAAGGTAAGTCATATACAAAATAATAGTGGCCAAAATTTCACTTATTTGAGGGATGATATCATCTTTCTTCTTTTAAAAAAATGCTCCCCAGCACTTACAAATTAAAGAACTCAATAACTATTTGTCTTGAAAATAGATTTTGTTTGGATCCACTTGATTGGTTGACAAAGTTATTATTTACTCAAACAGGAATAGTTTAGCCCAGATATTAAGAAATCAATGCCCATGATTTGACCAAGCCCCATCTTGGATATAGAGCTTACTTAAAAAAAAGGCAGGGGAAGGGGGGGTAGAGCTAAGATGGTGGTGTAGTAGGAGGACCCTAGGATTGCCTTGTTCCTCAAACAGAGCTAGATAACTATGAAATCATTCTGAATAACCATGAAATCAACCTAAAGACTGATAGAACAAATTGCACGACTAGTGAGAGAGAAGAGGTCACATTGAGGAAGGCAGGAAGGAAGTGCAGAGACATGATTTGGGGGAGAAAGTGATCATGGGTGCTGTGGAGGGAGGGAGCCCTTGTTACAGAGAGAGGTGAGAAAGAGCTGAGTGTACAGGGGCATAAGGAGAACACTTCTCCAAAGGCATTGGCTGGGAAAATGAGAAAGGTTGATTTTTGTGAGTTTTTGCAACCAGTAGGGCTCAAAGACTAGAGTTTTAGAGGGTCTTGGGCATAGCTGGGATATAGACCTGAGGACAGTGCCTTGTTTCTGTGGAGGAGGCAAGAAACAACCCCAGGGCAAACTGTGTGACCTGAGGTTCACCTAAGTTGTATGAGGAGAGACTGTTTGTACTTTTTGGAGTCCATCTATGAGAGATGGCATTGTTTCCATGGGGACAATAGGGTTGGCAGGGACCATTTCTCTTCCCCATCCTTCAGCATAGGCACAGAGACACCTGTTGAGGGCAGCTAACCCAGACACTGTCTGTTCAGCCTTCTTTGCTCCAAAGCCCATGCCTTGTGCTCTGGCATGACCAGAAGTGGCAAGACCACTTCCCAGAGGATCAGCATATGTCTTTGTCACAGCAGGCCCCTAAAGTTTGCAATTTTAAAAGTCAGCAGGCTAGCTAAGGTAGAGCCCAAGGTGTGCTGCAGGGCTCCAGGCAAGCAAGTGACCCAGAAACAGACAGTGTGAGAACAGCGATCTGATAAATGCCTGTAATGCATGAGAGGAAAGTATTCTCTCCTCTGAAAGTGTTTCCCTGAGAGTAGCAAACACAGAGACCCTTCTCCGGGGACAAAGGAGTGGGCTGGCATCATTTCCCTCCTCTACCCCTCAGCATAAACTAACTTCAGTAAATAGTACAGTGCCTATGCTAGCTGCCTAACCTGTTTACAGCAAGTCCTGCCCCCCTATCCTCTGCCAGGGTACTGCTTCTCTTGGGCAAGTGTGCCTAAGAACCAGTGTGGCAGGGTCCTTCCCTAGGAAACCAGCACAAGCCCCCACAGATACCATGTCTACTAACCATAGTGTTCTGCAAAGCTTCAGTTCTAGGGGAAATAGCATCAGGTCTCTTTAGGCAAGCAGATCAGAGCACAACTAGTTAAAACTCACCACACTCTTGACAAGGTCCAAACACTCCCCACTCTGGGCAAGGAGAATCTCTGCAGACAATTGACCTGAAGGATAGAGCAGCCAAAACACAGCAGCAGAGTGAATTCAGCACACACCAGAGACACTGCTTGAAGTGCCAGGTCCTGAACATTATATGACCTCTTCTTAATAAAGTCATTATTCTCAAGAGCAGGAAACAAAACAGGCCTTTCTAACACAAAAAAGACAAAGAGCTAGACAAAATGCCAAGATGAAGAATCCATTCCCTCCAAAAAAGAACTAGAAAAGGTTACAACCAGGGATCTAATTGAAAAAGATGTAATATGCCTGATGCAGAATTTTTTTCTCACTTTCTTCTTTTATTAGGAAACAGACACAGGGCATATCACAGGGCGGGAAGCAGTGTGATGTCTCCTGGCAAGTCCAAGGACAATGGTAGCCAGAGTCAGAGTCACCGTGGCCAGGCCTAAGTCCAGCCCTAATGCAGAATTTAAAGCAACAAACATAAGGCTACTCACTGGGCTTGAAAAAAGCATGGAAGACATCAGGGAGACCCTTACCACAGAGATAAAAGGGCTAAAAAACCAAGCCGAAATGAAAAATGCAATAACCAAGATTCCAAACTGACTGAATGGAGTGACCACAAGGATGGAAGAATCAGAGGAATGAATAAGTGATATAGAACACAGAATTATGGAAAATAATGAAGCTGAAAAAAGAGAGAACGAAAAATTTTGGATCATGAAAGTAGATTTAGGGGTCAGTGACTCCATCAAAAGTAATAATATCCATATCACAGAAGTCCCAGAAGAAGAAGAGAGAGAAAAGGGGGCAAAAGATTTATGTGAAGAAATTATACCTAAAAACTTCCCTAATCTGGGGAAAGAAATAAACATCCAAATCTAGGAGGCACAGAGAGTTCCCAACAAAATCAGCAAAAGCAGACCAACTCCAAGATATATTGTAGTTAAATTTGCAAAATATAGTGATAAAGAAAAAAATCCTAAGAGCAGCAAGACAACACAACTAGAAGATCTAACAATTGTAAATATTTATGCCCCGACTTGGAAGAATCCAAATATATCAAACAATTAATAAAAATATAAAGGAACACATTGATAATAATATAATGATACTATGGGACTTTAACATCCCACTTATAACAATGGGCAGATCATCTAAACAGAAAATCAACAAGGAAACAATGGCTTTGAATGACACACGGGACCAAATGGACTTAACAGATGTATCTAGAATATTTTATCCTAAAGCAGCAGCAGCAGAATACACATTCTTTTCAAGTGTACATGGGACATTCTCCAGAATAGATAACATATGGGGTTGTAAATCAGCCCTCAACAGGTACAAAAAAGACCAACATCATGCCATGCATATTTTCTGACCACAACACTCTGAAACTTGAAGTCAACCACAAGAAAAATTTTGGAAAGAACACATACATGTAGGTTAAAGAACATCATACTAAAGAATGAATGGGTCAACCAGAAAATTAAAGAAAAATTAAAATATATATATATATAGAAACAAATGAAAGTAAAAACATCATGGTCCCAAACCTTTGGGATGCAGCCAAAGTGGTCATAAGAGGGGAGTATATAGCAATACAGGTCTACCTCAAGAAGCAAGAAAAATCTCAAATAAACAACCTAACTTTCCACCTAAAGGAGCTACAAAAACAACAACAAACAAAACCTAAAGCCAGAAGAATAGAAATAATAAATATTAAAGCAGAAATAATGATATAGAAGTGAAAAAAAAACAGTAGAACAGATCAATGAAACCAAGAGCTGGTTCTTTGAAAAAATTACTAACATTGATTCACCTGTAGCCAGATGTATCAACAAGAAAAGAGAAAGAACTCAAATAAATAAAATCACAAATGAGAGAAAATAAATAACCACTGACACTACAGATATGCAAACAATCTTAAAAGAATATTAGGAAAATTATATGCCAACAAATCGAACAATCTGGAAGAAATGGATAAATTCCTAGAAACGTATAAACTACCAAAACTGAAACAGGAAGAAACAGAAAAGTTGAACAGACAGATAACCAGTGGAGAAAATGAATCAGTAATCAAAAGTCCCCCAACAACAACAACAACAACAACAATCTTCCAACAAACAAAAGTCCACGGCCAGAAGTCTTCACAAGGGAATTCTACCAAACATTAAAAGAAGACTTAATACCTTTTCTTCTCAAACTATTCCAAAAAATATAAATGGAAGGAAAACTTCCCACCTCAATCTACCCCAACTCCAAAATCAGATAAAGATTCCACTAAAAAAGAGAACTACAGTCCAATATCTTTGATGAATATGCATGCAAAAATTCTCAACAAAATAGTAGCAAATTGAATCCAACAGTACATTAAGAGAATCATTCACCACTATCAAGTAGGATTTATTCCTCGTTTGCAAAGGTGGTTCAATATTTGTAAATCAAGCAACATGATACACCACATTAATAAAAGAAAGGATACGAACTATATGATTCTCTCAATAGATGCAGAAAAATCATTTGAAAAGTGCAACATCCCTTCATGATAAAAACCCTCAAAAAGTAGGGACAGAGGGAACATACCTGAACATCATAAAGGTCATATATGAAAAACCCACAACTAATATCATCCTCAATGCGGAAAAACTGAGAGCTTTTCCTCCATGATCAGGAACAAGACAGGGATGTCTGCTCTTACCACTGCTATTTAGCATCATACAGGAAGTCTTATTCTCAGTAATTGGACAACAAAAAGAAATAAAAGGCATTAAAATTGGCAAGGAAGAGGTCAAACTTTCACTATTTGCAGGTGACATGATACTCTAAGTAGAAAACCCGAAAGACTCCACCAAAAACAAGCTAGAACTAATGTATGAATTCAATGAAATTGTAGGATACAAAATCACCATACAGAAGTCTGTTGCATTTCCATACACCAATAATGAAGCAGCAGAAAGAGAAATCAAGGAATCAATCCCATTTAAAATTGCACCAAAAGGGGCACCTGGGTGGCTCAGTCAGTTGAGCACCTGACTTTGGCTCAGGTCATGATCTCACAGCTCTGTGAGTTCGAGCCCTGCATCGGGCTCTGGGCTGACGGCTTGGAGCCTGCTTCGGATTCTGTGTCTCCCTCTCTCTCTGCCCCTAACCCACTTGCATTCTGTCTCTGTCTCCCTCAAAAATAAATAAACATTAAAAAAAGTTTTAAAAAATAAAAAAATAAAATTACAGCAAAAACCATAAGATACCTAGGAATAAACCTAACAAAAGAGGCAAAGGTTCTATATGTTAAAAATTATAGAACACTTATAAAAGAAATTGAAGAGGACACAAAGAAGTGGAAAAACATTCCGTAGTCATGGATTGGAAGAACAAATACTGTTAAAATGTATGCACTACCCAAAGCAATCTACACATTTAATGCAATCCCCATCAAAATACCACACCAGCGTTTTTCACAGAGCTAGAACAGTCCTTAAAAATGCATGGTACAACAAAAGATCCCAGATAGCCAAAGCAAACTTGTAAAAGAAAAGTAAAGCTGGAGGCATCACAATTTATATTACAAAGCTATAGTCATCAAGACAGTATGGTACTGGCAGAAAAACAGACACATAGATTATTGAAACACAACAGAAAACACAGAAATAAACTCACAACTATATTGCAAATTACTCTTCAACCAAGCAGGAAAGAATATCAAATGGAAAAAAGACAGTCTCTTCAACAAATGGTGTTGCGAAAAATGGATAGCAATATGCAAAATAATGAAATTGGACCATTTTTTACACCATACACAAAAAATAAATTCAAAATGGATGAAAGACCTAAATGCAAGACAGGAAACCATCAAAATCCTAGAAGAGAACACAGGCAGCAATCTCTTTGATGTTGGCCATAGAAACTTCTTCCTAGATCTGTTTCCTGAGGCAAGAGAAACAAAAGCAAAAATAAATTATTGTGATTTCATCAAGATAAAAATCTCTGCACAATGAAGGAAACAATCAACAAAACTGAAAGGTAACCTACCGAATGGGAAAAGATATTTACAAATGACATCTGATAAATGGTTAGTATCCAAAGTATATAAAGAACTTATCAAACTTAACACCTAAAAAACAAATAGTCCAGTTAAGAAATGGGAAGAAGACATGCTGGGATTGCAAACTGGTGCAGCCACTCTGGAAAACAGTATGGAAGCTCTTCAAAATTTAAAAATATAACTACACTATGATCCAACAATTTCACTAATTGATAGTTATTTACCCAAAGGATTCAAAAATGCTGATTTGAAGGGATATATGAGCCCCAATGTTTATACCAGCATTATGAACAATATCTGAATTATGGATAGAGCCCAAATGTCCACTGACTGATGAATGGATAAAGAAGATATGGTGTGTATATGTATATATGTGTGTATATATGTATGTATATATGTATATATATACATATATGTATATATGTGTGTATGTATATATGTATACATACACATATATGTGTATGTATATACATACATATATACATATGTATATATGTATATACACACATATGTATATATGTATATATGTATATATATATACACACACACACAACACACACACTGGAATATTATTCAGCCATCAAAAAAATGAAATTTGCAACGATCTGGATGGACTAGAATGTATTATGCTAAGTGAAATAAGTCAATCAGAGAAAGACAAATACAATACAATTTCACTCATATGTGTAATTTAAGAAACAAAACAGATGAACATAAGGGGGAACCATGAGAGGCAAACCATAAAATAGATTCTTAACTATAGGAACAAACTGATGGTTACTGGAGGGGAGGTAGGTGGGTGGGATGGGTTAAATGGGTGATGGGGATTAACGAGGGCACTTTTGATGAGCACTGGGTGTTGTATGTAAGTGACGAGTCACTAAATTCTACACCTGAAACTAGTATTACACCACGTTAACTAACCGGAATTTAAATACAAACTTGAAAAAAGAATGTTTATGGCCAGAAAAAAAAAAAGAAATAAAGAAAGGAATCAATGCCAAGAGAGCCAAGGAGATAACAAAAAAGGGGGAAATGTGTGGGCGTAAGGGACTAGAGATACTGGTGACTGAAAGGAACCAGGCAGCAGCTATATCACTCCAAGAGATTATGCTGCACAGGCAGGCATCTGTCCAGATTGCCTGGTTTTTCAGACTTCAGAAATATGTATTTTGAAACTAAATCTCTCGATTTAAAATTTTTAACTCATTTGCTTTTAAACCACCACGTGATTGACTACTTCTACTCTAGGTAGATATTGGCAATTAAGGCCTTCAAACAACAAACCATTAAAAAAGGGTGAATAAATACAGTGAATAGATTATGTGTTCAGCCTGTGCCACTTGAATTACAAATACACTTTCTCAGTAACAAGGGTATAAAATACACTGCGTACAGCTGCAGGAATGATTATCAAATTCTCTTTTCTCTCTTCAGCTGCAGCAGCCTGTAATGCTACCATAATCTAAAAGTTGAACACCAAAATGATTAAGAAGAAAAAACACTTGGAGACTTTTGCATAATTCATCATTGCAGCTGGGACTGAAAGACACATTGTCTTGTAGCACAAATACATTATAAATTACAACACATAATGACAATTCAGTTAAAATATACTTAAGTGAAAAGATTTAAACTGTAATTTCTTCCATTATTAGAAACACTCACAAAACAGTTCATTCCTCCTAACCTAAATAAACACATTGCTAACTTTTAGATATATTTTATGCAATAACACTGTTTGATTGGAGAAGGAGATTTTGTGCAATTCACCCATGATCTATTCATTCCAAATGGCTCGATTGTAGGATTATTATTGTTCCATCACATGAGAAATGCATCAGGGCCCATTCGTTGGACAAAGCACACTGTAGTAGAAACACCACAAGTGGTGCCAACTTTTGTCACACTTCAGTGAAGGTATTTAGAAAATTTTTCTTTAGCTGTGGATCATTCCCTAACAAAAACTGTCAATCTGTACCATGCAGTACTTTTAAGACTAGATTTTTAATAGCTACGTGTTTAGATGAGTGTGTATGGGAGTAAGAGGTAACAGCACAAAACAAATGTCCCATAGGTACACAGATTTGAATCCAGATCTGCCACTCATTCGCTATGTAACCCTGGACTAATAGCCAGAATATTTTTGAGAAGCTTTCATGTTCCAGGCACCATGCTGAGCACTGGGTACACATGAGTGAACAAGATATAATCCTTGCCCAAAGAAGTTTAAAATTTAACAGGAGAATCAGAAAAGAATAGGCAATTTCAACACAGAATTTGAAGGGCTATGGGAAATGTTAACCAGGGAGTATTTTGGGAGCACACAAGAGTAACATCTATCTCAATCTTAAGCTGTAAGTTTTCCCGGAGGAAGTGATATCTGAGCTGATATCTGGAGGAAGGATAGGAGCTGGTAAGTGAAAAGTGAGGCACAGAATATTTTACAAGGAGGAAATAACAAAGACCAGAAACTGAAAGACAGGCTAGAATTTCTGAGGACCTGCTCATGCTTTGTATGTCTGTACAGGCACACACAATGGAATATCAGCAGGACAAGGCTCAATGTTTGTCATAGCCAAAACAAGTTTGAAGGGCAAGACAAAAATGCAAATACAAAAATAGTTTAAAAGAAGGGTCAAAAGTATTACCTTATTACTACTCATTTATTTATTCTTCCTCTTTACAAAAGGTCATTTCAATCTACCGTGTTTAAGAAACTATAGGGTGCCCCGTCCTCCATCTCTTCTCACCTACCTCCATTCTAGCGAGGAAGTCAGAAGAATGAGAAAGAGCTTGTGTGTGAAATGCTTTAGTGTGGAGGTTGCTAAGGCTGCTTTTCTTATGTTTCAAGAAAAAATAGACTTTAAATATGGAAAAAGATAGCACTCTGGAACAGAGGCAGAAGGGAGAGAGTCCAGATGCAGCAGCATCAGAAGGAATAAGCTCCAGGCAGGTGAGAAAATAATCTGGTCCCTCTTTTTCCAAATTGGTGAGAAGTGAAAAACAAATCTTTCTTTTAAAAGTGATTTGAGCGGCACCTGGGTAGCTTAGTCAGTTAAGCATCCAATTCTTGGTTTTGGCTCAGGTTATGATCTCACGGTTCCTGAAATGGAGCCCTGCTTTGGGCTCTGGGCTGTCATCCCCTGCTTGGGATTCTCTCTCTCCCTCTCTCTTTCTCTGCCCCTGCCTCACTCACTCACTCTCTCTCTCAAAAATCTAAATAAACATTTTTTTAAGTAGATTTGATATTTAGAAACAGCCCAAAGAAAGGGTTCCTTAACAAAGTTAAAGTCTCTTCTAGATGGCCATTAAGGAACTTGTACTTTCTGATTTCAAACTGCACTACAAAGCTATAGTAATAAAAAGAAATTGGCACTGATATAAAAACAGACACACAAACCAATGGAACAGAACTGAGAGTGTGGAAACAAACCCATGCAAATATTGTCAAATAATATTTTATAAGGTAGCCACAAATGCTCAATGGGGAAAGATAGACTCTTCATTAAAGAGCCTAGTTATGGTAGTGGGAACACTGGATATCCACATGCAAAAGAATGTAATTGGACCTCCATCTTAAACCACTCACAAAAATTAACTCAAAATGGATTAATACCTGAAACCTTAAAACTCCTAGAAGAAAACAGAGAAAAGCTTCTTGACATTGGACTTTGCAATAATATTTTGGTTAACATCAAAAGCACAAGCAACATGAGCAAAAATAAATGAAACTACTTCACACTAAAATCCTTCTGCACAGCAAAGGAAACGATCAACAGAACGAAAAGGCAACCTATGTAAAGGGAGAAAATAATTATAAATAATATATCTCATAAGGGGTTAACATCTAAAATAAATAATAGACTTACACAACTCAATAGCAAAAATGAAAGGAAGGAAGGAAAGGAAAGGAAACAATTTCATTTAAAAATAGGCAAAGGGTTTGAAAATATATTTCTCCAAAGACATATAAATGGTCAACAGGTACATGAAAAGGTCTTCAATAACAGTAATCATCAGGGAAATGCAAATCAGCACCATAATGAGATATTACCTCACACCTATTAGAAGTTATTATCAAAAGACAAGAGATTACAAGTGTTGAAGAGGATGTTGAGAAAAGGGAACACTTGTGCACTCTTGGTGGAAATGTGAATTAGTACAGCCACTATAAAAACCCATCTGGATGTTTCTCAAAAAGGACTACCATATAATCCAGCAATCCTACTTCTGGCTATAAGGAAATGAAATCACATGCATAAAGAGATATCTGTACCCCTGTGTTCTGTACAGCATTATCCATAGTAGCCAAGACATGAAAACAACCTAAGTATTTGTATACAGGTGAATAGATAAAGAAAATGTGTATGTATACAATGGAATATTATTCAACCTTAAAAAAAAGGAAATCTTGCCTTTTAGGATAACATGGATGTGCTTGAGGGCATTATGCTGAGTGAAATAAGTCAGACAGAGACTTAAAGAAGAATCTCACTTAAGTGTAGAGTAAAAAAAGTCGAGCCTATAGAAACAGAGAGTAGTATGGTGGTTGCCAGAGGCTGCAGTTTGAAGAAAATAGAGAGATGTTGGTCAAAGGATACAACTTCCAGTTGTAAGATGAGTAAGTTCTGGGGGATCTGATGTATAGCTTCGAGACTATAGTTAACAATACTGTAGTATATATTTGAAAGTTGCTAAGAGAGTAAGTCTTAAATGTTCTTACCATACACACACACAGACACAAAAGGTTATGTGAGGTGATGGAGGTTTTAACTAACCTTACTGGTGTGATCATTTCATATATATGTGTATATCAAATCACACTGTACACCTTAAATTTACATAGTGTTTCATGTGTATTTTTTCTCAATAAAGCTGAAAAAAAATAACAAAGAAATTATAGCCATTGCTTTCATACAGTCTATTAATTTTCACATTAAATGTGACAATTCTCCAGACAATATTTGAAATAAAACCAGTTGGGGCACCTGGGTGGCTCAGTCGGTTGAGTGTCTGACTTCGGCTTGGGTCATGATCTCGCTCTCCAGGAGTTCAAGCCCCGCGACGGGCTGTGTGCTGACAGCTCAGAGCCTGGAGCCTGTTTCAGATTCTATGTCTTCCTCTCTGTCTGCCCTTCCCCTACTCATGCTCTGTTTCTCTCTCTTTCTCTATCAAAAATAAATAAACATTAAAAAATTAAAAAATAAATAAAACCAGCTGACTGATTTTAGCAGAGAAAATGCTCATTTCTAGATCAGCAATAAACTTCATGAAAATCATTGTGCAGAACACCAGTACTAATAAATTCCAAGAGAAAAATGTAATGTCATTGGTCAAATAATTTGGGGAAATGCTACATACTATCTCTATTGGTCACTGACTATTTGTGTTAATATATTTAATAATCTTTTTTTAATGTTTATTTTTGAGAGAGAGAAAGAGGAAGAGTGCACATGCACACACAGGGGAGGGGCAGAGAGAGAGCGGGGAAAGAGCAAACTCTGTGCTGACAGCAGAGAGCCCAATGTGAGGCTTGAACTCACAAACTGTGAGATCATGACTTGAGCCAAAGTCAGCCGCTTAATCACTGAGCCACTGAGGTGCCCCAACATAGTTAATTATCTGAGAAGTCCTAATGTAAACAGAGAAATTGAGAAAACACTTTAACCCACGATTAGATAAAGGTCAATTGGCACAGATTTAGTCAAGAGACTAGAGATACCATTTACCAGGCATGAGCTAAGTGCCCTTGAAGCTGTCATTTTCAAAGGAAATCCTTGAGGATATCTTTTACAAAGGACCTAACTCCCTTACACTATCATATACAGGGTACCTTTTCTATCAAAGGAAACTAATGAGATTGACCACCACAGAACAGACCGCCATTCTGTCTGTTGTCCTTCAATTGTGTATGTCAAGAACTATGTATGACCCTTCCTAGAAATAGCCTACATAGTCAATGCTGAAGAATAACATAGCACACTACAAATCCTTGATAAACCTAAGTTTCATTTTGGGGATCTTGGCTGGCTCAGTCAGTTAAGCACCTACCTTTAGTCAGCTCATTATCCCACAGTTCGTGAGCTTCAGCCCCACACTGGGCTTCACACTCTCTCTCCCTCTTTCTTCCTCTCTATCTGTACCTCGTGCGATACTCTCTCTCCCTCTCTCTTTGCCCCTTGCTGTCTTGTGCTCTCTGTCTCTCAAAAATAAATGAATAAGTAAATAATTAAAAAAATTAAGTTTCACTTTGCCCAGCAGTCCTACTTTCTTGTTTGCCTTTTAAGTCACTTTAATAGAATAGGTGAAACTTATCGGTACCAAAATTTATTAAAAATAAGTTGTAACTTCTCTGCCACCTAAACCAAAATTTCTTCCTAAAAAGATGAATAAAAAAGGTCAGTTTCTTGGTAAGCCTTCCTGTTTGTGTTTTCAGGGTAACTTGGGCAACCTTTGCCATCAATCCCCATGGCCAAGTGAGCCGTGCCACCTTTCAGGGTCCAGAACTTTTCAGATACTTGAAAAGGGACTTCTGAGACAAAAGGCAGAAGCAGTGGCAGTGATAAGAGTTGTTACTTGGTACTAAATTTGTTAGGGAAGGGAACATAAATGAAACTTCCATCTTATTTTTTAAAAGGAAGCTTCCTAAGGATTTGTTTCCTGACCTGACTATAATGCAAATGATGTCATGCAGTTCCTACCTCATTGCCTGGCATAAAATACCTACAGTATGGTCTTGCCTAGGGAATGGATGCATCTATGATTTTGGTAAACCTTAGAACACTTTTGTACCTTTTCTGTAACAACTTTATGATAAAATTTACAAGTTATCTACAAGACATGGACTCATGTCAAACTTGTCGCTCCTGCAACACTTGCACTGAGCAGTGTCTGAAACAGACAGTACCACCATAAATGTTTGTGGAGGGAGAAAAGGGAAGGAGAAGAGGCTCAGAAATTGAACACGAAGGTTGCCACTTTTTAAAAATTTTTTTCTTAATGTTTATTTTTGAGAGAGAAAGAGAGAGAGAGAGAGAGAGAGAGAGAGAGAGAATGAGTGGAGAAGGGGCAGAGAGGGACAAAGACACAGAATCCGAAGCCAGCTCCAGGCTCTGAGCTGTCAGCACAGCCCGATGTGGAACTCGAACTCAAAATGGTGAGATCACCACCTGAGCTGAAGTTGGTCACTTAACCAAATGAGCCACCCAGGCACCCCAAAAAGGCTGTCACTTTTAAAGGGGCAAATCTCTTGTCACTATCTTAAAGAAGAAATTAAAGGTATGTTCTAAAAAAGTTTTGGCCTTTTTAGGGGAACATATTTCTTTCATATTATTTGATATAAAGAGTAAGCCTGGACTTAACTTTCAGAAAAAACCTCATATAATTTTAATTATAAATTACATTCACTAGACTTGATTCATCCTTAATTCATATAATTTGATCACTCTCTACTTCACCTGCCATTCTGAAAGGAAATCCTCCTATTTTTGTGTGTGTAACACTAAACAGGCACACTAGCATAGGTATTCATATATCTCATTACTGGAAGCTACAGTTGAGTAAATGAGTCCCTCTTGTTGCACAAAAACATATTTAAGGCCCTAATTCATATGTGAGGTTCAACATGCCTTCACGAAATTTTCAAAGTTGTTCACTTTGAACTCAATAATGTCTTGGACTAAAATTATCCATCCACACGTTGTAATAATCAGTACATTTTCTTTCATTGTTTTTTAATGTTTATATATTTTTGAGAGAGAGTTTGAGTGGGGGAGAGACAGAGAGAGAGAGAGGGAGACACAGAATCCAAAGCAGGCTCCAGGCTCTGAGCTGTCAGCACAGAGCCTGACACAGGGCTTGAACTCACGAACCCCGAGATCATGACCTAAGCCCAAGTCGGACGCCTAACGGACTGAGCCACCAGGTGCCCAAAGGACATTTTCAGTTACAAGTAACAGAAACACAAATCGGACAGGCTTATGAAATAACTAAATGAATGGATGGATGAATGAAATATTGGCTCACTTCACTGAAGTCCAAAAGTAAAACCTGGCTATAATTGGTGTGAAGAAATAATACTAGGAATCTATATTATTCAGTTTCTTAGCTTTCCTGTTCTCTGTGTTGATTTCATTTACTAGCAAGCTCTCAACATCTGGTAGCAAGATGGCCTCAGCAGCTTCAGGCTGTTTCCTCCATCTTTGCAAGCCCAGTGTGAGAAAGAGCTCTTCTTTCCTAAGAGCACCAGAAGAATTTTTAGTGAGCAGGCCTGGAGTGCCCACCTCTGGAGCCTAGACTACAAGTAGGGAAGGGTGACTCCCCCAAGGAAAATCCAGATGCTACTGTACCAGAAGAAAGGGGCATGGATACTGGATGTGTAAACACGCAATAGCTATCTGCTACGCTCATACTCTAAAATCTTGTGGAACTAGGTAGAAGTCAGGGTTATTGAGTTATATTTGGATTGTTCATAGGCAATTCATTAAGGTTTTATCTTAAATATTATTAAAAGTCATTTTTCTCAGGTCTAGACAACAGCTGGGTGATTTTAATTCATAAAAATTTATCATTAAAATGTACTGAGAAACAGCAGGTAAGCCTTTCATGAACCTTTTGTGAGAGTTCACTGTGGTAACTTAATTCACTGATAAAACTCCATTATTCAAATATCACAAGTGATTCAATATCAAACTTTCGCATTTAAGACTATAAACATAGAAAAAGGTAGATTGTTAAATGTGAATGTTTATTTGCATAATCAATAAGCTACTGGCTAGATGGTAAATTTGAACCTGCCAAAATTACTTGATGAACATAAATTCTCTATTTTTAGAGAGATGAATAATCCATTGGTTAAATAAGCAATCCCAGTTCTGTGTGATTGGAATTTTACCCAACAGAGTAAAAAGAATAGCAAACATAAAGTCAGAATATTTTGGTTTTAACAAAAATTTACCTTATTATAACTACACAATTCTGGGGCAAGTAATTATCCTCAAAATTTGCACAATAGTTGAAAGGATATTGTATGGAAAGTAGTTATTAAACACAACACAAATTTACAAATCAAGGGTTTTCTCCTAATGCATTTGTAATTCTGCTGACATAGAAATTCTTATCTAGTTGGTGCTTTGTTATTATTCAGTCATTTTGTTCTGATGAATTTATTACTCTTCATGATTCATTAACTCTTTATGATTATTTTATTATGTAACTTATTCATGACCACACCACACTGCTCTGTATTCTCTAATATACTGTACTGTAGTTTGACCTTTTCGGTAATGCAGAGAAAGTAATAGAAGGTTTTCTTACTAGAAAACTGATGAAGGAAGCTGTTATTTTGATAATTTATGTAGAAAATAATTACATGTGGGGCTTATATTCTTATTTAAACGAATTTAAATTATTTAATTGAACGAACCTCTGTTATTTTAAATACCACTAGTTATCCTTCCATCATTTCATCTGAAATAAAGTCAATTTTCCAGACAAGATTAAAAAAAAATAGATACAAGATATTTCCTTAATTAAATATGAAAAATAAGTTATTGGAAATTAGAAGGTGTCACATGCACATGTGTATTTGACTGAAAATCATGGCTGTGCCACATCCAATGCCAATCTTGACACTGAACCATATATTGATCCTCAAATCAGAGTAAATAAACCTGCAGGTAGGCAGATAGAGTATCATGCAGAAATGTAGAGTCGGCTTGGTCTCGTGCCTTGACATGCAGAGACGAATAAATAAGCCAGGTAATACACTGTTTCCTCATTCAAAAGTTTGGAAGATATGCTGCTACCTACACTCTAACAGTGTGTTAACAGTTTCATGTTCACTTTTTAAAGAATATATAGTTTTATTATTATGCCTTATTTTCTTAGAGTCTACTTTCTTGTTTCAAACAATAATTATTATCTGTTTACTCACTAAATGTGTTCATTTATTTTATCTGTTATACATCACTTCTCGGCCTTTTGGCTAAGATCAAGTGAGTATTTTATCTGTTATTTATCATAGCTTTGTATTACCTGCGATAATAAATATCCAATTGGAAAAAAGTATTCCTGGAGGAGGAATAATTCATAACATAATTTTGCAGAGCTGAGGTCCCTAGAGCTTCAAGTCTATTTTGACATCTGCTTAATTCATCTGTTTAATAACCAAGTTATGATGAAACAGTTGTGCTGTCAAAAGAAATAATCAGTGCTGTAGTATTATTAGTTGCATTGCCTTCTGGTTCCACCTTGTAGATTTTCATAGAAATCTAACAAAAGAGACAAACAAACATTTGGAATACAGGCTCATAAAACGCCTTCTGCATTATCTGGCCAGTTCTTTAGCTGTGTTGAAGATTTGGATAAAATAAGAAAAGCTCATTCTATGATCTCAGTGTTTCTTTTTTCTTAAGGTAACTTTGTGCAAATACTTATCTTTAGGCATGGTTGGTGAATGGAATACTATTATTAATATTCTATTGAATAGATTTATTATACATTTTATATGAGAGTTTCAATAAAAACTAGATTTCAAATCGATGAATATTTACAGTGTCTTACCCTGTACCGGGTATTTATAAAGTCTCATTTAAATTGCAAAATAAACCAAGGTTGTTAATATAACCATTTTACAAATGGTCCATATAAAAGAGGTCCAGGAGCTTGCCTCAGGCACCAAGCTGGTGAGTAAAGGGGCTTAAACCACTGATTCTAATTTGAAAACTTGATTTCTTCTTACTGTACTACGTTTAATACAATAAATGACAAGAACCGTGGATATTAGATAATAGCATCTGCCATATGCCTTACACTCTTCCTACTTGTCACAATTCAATGTGATTATATCTATCTTTCAGTTAAACAAATGGACAATCCAAAAGTCAGGCAGTTGCCAGTGATCACCCAGCAGGTAAGTGGTAAAACTAGAATTCAAATTCAAATCAGGCCACCCGACTTCAGCATTTAAATTCTTCCCACGATGGCATACTGACTTTCAATTGAAACTAAAACTTGAAAAACTACAATTCAATCTGCATGGGATGATTAGATGATGATTCAGAAGCTAACACTTCAAGCTCACCATTGTGAGGTACTGGTTTAAGAGGTTTTTTATCAAAACAGAGTTAAAAAATATGAATGCTGGATTCAAATTTTCATTTTACTTCCATCTGAACATTTAGCATTATGCACTATATTTTGAAAATTCTGGCAGAGTGCATAGTTTTTCACACAATCAGAATAATAAAAAGGGTTTTACTGATTCAGTCAGCAAAAAAAAAAAAAAAGACTAAACAGACAAACATAAGAAAACACTAAACAAAAATATATATATTTCAATTTGGTAACGTAATGTAGTCTCTAAGCAGTTAGGTACACGATCTCATAAATAAATTAATACATACTACTATACATATACACATGCTTAAATAAATATGATGGAACAGGCTGCAAATTAAAAGAAGTAAAGTCTGGGAATCCCTGCGCAGTAGGGACTTAACTACAGAAAACAGCAAACTTTTTTTAAAAAAAAATTTTAATGTTTATTTTTGAGAGAGAGAGACAGAGCACTAGCAGGGGAGGGGCAGGGAAGGGGCAGGGGAGAGCAGACACAGAAACCAAAGCAGGCTCCAGGCTCTGAGCTGTCAACACAGAGCCCAACGTGGGGCTCAAACTCACGAACTGTGAGATCATGACCTGAGCCAAAGTCAGACACCCAACCAACTAAGCCACCCAGGCTCCCCCAAAACAGCAAACTTTTAAATCAACTTTGTTAGGGGGTAATTTAAACATACAGTTTAAGACCACTTTAAGCATATGGTTCAGTGAGTTTTGACAAATATATAAATCTGTGTAACCACTATGAAATGAAGATATAGAACATTTATATCATCCAAAATTTCAATCATGCCCTTATAAACTTAACCCTACTTTTCCAGTACTAGTCAACCACTGATTTGCTTTATAACACTAAAAATTAATTTTGCCTGTTCTAGAACTTCACATGAATGAAATCATACAGTATATGCACTTTTTTGCCTGTCCTCTTTTGCTAATCATAATACTTTGAGTCTTATCCATGTTTCTAGAAGTATTAGTAGTCATTGCTTTGTAATGCTGAGTAATATTCCATTGTAAGTATTCACTACAAATGGTTTATCCATTCATCACTTGAAGAACAGCTGAATTGTTTCTATTTTTGAATATTATGAATAAAGCTGATATGAACAGTTGTATATCAGCACATTTTCATTTCTCTTGGTGAATACCTAGGAATGGAATTGTAGAGTTGTGTAAGTACATGCTACTTATTCATGAAACTGTCAAACTCTTCTCCAAACAGGCTGTACCCTTTAATACTACACCAGCAACGTATAAGAGTCTCAGTTGCACCACATTCTAGATACATTTGGTATTGTAAGTCTTTTTAAATTATAGCCATTTCAGTGAATATGTAGTGGTTTATCATTGTGATTCTAATTTGCTTCTGGGAAACAGTTTATTTTTGCAGAGGACTAGATTAGCAACTGAGAATCCTAGTTAAGCAGGGTTGTCAATAGGTCAACACATGGATTTGAACCCCAGATCTGGGACCTCCTATATGTGTGACTATCAGCAAGTTGTCTTACCTTCTCCAGGCCTCAATTTTCCCTTCTACTAAGTCACAATAAAAATAGTACATTTCTCAGATTTTGTTTTAAACTTTGAAGAAAAAATGAATGTAAAGCACTAAACATGGTGCCTGGATCATAGTAAATGTTCAATAAAAGTTAGCTAATATAAATTTTTTAAACTTACAAGGTTTGCTTCTAATAACCATAACAATAATGCTATGCCTTTATAGGATCTACCTTACCCACCATATGACCTTGCTTTAAAAATAATTTTTTTTAAATAAATCTATTTTCTTCAAAGTTAATCATAATATAAATATATATTAGTCTGGAAGGCACCTAGGTTTTTTTGCTTTCTTTTTAAAATTTTGTTTTGTTTTTAAGTTGGGATTTGATCCCAACAAAATATGCAGACAACATTGTTTTACATGGCCTTAATCCTAGAAAGTGGCAGTATTAGGTATTTAAAGCAACCTACAATATATCATAAGCATCCTACCATGTCTACCTCTTCTCCTTCCACAAGCAATCTTTGTGGTCTCAATAACTCCCTAAAATGGCAACTTCCATTTCATCCTGACATCAAGTGAACCAACATATTTTCTCTCCCCACCCACTGGGACAAATCCCCTACCCAGCTGCTTTCCACTAAGGCTATAGGCAGTTCACTAGCACTGCCTGTAACCACTCTTCAGTCCTGGCCTAGTGATACCACGTCAGCTTCTCTTCTGCTTGTCACATTGCCAAATCTCTCCTCAAGTCTGATAGCTCTGCCAAATTATCTAGCTTTTGCTTCTGTGTGGTCTAAGAGAGTTGGCACAAAGGGAAGCAGTGAGTTCTGTGACTTCCTGTTGGGTTTTCTTTCACAATTAGGAAAGAGGGTTAGGAGTAGCCAACAGACATTAATTTTTTTAAGAAAAGTGTCCTTCAGAAAAAAAACAAAGGGGTGCCTTAAAACTCTGAAAAAAAAGTCTAAATTAATCACTATTCAGTCATTGATTTATTTGATGACCCTGATATGTTTACCACTTGAATCCTCAGTTTTTACGAGCTTATTGTTACAGAATTTTAAAGCTATTGTTGTTTATCTGTTAACATCACAGAACAATTAAAAATTTATATAGTGATTTGGTTTTCCAGTCCTCTCATGTAAAATCTCATTTGAATGTCATAACCACTATGAGTTTGAAAGCATTAGGTAACAGGACATGTCACCACTACCACTATCAACCCCAAGTACAAAAACTTTTGAGGGCTGGGCTGAAGTTACTGGGGAGAATTAGAACAAGAACAAAATAGAACTATGGAAGTAGAATACAGCCGGAGGAGGCAGTTACTAATAAAGGGCATCAGGCACAACAGGCGGAAGTCTATTAATCAGACTTGGGAACAGATACAGGGCAGGCACTGGTCAACAACCAGAGTATAAATGGGTTGCAGAAATTTATCTGGAGAGCAGATCATAATGGTCCAGAAGGATGTCTGCCTTCAAGCAGGATGCAAATTAACTCATGCCTCCAAACACACCATTTGGGATAAAACAAAAAGATGCCGTTTACCATGTGTACACAGTATGCCACTGTTTATGCCTCATTTCTGGTATTTTTTCTCTCAGATCCATTCACACTCAATCTATCCCTACAGCTGAGCAAGTTGGAGTTCACCTGCTTCCCATAGCCTTTTGCTTAGTATTAAATTTAAATCAACGCCCACTATCCCAATTTCTCAGCTAGAGTTAGATCTATTAAGGGCTAGACTTCCCTAATACTTGGCTACTTCTCCCTGTCTTAGCACAGTTTTCTAGATTTTACCTTACCTGCCTGCCTAGGCCTGTTATTTTCCAGACCCCCTATGTCAAACTAGACCTCAGTTTCTGGGTTCTCCTAGTCAATAGAGACCTGTGGCCATCTATGTATTACAATAACTCTTGGCTTCTCTTCTCTCAAGAGACTAGTGTGCTAGAGAAGTACTACTCTAATGGCTAGAGAAGAGGACACCATTGCCGTGAACATATCAAGGAATGTCTTCCATTAATAAGTAGCATGCAAACCCCTTCAAGATTGAGCAAATATGAGCTCTAAGAGATTCCACAAAAGGAGAAGTTCCTAAGGTGCTTCCATAGACTATAGTGTTGGCATCAGCATTTTCTCACTTTGTCCTACCAGCTCATATGTAGCCTGTAGGAAGATGTTAATTTCCCTTGTAAAACTCAGGCCTCAGCTACCCTGGCACACAGTGTTTAATTTTAAAATTCCAAGGAGGAAATGAAAGACATCAGTTATAGAATGTCCTAATATATTTTAGCTTATTTTCCATAGTTCAGGATTCTTGTTCAAAGACAAATTCTATCCTAAAAAGGCTGACCCAGCTTCACAGCTCTCTTGCTTGCAGGCAAGTTATGAATTTAGCAAGTATACATTCATTTACCAAAAACAGAGTTTAGTTTTATAACTAATATCTTATTCTATCTGCTCTGGAAGCCCCCTTACCATAAAAGTCAGAATATATATGCTTATCTTATGTTTAAGATTCTCTCCTGGCTTAAATTCTTTTTCTTTTCCTTCCAAATATAGTATTTGGGTGCAGAAGGAAGCTGACATGGGGGTGGAACATCCAAGTCTCTAGTTGATATATCATACCCTGCTTGGTTTCTGAGTTGACTTCTGTTGTGTCTGCTTCTGTAGTGATGTAATCATGTGGCCCTGAGTATCCTTTTGAGTTTAGGTTGTCCTGCTTGATCTTTAGAGTGCATCTGGTTACCATTGCTGATGTCCATGGACTTCACCCTAGCCTCCAGTCACGAGGATCTCACACCCTACTGTCCATATGGTTACAGGAGTCTTCATATTGATCAGTAGTGTATGTAGCACTTATGAATGGCTTTGGGGGGCCTAAGATTTTTTATTTGCTTCCTCCACAACACACCAAAGTGGGACTTCACTCGGGCCCACCCCCTCTAATACTTCCTTCAGCTGGTGATGTATAAATACTCCTGATATTTCAAATGCATGGGATTTAATGAAACTTTCCATTTTCCCAGACCATGCCCAAGAAAGCATGACATCAGCCCCAGTGGTCTTTGGAATCCCCAAATCTGCTTGGATATCATTAATTCCTTCTTTGGGATTTGTCCTTAAGGAAAATCAAAACCCTAGTACCTGATATTATTATTATTATTATTATTATTATTATTATTTTGTCTCTTTCTGGGGCCTCCATCTCTCAATAATCAGACAGGTTTTCCTCTTCCCATGTGCCAATAAATGTCCTTGCACTGCACCCTTTTTCTCCTATACTTTAGTCCCATCTTATAAATTCCCTGATCCTCTTCAAATTGAGTGTTTGTCTTGGAATTCTGAGAAAATCACTCCTTTCTCAAGTAAGCCAGGCATTTTCAGTGGTCAAAGTGCTTGCTTTCAGACTACAGAAAAAAATTCCATTTTTATTTATTTATTTTTTTAACGTTTATTTATTTTTGAGACAGAGAGAGACACAGCATGAACAGGGGAGGGGCAGAGAGAGAGGGAGACACAGAATCCAAAACAGGCTCCAGGCGCTGAGCAGTCAGCACAGAGCCTGACGTGGGGCTTGAACTCACGGACCACGAGATTGTGACCTAAGCCGAAGTCAGACGCCTAACCGACCGAGCCACCCAGGCGCCCTATAAAATTCCATTTTTAAATTCAAAGTCAGTGCATTCCTGTTTGCAACTGGGCCATACTTTCTCCATGATGGAGTGCACACTATTGATTCAGTGGTTTGGAGAGTTGGACAACTGAAAAATGGGGATGGCTGGGAGGTAGAACACACTGACTTGATATCTCAAAATCAATACCTATGTAATTTCTCCCATCTTCTCACTTACATGTCTATGGTATACAGTTTCTTCTCCTTAAGTACAATCACTGGACATGCGTGGCCCTTGGGGTTGGGCAAAAAATCAAACTCCAGCCTTCTCAGACCCTCTGTCTCAGTAAATGATAGAGGTGCAGATCACAGCCTCTGTCTCACCTAAGGCATGTCTATTACAAGAGCACGGTTTAGTAATACCTTAATTGGGCAAAAACCACAAAAATAATTACCATATAATGCATACATATTTCAAAAAGTACACATGTGGAAGAGTTATTCTGCTACACAAAATAGACTAAATTAAAATAAAGCCCACACTTGAATAATAAGCATATGAAATCATAGTCTTAACTCTTTATAGAAAAATAAAAATGCACTAATCAAGAAATAATTACTACAGAAATTACTGGGCAAACCTGCAAGGAAAAGAAGTCCACCTTTGTATTGTCAAAGAGCAGTTAGATTTTAGAGTTGCCACAAAGGTTAGGCCTGAAGTGTGTTATCTGATAACCCTGTCTAATCTAAAGGAAAACCCATTTAGGGAATGACTACTAAGTACCCTTGGATAATCTACAGTATTTCATTTAGTTCTTACAACAATTCTGCAGGGTGGGCAAAGCTTCATTTTTAAAGAGATGAAGTCCCCAGTCACCAGCAGAGCTACAATTGGACTCACTTCTGATAGAAGACAAATGCTATCAAAGTGAGATTGAAGCCGGTTACTGAATTGCTCCAAAATCTTCCTGTGGTCGGTGACAATAGAAACATGTTCCACCACCTCCAAATATAGTGCCAGTAAGAATTGTACTTTCACCTCTAAGCTTATTCTTTCAATTTAACTTTCGATTCTTGTTACTAGATTTAGTATTGGTTGACTCCCATTCAAGGCAACTGATAGTTCACTCAGTTCATTAGTGAATAGACAGGCTTATAATAAAAAAAAAAAAGAAGTCTTGTTAGAGAAAATGCCTCAGCAGGATTTGAATGGGCACTGGAGAGGAGTACTCCTCTTTCAGTAGAATATAGTTCTTCAAGGTGACCCTTCTCCTCAGTCCTGAGGCAGTCTCTGAAAGAAACTAAAGTTGAAAGTATATAGAGAAGCAGATAACTGGTTAAAGAAAAAAAAGACACTCAGAGGTAGTCTTCTCTCCTTTTGGTCTTTCCCTCTCAGGGTTACATGCAATTGTATATCTCTGTCTCCTACCTCTCTAAATTCATTTTATTTTTTTAATGCTTTTGTTTTTTTTTAATTTTTGAGAGACAGAAGGCAAGTCGGGGAGGGGCAGAGAGAGAGACAGAGACACAGAATCTGGAGCAGGCTCCAGGCTCTGAGCTGTCAGAACAGAGCCTGACACGGGGCCCAAACTCACAGATCCTGAGATCATGACCTGAGCTGAAGTTGGAAGCTTAACCGACTAAGCCACCCAGGCACTCGTAAAATACATTTTAAATACACTGTGGTAGTTTTAGTGGATTTTAGAATCTGATTTTTTATGTTTTTAGGTTACTTAAAAAGTAGCACTAGGACATATTGCTCTGTGGAATGTTACTATCGAAGATCCAACAGGGAGCAAGAATAATATCTTTTTTTTTAAATTTTTTTTATGTTTTGCTGTGTTTATTTTGTTGAATCTTATAATATCCCCTCAGAGGATAGTGAAAGCCAGGTTTTATTATTTTCATTTACAGGCTAGAGGTAGAGTAAAGCTTAGTTAGGTGTTGAACATACAAGAATTAGGTCTCTGCCCAGGATAAAATAACACTAAATCAGCTTTTTTTAAAAGAATTACCTATGGATTCCAGGAGATGTCTTTGTAAAAACAATTTCTTACTAAAATATATTTGAGTAATTTCCCACACTAAACGTGCCTCCAGAGATAAACAGTGTACACATTAAAGGTTCTGTGAAGTCTTACAATTAAAGACACTAACAAAAACTTTGTTTTAACTCGGCATCATTTCTTATAGTATTTTTTGTTTATTTAGTAAATATGTTTATATTAACAAAACATATTTTGGGAAATGCTCCATTAAGCCATACAATCTCTCTTTTACCTTATAAGACCAAAAAATCACTTGTCTCAGTCAAGGACACATCTAAATTATCACCAAGAGAAAGAGAAGGTGAGAGAGGAGGAGAGGATGGAAGGAGAGCCCTTGATGGCTTCCAATGGATACATGAACCGCGACTGAGCTTGAAAGCCACCAATACTATCCAAGTAACCCTTGAGAAGACTGCAATCCCAGAAGACATTTAATTACAGCCTTGTGAAAAGACTACGAACCAGAGACACCCAGCTGAGCTGCACCCAGATCCTGGATTCTCAGGAATCAAAATAGTAAATGTTTAGAGTTTTAAGCTGCTACATTTTAGGGTAATTTATTATACATTTATAGACAACTAATATAAACTCTTAAAGTAAATGACTAAAAAATAAATATAAAATATTTCTTAGGACAATTGGATACATAAATGGAAGAATATGTTAGAAATAATTGATCTAATATTTATTGAATAAAGGATTCCAAAATTGGGTATCCATAAAAGTTCCTTCATGTTTATTTTGGATTAAAATAAAACCATCACGGATCTTTATATTATATAAATTCTCTTGCTTTTATTCCTTTGTTTATTTCAACCTGAGAAATAGATTATTTCTATGAACCTCTACTTAAACATTTTCTGAATTTTTATGTGAAATGAAGGATTGAGAGACACAGAAGATACACCTAGCAGGGTATACAGATGCTTATCTACCTTTCATACCACTTATGCTCTTCTCCCACAGTCATGGCTGTTTTCATGGAATGATGAGAACATCTACCATGAAGGCATTTAAGGAATCATTGTGCCTGGGACCTATGGTGCAAGTGGGAAAGCAGGGAATCCGTTTAAGGAAACAGGGTGCACCATCTTTTCCATGAGTGGTAACCATGAAATGTACTGTTGATTAAAATATTTCTCACATGTTCCTCTAACCTATCAAGTTCTTGGGCTTCAAAGTCATATCACCTATCTGCCTCTCCTAAGGCTCCTTTCTTATTCCAGTAAAGAAAGAATGAATCTGCTGAATACTATCAACTATACCCTCGTGTTTGTTTTTTTCATGTATCAGTTATTTAATTAGGTTCTTGGCAAGAAATTTAGAACACCAATTTGTGAGGATAAACTCCATTTGTGAGAGAAACCACAGAGCAGAGGTAGCCCTGGAATAGAGGAACAGCTTTTATTTTTGGCAGAATTTGTGAGTCCATAGCTTTATGCTCAACTTTGTGCTGCTCTGTATCCCTGGGTCATAGATCTCACCTTCCTGGTATCTGGGCTTTCAAAGCTTCTTCTTCCTAAAATAATGATCAGTGAGATGTTCAGTGTTTTCACACCGATAGCAATTTTAGTGGAGTGGCAAAGACAAATTTCTGGTATGTTCTGTGCAGAGGAACTCAATTTAGTATCAGAGGCCAGTCACAAGTAGCAAGCCACTGCTCAGCTGCTTCAGGAAACCATCCCCTTGCCTCTGTGGTGCCCACTGAGGATGATCAGAATGATGTCGAGAGTGGTACTAACTCAGTTTCCTAACATGCTACCTGAAAAGATTTTTGTTGCAGCTTAACAGCTTTCAAGGCATATCTTCAGTAGAATAATATTTAGGCATTTTGTGAAGTTTAACCACTCATGACCATTCTTGTCACTACCAACTGGAAGGAATCCCTAAATAAATGGGTGCTTTACATAACACGGGAAAGAGAAGCAGTACTAAAATAATTTAAATAGCATTCCAAACTCTATTCCAAAACTGCATGCCATAAAGTTCAGAAGAACTTCTAGTTCAAGTTTATTTATTTTTCAATACATGGGAAAGGAAAAAGAAAGAAACAGCAATAACAGAATTCCCACCCCTGGAAGTAAAGAGGTACCTGCTGAAAATTCCTAACCATTACTACTATTATTCTCAAACTCATCATCTAATGCTTATTTAGTTTATTTCATCATTTACACAATGTGTTATGGATGACACAAAATAAGTCTGTGTAATAGCAGGGAAGTTGGCTTTTATTTTCTCTTATAAAAATAACATTACATCAGATGGGTTGAGTTTGTTGGTCAGACAACCAGCAAATGGCAGAACTAAGATAAGCATCCATGTCTCATAATGCTTAAAATTATACCAACTTGATAAGAACTGAATTAGTTAATAGTTGAGTGATTTGTGGGGTGGGAGGGGTCATTTTAATTTAATGCCACTATTAACATGTAATTATAATATGGGGGAATAAAAAGGAAGATGGAATGAGACGAATTTTCTTAAGAGAGAATTAATTTCTCTCTTAAGGAAAGGAGCAAAGATTTCAGTAGCTATCTGTAGAGTGCTGATCAAAACAGATCCACTATTCTAATACATCTCCATCAGTCTGCAAAGTATTGGGGGGAGGTGAAAATGAAACTTCAGAAAAGACTTCAGTACAGGCTGTTCATTGAATGAGGGGTTACAAAGCCTCAAAAAAAAAAGAAGACGAAGAAGAAGAAAGAGACTACTAATTAAAGGATTTCAATAAACCATTCTGAATTATTCCTCTAATTAGAGCAGTGAATGAACTCCCTAATCTCTGGGTAAATAATCAGGTTGCTAAATTTTCCAGGACTAAAATAGCCAAGTTATCCCATTTCCTTGAACAATTACTCATTCATTTATTCAATCAATTTCCAGCTAACAGAGTAATCATTATCCGGAGAGCTTATTAAAATAAATATTCCAAGTCTGGATATTGTGCTATGGTTATGCAAAATGTTACCATTGAGAGAAACTGGCTGAAGCATACATGGTATCTCCCTTAATGTTTTTTTGCAACTTATGAATCTACAATAAATTCAAAATAAATAATTAAAAAGTGGACATAGATAAAAGAGGTAGATAGATAGATAGATAGATAGATAGATAGATAGATATTCCAGGGCTTCACCTTCAAAGATTCTTGCTCAGTAAATTTGGAGTGAGATTCAATAATTCATATTTCTTATTGGCACTTTGTATGATTCTGATTGCTGCTATATTTGGCAACCACTGAATTCCATAATACTTTTACAGAAATCAGAAGAAGTTTTCAAATGATTTATTTTGATAATGGGTCATTCAATTACTGTGACATTTCTGGGGGTGGTCAGACTTAGAGGAACACTAGGTATCTATCCATCTCCTATCCCACACTGACTTTCCAACTCAGGAATGACTAAATATATTTCCCCTGGTCTCCCAGTTTTCTACTCACCTCCATGTCCTATTTCTATCCCAGATGTCATCAGTTTTTGTAAAGAACCCATAAACACCTTAGCCTCACAACTTCTAGATCTCAATATCAACAATCTCATTGTTTCAGTGGTCTATATAAATTGCCTGGAATGGAAATAAACAGCCCAAATGTTGCTTTCGGCAACCCATTGTGAAGCCCAACTTCACAGCCCTTCGGACCTAAGGACTTTAGCTTCCAGGGCTAAAGAAGTCTGTACTAAATCTTCATGCAAAGGTTCCAAGGTCCCTAATATAAAGGTTTAAATGTCCAGGTTAACACCCCATTCTAGACTGTGCTAGAACCAGTGGAAAATGGCATCTAGGGCTAGGAGTTGCCATATTAAAATACAAATATCTATTTTTGGAAAAGACTGTAAATTGTTATTAACTAAGCCAGCTGTTTAGTATGGGAGAAAAATGATTAGAAACACAAGTTTCTGGATCCTGGCGCTCTCAGAATTCTGATTCAGTAAGTCTAGAACAGCATCCAGGAATCTAAATTTTGACCCACTGTATACTGACCATATTCAAAGAAATTTTAACCTAAATTTTTCAGTGCAGATAAATTAGCTGTTAACCTAGATGTCAGATATAAGTAGCATCTGACAATGACAAACGACAAAGTATGAAATTTGTCTTTGAATATTAGGTTTCTGAAGAAGTACCCAATTAGGGAGTCTATAGGGAATAAAGTGAAGAACAGGGAAGAAGACAGGTCAAAACAGAAAAAGGGAATAAGGAGAATAAAGAAAACCTTAGTCTATGTACCCATGCTTCTCAGGACTGACTGCTTCTGGGTGGGCGTTGGCACGTAGATGGAATTTTGAGAAACCTTCTTCTCTCCCAAATGCAGGATTGTCTACACTTTCCTACATAGATGGACCAGGAAAGGAGGGATAAAGTCATAAAATTCTAATGGAATGATATAAATAAGTCTGGCTAATATTTGAAATAACTAAGGTGAAAGCAGAACTTAAGTAAGATTTTCAATACAAAAGACCAAAACTAGAAAGCCTCTCTTATGTCCTTGCTTTCTCTCAGAGGCTGAGAGAACTGAGTGTTTTCTCTCCCTCCACTGTTATCGTTTACAATAATTCCCAGAGGTAGTCTCATACACGAAAAGGATCATGTTAAGAAGTAGAATATGAGTCATTAATTTCATTTTAAGGTTTACCCAAAAGTCTATGCAATCCCTGGGCTCTTTATGCTTGCAAAAAGTTAATTTGCCTATCAGATAAAATGTTTGTTCTTATTTCTCTGCTGTATTAGCTAAGTTCCAATCAGAAGACAGAAACCACACAGTCATTTAAACAGGACAATTTAGTATAAAGAAATAATAGCAGAGGATTGGAGTAATAGGGAATTAATACAAGTTGGAGAGCAGGGGCTCTAAGTGATACACAAAAAGCTACAGAAGGAGAGTATTCAAAAAAGTAACAAACTTGGAAGAAGGGAATCCTCCCCAAAGCTGGGACTCAGATATCACTGGAAAGGGTATAGTTGAAGTCCATTCAATGTTGGAAAAATTCATTGGGTTTCCCAGGAAAGAAGGGTCCCCAGTTGCCAGTTAGGCCAACTGAGAATTGCCTACTAGGATACTGATGAAATTCACTGGGAACTACCTGTTTAAGTTGCTATTGACTTGCTGGATAGCCAGCTTGAGCACCATCTGAACTCACAGAAAACTACCTGGAAGTAGCAAGGGTGTGAGAAGGAGGTGATTTACTGAAAACTAAGCTGGTTAAGCCTTTGAACTTATTAGGTGTCCTCAGGAGTGGCACTGAGCTTACTGCTGGAAACCATTCAAGGTAGAGTTTGCACTGAGGTAAGCTGGGGAGGTGCCACTTGATGCTTTGTGCCAGGATACTGGTGAAAAAAATGCCACTCGGCAGGACTTCAACTAAATGAACACACCTCACATAACCAGGAAGGAAAAATTTTCCTCCAGTGTCCCTCCAACACCCTCTACTGAGAGTGTTTAACAAGGCCCATCTTTGTTATCACAGAACAGGAAAAAAGGGTGAATTTGGAACTGAGAAGTAATGCATTGATAACTTGGTGCATCAGTCTACAACACATAATTTTTTTTCTAAAAGACATTTTCAAATATATGTTTTGCTATCTATATTCAATACACAGAAAAAAATATCATTTTCTAAGAACTAGGTAAAGAAAAACGTTATCTGAATCAGCAAAAGACAATTTTTTTACTTTCTCCTGTTTATTTGTCAAAGTGTCCCAGTTTTTGACTTGGATGTCCATACTATCAGTAAACAAATAGCTCCTGTTAGTTACCAACTGACACTTTTGCAAAAATCTAATTACTTGAAAAGAAATTGGAAATGATCCTGATAAAAATCTTGAGATGATCCTTTTTAATTTTGAGAATGAGAGGCTTGGAAGCTCATCCTGTCTACCTATCTATAGGTGGCATCTGTGCACAGTCATTTGGCATACAACAGGTCCATTTGTCCTAAACTCATTCCTTCTCCTCACTCCTTTTATGATAAGTTTCCATCTTTAAAGTCATTTCTCGGATTAATTAGCTACTTACAGAAGGCACTTTTAAAGAAATTACAGATGTAATTCTAAAAGAAATAACACAAAGTAATTAGTAATTATTAACGCACTAGCAGAGGCAAATAAACAAGGGAATGGGATGTATTGATGGCAACGTAAGAAAAAAAATTTTTTTTAATTTAAAGCAGAGGTCAGCAAACTTTTTCTTTAAAGGGCCAAATAATAAATACTTCAGGCTTTATGGGCCATACAGCCTCTGTTGCAACTACTCATCTCTGCCCTTGTAGAATGAAAGCATCCATTGTTAATATGTTTCAGTGGAAATATTTAGAAAAACAGTCAGGGGTGCCTGGGTGGTTCAGTCAGTTGAGTGTCCAACTTCGGCTCAGGTCATGATCTTGCGGTTTGTGAGTTCGAGCCCCGTGTCGGATCTGTGCTGACAGCTCAGGGCCTGGAGCCTGCTTCGGATTTTGTGTCTCCCTCTCTCTCTGCCCCTCCCCTGCTCACACTCTGTCTCTCTCTCAAAAATAAAGATTTAAAAAAAAATTAAAAAAAAAAAGAAAAACAGTCAGCAGGCAAGATTTGGCCTGAGTAATGTAGTTTTCTAAGCCTTATGCAGAGGAACAGGAGAATTGAGTGAAGAGGACACTGTAAAGGGGAAATACTTAAGGAACATAATAACCCTTGACATCTGAAGATGTGAAGGCTATAGAAATACTAAGTCTTGGCTCACTACTCAGTTTTGAGATTTTGTTCAAGGAAGATATAGCAGAGAAAGCCTGGAATATGGAGTTAGACCAAACTGAGAGCTGCTGCCTACAAACTAAGCCTCAGTTTTCTTATTTGTACAATGCAAAATAATGTAAAACAGAGAAATAATAATACATAGATTTTGTGAGAAACAAATACAAAGTTACCTTGTAGGTGCTCAGTAGCTGTCCCATACTTCATGGGTCTGAATTTCCTCATCTTTTATTGAGGGGCTTGTATTGTAAAATCCTTTTCAATGTATAAGTCAATATACAATCACTGAACATCAAATTTTGGGAACTGTCAGGATGGGATGTACTTTAACCTTGCAGGGTGGGCCTTTATTGCCCACCAGAACAGCTTCATCAAAATTTTGCTTTTTCCAGTACAAAAGAATCACCACAGAAAGTTCTAAGTCCTTCTGTTGTACTTTTCTAAACAGTGCTCTCCGTAGGGAGAGGAGACAACAAGGTTTATCACGCCCTACAGTATAATTTTTGTAGATTTTCAAGGTTGGGAAACCCACTGGCATTTAGTGGGCAGGAACCAGGGATGCTAGACTTCCTGGAATGCCTGGGAGAATCACACATGATGAATATTCATTCTCTGTTCTATATGGATTTATATTTTCCCACTAGACATTCATGTGAATTTAAAACTTGTTTATATTTTTCTGAGCCAAGAATCTAGTCCATTTTATATGTAAATATAAAGCATTTTTGAATTGTTTTAACATACACGGAGTTTTCTAGAAGTGTAAACTTCATATAAACTGATGGAATATTATACTTTGTTTCTATCAGTACTTTATCAAGAATAAATAAATTTCAAGAAAACCACCTCATTGATGCCAGTGTTTCTTATGACATTGTATTAATAAGTATAATGGACTACCCATAGTGTTTCTATATATATATGGATACCTCTGCCTATCACATTTTGTGTTTTGGTATAGTTTCATCTTCATATTTGCTTTAAAATACATATAATTTTATTAGAAATAACTTTTTATTGGGGCTCCTGGGTGGCTCAGTCGGTTAGGCGTCCGACTTCAGCTCAGGTCATGATCTCGCGGTCCGTGGGTTCGAGCCCCGCGTAGGGCTCTGTGCTGACAGCTCAGAGCCTGGAGCCTGTTTCAGATTCTGTGTCTCCCTCTTTCTCTGACCCTCCCCTGTTCATGCTCTCTCTCTCTGTCTCAAAAATAAATAAATGTTTAAAAAAAATTTAAAAAGAAATAACTTTTTATTAATTTCTACTTTAACAATTAAAGCAATACATGAATTCTTTAGGAGTAATGTGTGCAAATAGGTTATATTATTTATAAATTTATTTTCAACTTACTAACAATGTTGGTAGGTATTACTAGAAGACAGCCTCACATCTGGTTAAGATTGAGGACTCCTCCACAAAGTACTCTAAGTAATCGTTGTCCTAAGTTTCTTTTTTGTTAATGACCAAATGAGTGAAGGATACAATGTGACCTTATTTCAAGATCCCTAGAGCACATAAGTTCTCATTAAATGTCTGATGTTTGAGGATGTCTCCACACTATTAATAAGATGAAACTTTAAATAAAACACTTTCTAAAACAAACCATGTGATTGAAAGAGTGGATTCTACTGTCTCCATCATTTGTAGAAAGATGATTAGTGCCTTTATGGCAATGAATAATATAGGATTTTGCCCTGACATCCTTAAACTTACTTTTCTCTTAATTAAATATCCAAGACTCAGAGAAAACAGTTGTGCAGACAGAAGCAGCTGACAACATCCTATCAGGTGTTCCTGGAGAAACTTCAATGCTTAGTTGTCTACAACATAATTGCCACTATTAACAATTTTTCTCCTTCAGTGTTGAATTTGTATTACTGCAGCTTTTCTGGTTAAAATTTTACAGCCATTTCTCAGCTAAGAGTTCTAGCAGTGCCTCTGCAAAAAAGAGAAACCTGAGCAAAATTTCTTCAAAGATCATATTTTGTTTCTTTTTGAAACTGAGAGAAAGGAGCTCTTCAATCTGCTCGAGAATGAGATCCAAAATTTCTTGTTGCCAAAATAAGCACTCAAATTTTCTTTCTTGAAAAAAATGGAATAAATATACATTGCTTCTATTCATTAAAAATGACCAAATACACTTTAGAAAGCCCATCATGACAGGTATGTAGGACTTCAAATGAAAGAGTTTTAATTTATGCTTCTTCATTTCCTTCATATATGAATGCTGGTTTTGCCAGAGAGCTTCTATAATGCTTTGCTTAAGGTAGCTCTTTGATGCCAGTTGAAATGATTTAGGCTGGTCTCAGAAATGTCATGCTTTGCTATGTACTTGGCTTTTTCTCAAATTGTAGTCCAGAATAAAAGTGAATGGACTTTCCCTCCGTTTTAGATGATCAAACTATCATTTCAGGTTCCATATTGAAATCTACAAGGGAGATTTTTGCCTCATACTTCATCTTTCTTGACCATTTCCCTGGGCTATTTTTCACTTGTGATTTTATGATTTAGATAGCTCTTAAATGCAATGATTTGTGTTAACTATTTCTATTTTATTTATTAGCATCTGGAACATTAAATTTACCATAGCAAATAAAATTCTTACCTTTTGAAAACATTTGCCAAAGGATAGACACATGTTTTTCTTTCTTGATATGTAATTTTCATTGCTATTTGGCAATATTTCTTTGGCATGTCTAATGACTTGCTTTCCAGGGCACCTGGGTGGCTCAGTTGGTTAAACATCCAACTCTTGGTTTTGGCTCAGGTCATGATCACATGGTTTTGTGAGTTCAAGCCCCATATTGAGCTCCATGCTGACAGTGTGGAGCCTGCTTGGGATTCTCTCTCCCTATCTCTGCCCCTCCCCCACTCACACAGTCTCTGTCTCTTTCAAAATAAATAAATAAAAGAATGTTGAAAAAAAAAAAGATGACAGGGTGCCTGGGTGGCTCAGTTGGTTAAGCATCATACTTCAGCTCAGGTCATGATCTCAAGGTTCGGGGGTTGGGTCCCACATTGGACTCTGTGCTGACAGCTCAGAGCCTGGAGCTTGCTTCAGATTCTGTGTCTCCCTCTCTCTCTGCCCCTCTCGTGCTTGCGCTCTGTCTCTCTTTCAAAAATAAGTAAACACTAAAAAAATTTTAAAAAAATAAATAAAACTTACTTTCCATTTTTGGTGTAAACATTTTCTAGAGAGATAAAGCAAAGTCAACTCTGATTTCATTTACTCGAACTTTTAACTCTCTTTCTTCCCACATTTTCAAGTAAAAGGGTAGACTACAGCACTATCTAAAACCACACCCAGTGCTACTGAGATTCAGTCAGGACTTGAGTACTTTTGATGACTAGGGACTTCATGACAGTTTGGGTTCAGAGGAAGACTAAAAGTGTTAATCCCTGATACAGGATTGGGGGGATTAGGATGGAGATAACAGCAAGATCTTTCCTTCTTTTATGGTTCCCCTCTTCCAAGTCAGATATTTTGGGTCCGTTTGAATCTTATGGAGAAAAGAGGTGGGAATAAAGGGTGAAGGAGTTATTGTAGGACAGGGACATTGTGGGGCTGCTTTGTTCTGTTATAGCACAGAATGAGAGAAGGGGCATTTAGGACCTCCATGTGACTCTCATGTGGTAAAGTGAATTAAGCTTGTAACTCCAGTTAATGAGTTTCTTGCCTTCAAGAGAAAAAAGAAGCATCAAGAGGCAACCAGCAACTTGACACACTGGGCACCTCAAGTGATGACTGTGGAGAAGCACCATCTTTAAGAAGTGTCTTGTGAGGGGAGAGAACTCAACAACAGAGTAGAAAAAAATGTGACAACAGTTTATGAGTTTGCATGTGTCATCCCTAGGAACTACAAAAAATCATTAGAAGACATTTAGGGGGTTGTTGTGCTTCTGCATTACTCACAAGGGAACAAAAGCCAGGGGTTTATTATAATTAAGACAACCCTCTCTCTAGCCAAAGCTGAAAAATTCCCATGGCTTCAAATACCATTCTAAAGTCACATCCAAGTAACATGTAAAGTCACCATCCAAGACCAATCTTTTAGCTCAGACTATGTATCCAACTCCCTGCCTGATGTTATTTCCTATTACAAGTATTTCAGATTCCTCAAATTCGGTATGACCAAAATGGGATTTATTGTATTTTCCCCAAACCTGATTCTTTTCCATATCTCAGTCAGTACTACAGTGATGCAGCCCAGTAATTCTCAATTTTCAATGCTACATATTACAGTCATCTGGGAGTTTTAAAAAACCTGAGGTCTGAACCCCATCTAAGCAAATTAAGTTACAATCCTAGAGGTCAGGTTAAAATATGGATTCTTTTTAAAAGCTCCGGGTGATTATATATTAAGTTGGAGAACCATCACTCATCAGTTTATGCCAGAAACCTAGATATCACCTCCAACATCCCCATTTCCTCATCCATTGCTCTCAGTGAATACATTACTGAAAACTATTGGTTCTACTTCCAGTAGAGTTTATGGATGTCTCCACATTTTTCCCCGACTGCTGCCACTATCCTAATCCAAGTCACCATCATCCCTTACATGGATTAATGCAACAATCTCCTCATGGTCTCTATCCTCTCTTGCCTACCTCTAAGCAATCTACTAACAAATGGATTTGGTTCATGCTATTCCTATACTTTAGATTCCTTTCCTTTACTTTTTAATCTGGCTTATTCCTATTTATTCTTCAAATTCAAGTTCAAAAACAGTACTCCTCTTTCTCCAGAAAAATTCTTCAAATCCTCAAACTAAGTTAAGCCCCCCCCCCATTGATTATGATAGCACCTAAATGTTTTATTTATTATATTATCATAATGAGTCAAATAATAATTTATGTCGTTGTTTGTTTAGCTTTGCCTTTCTCACTATAAGGGTAAAAACTGATGAGGACAATAATGATAAATGTGGAAAAGAAAAAAAATAAAACATCTAGATTAATGGCATTTTTCAAATTAATTATAATTAGAGCTAACACTGAACATTTACAGTGTACTAAGTGCATTATATATTATCTCATTTAAGCTTCATAATAATTCTATGAGGTGGGTGCATTCATTCATTCATTTATTCATTCACTAAATAATTTGCAAAGTGCTACATGTAAAAAAAAATTAAGGCCATATTTCTCAAAATGTGGTAAGAGAATGTGAAATGCAGGTTGACCAGAGCATTTACTTAACATGCAGATTTGGTTGTTCCATCTTGAAACTACTGCATCAAGCTCATTGAGAAAAGGTCTGAATACTCTCATGGTTAGTAAGTTCCACAGGTAATTCATAACCCAGCTTCAATTTCAAGAAACTATGTTCTAGGAAAAAGATTCTAAGGAGGATGCCCTGTATATATGCCATCCATATATAGATACCTGGACCCCACCTTACACCTACTGAGTCAGAATTTCCACTGGGTAGAGCTCAGGCAACTGTAACTTTTAGAAATTCTACAAGTGATTGTGAAACTGGACATCTCTGAAAGAATAACCACCCTTTCAGATGCTGATAATCTGGTCCAGAGGTGCTGTAGGGTATGAAATTTTGTATAAAAACAATCTCAGTGAAACAAGATAAGGCTACAGTATAGGTAAGTATACAATTTTGAGAGGTGATTCATTGACTTTGTTTTGCTCCTTCCTAGTTCACCACAGAGTGTCAGCTTTTAAACAAGTTGTGAACTAGTGAATAGTGCAGCGTCATTATCATCCTCACATCATGCACACCAAGATGTGATCCTGCCCAAGACAAATAAAGACATCAAGAAGATTTTGACAGGTAGTCAACGAACCAGGGTAGTCTTGATAGGAAAGAAGGTGACTAAAAGTGAAGACACTAAATGGCTTCTTGGAACTAACTGCATCTGTTTATGATAGAAATCTTCCTAGTTATAGGTATTTTTAAAGAAAATTTATTCTCCCACAGTCTAGAGGTGGAAGATGAAAGTAGAGAAAAGTGGAAGTGAATTTATTTATTTATTCATTCATTTATTTATTCATTCAGTAAACAATTAGAGTGATACATGCACAAGAACTTTAGGGCCATGTTTCTCAAAGTGTGGTAAGAGAATCTGACACCCAAGTTCAGAAAGAGCAGATAAAACTTTATAATAATGGCATTGACCAAAACTGTACTTTCAAAGTGAAGACAGGAATACATGAAAACAGAAAAAATAACCTCTAAAACTTATCTGGAATTTCTTGCTCTTTTGAATTAATGATAACCACATCTAACAATTCACACTTATTATATATACTGAAGACTTTCATATACACAATCTCATTTAAGTTTCACAGCAATTCTATGAAGTAAATACTATTATTCTTCATGTATTCATTCACTCCACAAATATATAATGCACTGACTACAGCTGCTCTGTTTAGCACTAAGAAATGGACATGAAACTATAAAAATATAGGTTAAGTTTCTTGCTTTTGTGAAGACAAACGAACAAAAGATGCATATTTGGTAAATATGCAATCTGAAGGCTTTGAGCCACTGAGATCTAGACAAGTTAAACAATGGTCTCATGTTCACAAGCAATAAGATGTGGAGCCAGGATCTAACAATTAATAAAGGTTAACTGCAGAGCTGCTGTTCTTTACTGTTTTACATGCAAGGACAAAAACCAATATGGGTCCAACTATGTGAAATTGCCATTCTTATAAGTCAAAAATGTCAAATTTTGGCATTTTCAAATGCATCAACCTATACATCTCTTTTCTAAAATTCAGACTTCTTTTTTTCATTTCCAATAACTCTTCCTCCCAGAATTATTTATGGTTGTTGACCGACCTCAATTGCAAAGCTGAAAATTAAATCCCATTTCAGAAAATTAACATTATTAGAAGGTCTGGTAAGCAAAGGACACTGTATTTTGACATGCCCTGTTGGTCTTTTTGAATATGTGAAATGTGCAGTCTGATGTAGTACATTAAGAGACAGGAGATGGCCTTGAGCAGTTTCAAAGCAGTAAATGATTGTGTACAGAATACCTGTTCATTTAATACTGGATATGCTGTCTCATTCCCAACATGATATATATCACATCATACCAACAAGGCTCAGACAAAGATGACTTCATAACTAGTATCTTGTCCAATTTGTGGGATACACACACACACACACACACACACACACACACACCCCAATTAAAGATACTTTGGAAATATAACATAGATGGATATCAAGGACAATGTGGCAATATTGTCCTCTGAACTGGAAATAAAACTATTGTATTTTGTGAGTCAAAATAACTACTAGTAGAATTCTAAAACATTCTGAGAGCTATTGTCTTCCAGCAACCTAAAAAGGGTCCTAAAGGGAAATCATTATGTTAACTATACACACAAGAATATTTACATTTCTCTTCAAGTATATGTCTCTCCAGATCAAAGTTTCTCAATATTGTTACTATTAACATATTGGGCCAGATAATTCTTTGTTTTGTGTGTGTAGGGTTGAGGAAATGTCCTGCATGTTGTAGGATGTTTGCAGCTTCCTTGGCCTCTGCTGTTAGTACCCTCTCAGTTGTGATAACTAAAAATGTCTTCAGACATTGCCATATATCCCACAGGGACAAAACTGTTCCCAGTTGAGAACAACTGCTCTTCATAGACATAGGCTAGATAAGTATAAGGAAGTATTGTGATATGGAGACATGAATCTGTGTCTAGGTATGGAAAGGGAAAATATAGTGTTTGGGTCATTATCAACTATGTGGTACAGAGGTTAAGAATAGCTGGAATCCCACTGACCAATTGTGTATTTCGATTCTATTACACATTAGTTGTAAAATCTTTAAAATGAAAATGACAGCAGGATTACAAAAACTTATGAGCACTTAGCAAAATAAAGCATTTGAAGTACTTAATATATTGCTTCGCACTGAGTAAGTACTTGGCAACTGTCAAGTCTTATTATTTTAGAAGGTCCTGCTAAAATAATGCCCTCTCTCAAAACGGGACATCTCTGTCTCTTGCTGCCTCTGCTTCTTTCTGTATTATATACACAAACTCGTACATACTATACAAGCATTTGATGTAACTGTATATGTATATACATGTATGTATAAAAGTCGCTTAAGTAAAACATACCAGTGGCATGTATGAGCATGAGTTTCTGAGTCTGTGTGTATTGGGGGCAGGGGCCCAGGAAGAGAGTGAGCCACACCATAATACAAAGCAAATGTTAGTCTGTTTGATAATTTTGGGGGCAGATTAAAAAAAGAGGAGTTAAGTGAAATTTATCTGGCATGCTTGAAGAACAAGGTAATCAAATGTTATAATTAAGAGAGTGTTAGCACATAAAACCAAACATGGATGATCAATTTTAAAACATTTCAAATACAACAAAATGCATTTAACACAAACACTTACTAACATAATTATTCATTTTTATTTCAACAATTATTTATAAGTAACACTCTCAGCTCTCTGCTAAGCATTGATTTATCTTTTGATGAAATTTTAGGAACTTAAAAATCTTCAAAATAACAGTAAAATTTTTTTAAAAGATGTAAATGACATAAGAGTTTATGCTAACTTCATGATCTGAAAGTATTTTGGAAAGTACTGAAACTACTAACATTTATTTATTTCCACCATATTTTCCTCTTTCATATAAATTTAGAATACAGAGTGTAGTATAAGATGGCTACCCTTCTCCACAAATTAAACTCTTATGTCAAAAGCTAAGAAGCTCTTTTGTATATTTAAATTGTTTTTCTTTTCTATTACTATGGGAGCTTAGAAAATATGTAATTCTTCTCTACTACATTCTTAATAAAAATTATTTCTGCCTTAGTATCTGCCAGAGAACATATTTATTTGTCAACAAAGTAACTCATACTGATGAGCAGCTGAGATGATAGAACATTCTTCCTTATATTGGACCAAAGACTGGCTCAAGTTTATACACAATATATTGATTATCTCATCACTGAAAGCAACAGAAAATTAGCTGAATTTTTTCACACAACAATCCTATATACACGTTACATCAACTCGTACCCTCTTACACACACGCACACACACACACACACACACACACACACACACACACAGAATACATATTTTCCTGTCTATATATTCATATATATACACACACATATACACACAGAGAAAGAGAGAGTAATAAATAGGGAAAAGTATAAATAAACAATTTGTAAATCTTATGCTATCGTTGCAAAATTTTGTAAGCTTGAAACTATATCCAAATTAAAAATTTTTATAAAAATAGGAAGCCATATGGGAATAAAACAAGATATTGCTTCCTGCCCAATCAAGTATTGTTACACCAAGCACTTACTATCCTCTACTCATTATTTGGTAGTTAAATTAATGCATAAAACATGAAGTCATAATTCTAGAAACTTTAAACTCACAAATATGTGATAATGAGTTATACATAGTGATGGTTACATCAATGGCATTTTCTTCCAACATAAAGAAAAATCCTTAAAAGGGATAGTTTAGAAATTGATATCTAGGGGCGCCTGGGTGGCTCAGTCAGATAAGCATCCAACTTCAGCTCAGGTTATGATCTCACAGTCCATGAGTTCAAGCCTGCATCAGGCTCTGTGCTGACAGCTCAGAGCCTGGAGCCTGCTTCAGATTCTGTGTCTCCCTCTCTCTCTGCCCCTCCCCCAATCACACTATGTCTCTCTCTCCTTCAAAAATAAATAAACATTAAAAAATTATATTTACTTAGGCATAGAGCATATTTAGTTAGAATAATTATGTTTATATGAATACTTAGGAATGTGTAAATTTATGTGCCCAATAAATACAAAACACAGTATTTATCAGTTTTGAAGCATTCAATACTCAAACTGTGAAAAAGTATTTCATTTTGAAACTTGAAACAAGAAATTCATCTAATTTGAGGTCAAAAATACATTTGCTGTTTGTCTCTTAAACTTCTGACAATTAAGTGCATTTCCACTTTTTTTTTTTTGGCTCGGTCATATTGTATACAGAGGTTTCATTTTTCTTCTGTGGTGAGTAATTCATCTTTGCTTCCATTTCTGGTTTTAGAGGAAACCTCACAATCCTTCTGAGAACATTTGCTTTCATACTGTTTTTGAAACCAGACTTTCACGACAAAGCCACAAAACAGCTCAGCAATAGTACACATTAAAGAAAATGCTGTTTTGAATTCATATTTAGGAGATTTGGCAAAGAAACCATAAAATTTGACAAGTCAGAAAAGGCCCAGCAGACAACATCTACACTCAGATTTTACTCATCTATCTCCCTACTCACTGATGTCTCAACTTTCTTCCTTTCTTTTTCCTTCCTCTCTCTCTCCCTCCTTTTCTCCTTTTCCTTTTCTTCTCTGTCTCTTCTTTCTGTTGTAGTCGAGACACTGAAGAAGTGGAAACAGGATGTAGGCCAGAGGTAGGAAGTTGATTTCTCAGAACAATATGATGGAAGCAGAAAATAAGTACTATAGTCAACACTACAATCAGGAATTTCGTCATCTGAAATCACAAGAAGATCTTGGCAACCTGGAGCCATTAGTCATCACCACAATTTCAAGCAAAATTCATGTATATCCACAAACACCCCACTGGTTTAGAATTAGGAGAGTAATGCTACAGGTATTCCCCAGGTGGGAAGGGACACTCCCTTAGAAATGGGTGAATTCCCACTGGATGTCCCCATTTTTGTTGGGGATCTTAGCTCACCTTCCCTGCATGGAGAGCCCCATGGATTTCTTAAAGTGCTTTCTTCAAGAATGGGAACAGAATTGAGAACTCTACCATGCTGAGGAAATCTAGAAAGCTCCTCCCTGCATAACAAATATGAGAAAAATTAAAGACTGAGGAATCCCTAGAACCCTTCCTATTATGGTTTCTATTCCCTAATTCACATAAATAACACAAGATTTAATCCTTGTTCTATTGAAGAGACTTAGAAAATATCACTACGCGACTTTCACTGGATGTCCCATAATTAAAGCCAGGTAATTATCCATTCCTGCCTGCTCTTCTTTAGATATATATTTTATAAACTGAACTATTGATTGCACACATTTATAATAAGGAAGCATTTACATAATAACACACACATACACACATGCACACACCATCACAACATAAAGTTTAACTATTTTGTTTATCATATTGGTTGTTTTCTTAGTTAAAAAATAGCCTTTTTCAGAATACAATGAAGAAATTGTAATCTTTTTAACAACTGGTGCTGGAAAAACGAACTATACATCCACATGGAAAAAAAGTCAGTCTAGACACAAACCTTAGACTCTTCACAAAAATTAACTCAGAATGGATTGCAGACCTAAATGCAAACCATTAAACTATGAAACTCCTCAGAGATACCATAAAAGAAAATCTAGATGATGTTGGGTTTGATGATGACTTTTTAGATACAACCCCGAAAGCATGATCCACCAAAGAAAGAATTGATAAGCAGAACTTCATTAAAATTAAAATTTTTCTGTTCTGCAAAAGATATTGTCAAGGAGAATGAAAAGATAAGCCACAGATTGGAAAAGAAATATTTGCAAAAACTCACATAAGTTATCTACTGCTACATCATAAACTATCCCAAGTGTCAGTTGAACAACAATGTTTTACTTTTTTCAACTCTATGGCTTGATTTTCTGCTCCACATAGTGTTGACTGGAATCAGTCATGTGGCCACATTCAGCTGGAAATTTAGCTAGGATGCGAACATCCCAGATGGCTTCATTCACACCTTTAGCAATTGGTGCTGGTTGTCAGCTAAGATGCTTCCTTTTCTTCTCTGTGACCTTTTATCCTCAAGGGTATCCTCCCATACCCTTTTTGATAGAGTAGCCTTGCCTTCTTTACACAGCACTTGGCTTCCCAATGAGTGAAACACAATCTGCAAGGGCCCTTAAGTACTAGGTTTAGAAGTTACTTTCTATTGATCAAATGAATCAGGAAGACCAAATTCAAGGAAAGAGGAAGTATACTCCATCTCTTGATGGACAAAGGGGCAAAGTCATATTGCAAAAGAGTACATGGGATGTCAGGAGTTGTTGTGGCCATTGTAATAAATGACATCCCACAAACATATAATACTTTTCCATAGAAAATATAACTTACTGTAGTTATATTATTTCTGAGATTTAAAATATTTGCAAATTATAATAAGTGTACTGTAGAACTTTCTTTACAGAATGTTCGACTTTAAGTCCTAAACTTTTATTCAAAGTCCACATTATTAAATTACTCAAATTGCAAAAATACCATCATACACATACTCCATTTGTGTTCTCCAAATAAAGATCTTGAGAATTTTTGGAGCGCTTCCAGTAGGATGTGGATATGGATTATATGCCCTGATGAACTAGTTATTTTATTTCCTTTAAAAAAAATGAGAATTATATGTAACCCATTATGGTTCAATCTTTGTCTTGACTACCAAAAAGCATTTTGTGATTTCCTCAGTAAAGACATTTAAAAATACACTCATTCCTTTACTTTATCACTTGTTTCTTTTATTCTACATTAATGTAGTTTTGGATATTTCGTTGCCCTACTTCTTTTTCACTTTGACTTGAAGCCACTTAAATTTTTCAGGAAAAATGGATTTTAAATAACCAGTATTAAGTTAATATTTAAGAAGAGAACACAAGAATGATGGACAATGAGGTTATTGTCTTACAGATTAACAAGCCAAAGCTGTGAAAAGTAGCACATCTCACCAAAGGCTTCTCATCACTTCCAACACAAACATCAGGAAGCAGAGGGAGGCACTCATGCTCTCTCAAAATCCAAACTAGTTTCATTCGAATCATACAGTAAAAGTCTTCAAAAGGACTCAGATTGGTAAACTTAAGGCAAAGTCACAGATAATGATCTTTGTTTTTCAAGATTAACAAGGAACAAATTTTTCTGCCCCTACTTATTAATATGCATGTGCTCAATCTTACTGTTATAAATAAACAGATTTTTAAAAAAATAACCAACACTTTTTTACCAAAAGATATTTAAACACATGGTGGAGGAATCTTAGGGAAAATCCAGAGGCTGAATCCAATGTATTCCAAGAAAGGGACAGGAAATCAAATCACTAAAAAACCTCACTATTTGCCTAAAGTGCTGCTGGTTTTGTGCATGCTTTGTTGATGATATAGGCATGTTTCCTAAACGTTATTGCTGGTTTTGTGTATGGCTTATTGGTGATATAGGCATGTTTCCTAAATGTTACTGCTAAAATTTTCTACCTCATCTAAGTACATTTGTTTTGAAAGAGAAAAAATTTTGCTTTTCTAGGTTCTAGAATATCCCCACTGCATTTTACACATCTCAGTATGTACAATTTTCTAAAACATAATTTTTAAAAATATATAATTGAAGCATGAATGATTCTCATAGTCTCATAACTGACCCAATTCTTCTTTATTGAAACACAATGAAAGAGTCCTAAAACTATAAAAGAGTACTAAAAAGTATGACAGTTATGGATTGTTTAATAGCTAGGCTTGATTTTATTGTTTCTCCAGTTAAATATTGTTTCCTTTCTTAATAACAGTGTCAACCTCTTCAATATCCAACTTACAAAATATTTGACTTTCATATTAATAAAGGTAGAAGCTTATAATACACTGCTCCCTTTTAATATGTAATATTGGTTGTCTTTGTCACCTTGACCCTTAACAAGTGACACTGTGACTGGCACAGAATAATCTAAATCACTGCTCCTGAGGGGTGCCTGGGTGGCTCAGTCAGTTAAGTGACCGATTTCAGCTCAGGTCATGATCTCACAGTTTGTGAGTTCGAGCCCCGTGTTGGGTTCTGTGCTGACAGCTCAGAGCCTGGAGCCTGCTTCGGATTCTGTCTCCTTCTCTCTCTGCCCCTCCCCCACTTGTGCTCTATCAAAAATAAATAAATCTAAGAAAAAATTTTTAAATCAATGTTCCTGAAAAGGCTTCTTATTTGCAACAGGCAAATCCTACCCAAATTAACAAAATAAAAGACAGGCTTATTAAAGAATACAAAATATGTCAAAATACTAAAACAGGAAATAAAGTATAGTTGGGACCTGGGACTGCAAAACTGGAAACTAATTACTCCGTCTTGCATTAACTGCCTAGACTATTTCTCTTAATTTTACTCAGTGAATATTTTAATCTGTACTATTTTTTATCATCTTTTTCTGTGTACCCATTTTTACCACAGCCCAACATGGTTACCTGTTCAATTCTGTATTGCTACCCATAAGTTCTAGAGCTGAATTCTGAATGACAAGTTTCTCAGTACCTTGACACCAAAATTCTAAGGCAGATATATATTATTACTCTTTTGAATGTTTACCCAGAGTCTGTCACTGCAGATTATCAGAAACATACACTTAACCTATGGATTCATTTAGCTGTGACTGTACTAAGATAGAGTCATGTGATCAACTGGAGCTGTGGGTAGGCAGACAATGATTAACATGTCTATTGCGATTTACTAAATGTGTACCTTGACATAGCAACATAAAAGAATTTCTGTTTTCTTATATGTTAAAACCAATACTGTTTGCTTAATATTTGCCTTGCCTGCCCTTAATTCCTATCTATAAAAACAAAAGAATTAATAAGAAAGAAAGCACATGGGCAAACATTAAAGCCCTGGAATGCAGCCAATAACACTTTTCTACTGTCAATCAAACTGTTGATGAGGAGACAAACTATAGATAAAAATCATAGTCTCTGAAGATGTTGTGAATTTCATATAGGTAATTTTTAATTGTTACAGATGAAATCAAGAGTCTCACATAACTCCGGTATTTTTATTTCTTCCCTAGACATTCAAGTTATAATGCTTTTCCTAAAGAAACTGAAGAGATGAATTTTACCTTGCTATCCAAGGTTTGAGGAATATATACTGATTTTAACTTTTAAGTTTTCCATTATTGCAAGTGGATTTATCTGTCTTGGAATTCTAGAATTTTCTTGAATTTTCTTTGCTTCCTTATTTTTATTTGATTTTTCTTTAGCTGTTGCTGCTTCTGGTGGTTTATTTATTTTATACTTCCTATTTTCTAGAAATTTAACACTGGTGAGGATGTGAAGATAACACAAATTGGAGAAAAAGGAAATTAGTAAAGAGTCTAAGCCCCCCTGAGAGAAGACAGGGTAATCCAACAGTTTGCAAAAGCAAAAGGAATGCTATTGAAAATAATTTATAGGGGCACCTGTGTGGCTTAGTCTCTTAGGCGTCTGACTTCAGCTCAGGTCATGATCTCATGGTTTGTGAGTTCGAGCCCGGTGTTGGGCTCTATGCTGACAGCTCAGAGCCTGGAGCCTGCTTCAGATTCTGTGTCTCCCTCTCTCTGCCCCTCCCCTTCTCATTCTCTGTGTCCCTCCATCTCTCAAAAGTGAATAAACATTAAAAAAAAAAGATTAAAAAAAAAGAATATAATTTTTAGAGGCAGATTCTTGAAGTCAGCATTTATTTCTTTTTATTATTCATTTTGAGATGAACATTGCATTCTTTGTAGATTAAAAATGTCCTCCAAATCCAAAAGATGTTATGTATTGCAGTTAATAATACAGTTAATAATGTAAGGACATTAATGTAAGGACATTATTAAGCCTTTGTTAGTAGTAGAGAGGTATTTTATTTACTAATTATAATACTCCATTGACTTTTAATTTATACCCATAAATTATCATCTTTCTTCAAATTTAGTTGTAATTGTCTGTGAGAGATATTGTTTTAACCAATCAAAACACAGAGTATAGAACTAGCTGAGATTAAAAAAAGAAAAAAAGTTTCCTACAAGGCCAAATCAACAAAACTGGAAATTCAGCCTTTCTTACTTTTTCGTGGAAATGTTAAGACACATTGCCCACCAAGTGGATGCTTAGTATCAACAAAACCTTTATGATAAATGACACACAAAAATTATATGATTTTAAAAGGAAAGTTGATTTTTAAAATATTTAATGAGCACCTCTTGGAATATGGCATCACATTTGTAACCAGAAAGATCTAAAAATTCTAAAGGAGTATTTACTTCCAAAAGACAGAAATTCTTTGTGGGGAGATAGGCCTGTAGACCTGAAAAATATCTGTAAGGTTAAGCAACAATATAAGCTTGGTAAATTCCAAATAAGTAAGAAAGAATGAGTGTTATACTAGTTCAGGGGAGAGAATAATAACTGATTGGAGAAGGAATGGCTGTGGAGCTCATTACTTGAAGGAAGCTAAAAATTAATATGGACCTTAAAGGATAGGAAACAGTTGGAAAAAAATGTAATATTTCCACCAGGAGGAATACCTCAAGCAAAGACTCAAAGAGCAAGTTCCACAGATTGAAGTGAGAGATTTGGTTCAAGAGCATTGAGAAATCCTTTCTTCCAAAATCACGTTGAATTGACGGGAAAAAAAAAAATACAGAAGTTACAAGATTAAAACTATGAAGGAAAGGATGTCAGCAGTGGACCAAAAATTTTGAGGGATTTCTGTAAATAGAAAGTAGATGGAATAAAATTGACAGAGAAACCAAAAGAAACCAAACAAAGAAACCCAATCTACAGAAAAAAAAAAAACTACTGAGTTGAGAACTCTCTTCCTTGTAGAGGCCCAGAAAAAATTCCAATCTCAAATTGAGCACAAGATTAAGGAGTGAAGTGAGGAATTATTATCCAAAAAATGAAATTAATTTATAACTAATTACACTATAGAAATATACATTAGTTAATTAAAGATTGTTTAATTAAAGATCTCTTTATAAGGTAGCTGGAACAGGAATACCACTTTCCATCCCCATCATAATGAGGTATCAGCAGTAGTTGTTTGCCTCTAGGATGTTTATAATCTGCTCTAGAAATAAAATGCAGTGTCTTTTCTGATAGGGGTCACAGATTGGGTATCAATGCCAAATAGGGAAATCCTGAAAAAAGTGGAAAAATAGAAGTCCACAATGGATGAGAAAGAAATTATTTTAAAAGTTTATTTTTTGAGAAAGAGAGCTCACAAGCAGGAAGGGGCAAAGAGAGAGGGGACAGAGGATCTGAGTGGGCTCTGTGCTGACAGCAGCGAGCACCATGTGGGGTTTGAACTCATGAAACCTGGAGATCACAACCTGAGCTGAAGTCAGATATTCAACCAACTGAGCCACCCAGGTGCCCCAAGAAGGAAATTATTTTAAAAAGGAAAGATAAACTTTGTTTGCTTTCAACCCTCAGATTAAACTGCACTTTCTCCTTTTCTTTTTTTTTTAACCAAATATGAGACCTTCAAGACATCTGTCTACTATATGCCTACCGATCCTGAAAGGAAGTCTAGAAGGCAGTATTCTTCCCTCATGGGCAGTGCTCACAATAGCCTTCAAACAGGTAAGAGGCCCAATGGGGAAATACACTTACAGAAGTATAGAGAAAATCCATGATAGCTGACTACCAGTTCACCTAGCATTCAGGTGAAAAATATGAAAAGATAATCAAGGCTTACAAAAGAAAAACCAAGGACATGATCAGGATGAATAGATTAGGTTCCTGGACCCAACTGCCTTGTGTGTGTAGAGGCTTCCCCACACCAACAAGCAATTCTCAGACACCAGCAGGGTGTCCAAGAATTCTACTCAATTCTAATATTGTCTACTCAGAGATAGAATCCGATTCCATAAGCAAAGGGCTCCATCCCACAAGGCTACCCTCCATTTCAGCTGTCCGTTGCAAGCCCAGATTGTTACCTGTGCTTCTGACCTACTGGCTACAAATTGGAGGTTCCAATGACCCCTTTCAACTCAGGATGTCAATCATGAGACCAGGTTGTTACCTGTACTTCTGACCAACTGGCTACAAATCAGAAGTTCCCACAAGTCCCTCCTTGGGTTCAATTAATTTGCTAGAATGGTTCACAGAACTTGAGAAAACCCGTTTACTCACAAGATTACCAATTTATTACAGAGGATATTAAAGGATACCAATCAATAGCCAGATGAAGAGATACATATGTCAAGGGCTTGAACAAAGGAATTTCTGCCCTTGTGGAGCGCATGGCCCCAAACAATGGCACATGGAACCCTTCCAGTTCCTCAGTGTAGAAGTTCCCTGAATCCTCCCCTTTAGGGTCTTTATGGAGGCTTCATTACATAGGTATGATTGATTAACTCATTGTCCATTAATGATTGATTCAACCTCTAGTCCCTCTCACCTCCCAGGGCGGGGGGGGTGGGGGGGGTTTAGGGGTTGAGACTGAAAGTTCCAACCTTCTAAGCACATAGTTAGCTTCATTGGCAAACAGCCCCCATCCTTAGGTGCTTTCCAAAAATCACATCATTCACAGAACAGGACACCTTTATCACTCTCAACACTTAGGAAATTCCAATGGTTTGGGGAGCTGTAAGCAAGGAACTGTGGAGAAAACCAAATATGTATATATCTGAATAAATCACAATATTGTCATGGATAACTAGTAAATATAACAGATGTTAAATGAATAAATAAATATCTAACATACAAATCTGGAGGCCATGTCTAGAGACATTTTTAACTGTCACAGCTGGGTGGCAGTGGGGGAGCGACTTGCATCCAGTGAGTACAGGCCAAATATGTTGGCAAAAATACTATGATACACAGGAAAGTCCTTCACAACAAAAAAATTGTCCATCCAGCCCCAAATTTCAGTAGTGCAGAAGTTGAAAAACTCTGTGCCCATTTCTCCCCTGAGTCTTTAATAGCATTCTGGAAATACTTTTCTTATTTTCCCCAGTATAGGCATGTGAAACTCCTCCTTCCCTCCCCACCCCCAGGAGATTCTCACTATTTTTATAAAACTGTTCTCTCAGAATTTTGAGATACTGACAGAAATACATCTTGTTCTTGTTGTGTCTGAGCTTAGAATTTCTCTAGGATGAATTTGCAGGGTGGGGGTGGAATCAGGTACCTTTACTTTTCTTTATCAGTACTTTCCTACGTCTACTGAAGAATAGTTTTACTTACAGTTTACTTGAGGTTTGCTCTACTTTCTCCCTGAAACTAAATGTGAATCCTTTCTAACTTGCAGAAATTTTTGACTGATGGATCTCTCTTTTTTAATGCCCTAGAGCAGTTATGGATTTATTCCCTTGTTTATATCTTTTCTTTTTTCTTTGTTTCTTTCTTTCTTTTTTCTTTTTTTTTTTTTTTGCCATTTCAGTGGCCTTCAGGGAAATAAGAGAGATTAGCATATATTATTAGATTGCCATTTTTAACAGCAAGTTGCTGATTATTTTTGAAAACTTACATCCATAAATTTAAGCTACAAAAAATTCCTGGTAACTAGAATTTGTGAACATTTTCAGGTTTTTTTTGTTATAAAAGTCACTGGAACTATTTCCTATGTTATTTTGAAAGTTTAATTTTGATACTGATATTTTTACTAGAGGAAAATTTTCTTCCTGGGTTCATTTCTTAAAGTGCAGAGTTATTCTAAAACTAGACACTAATAAGCATTATTATAGTATTTCATATTTTATAGGCTTTCAGATATTTTCAGATTATGATTTCATAATCACATTATCATGTTTGAACCTCATAATTCCAGGAGTAGGTATTATTCGCTCTCTTAACTGTGGGAAAACTGAAGTTTTGAGAGGCAAAGTGAGTTTTGGATGAAGTTGCACAGTTGGTTGTAAGCAAGTCTTCCAACTCTATTTAATTAATTCACCTACTGGTTTACCACACTGCTTTCTTAATTATACAGAAAACAGAATGTTTACTTCAACATTGTATCAGTGGTTCCATTCCTTAATGCGGAGGGTGTTCTATGATGATCCAAGAAGAGTACCTTGCATTAGACCTCGTCTCCAGACATGCCCTTGTAGATGCCACCTGCAGAGCCCCATTAATACAAATGTGCCACTAACTGAATGGAAATAAAATAAAAAATAAAAATCAGTCAATAGATAACAATGCTCTTGATTTAGAAAGAAAATACTAAGGAACCTGAAGAATAAGAAGCCCAGTCAAGCTAACGTTTGGGGGTTTCAGACCAAAGAAAGAAAACATTTTTAAAGAAATTTTTCATGTGTTGATCAAGTCATGATATCTTGTGTGTACTTCTCAGTGTGCAAAACCTCACCTTTGTGCCTCTGATTCATTATTTTCTTGATTCTATGTTCATTCAAAGCTTGGGAAGTTAGAAAAATGACTTCTCTCAATTCTTCTACTTTTGTAGAAAGATGAAGTTTTACTCATTGATTTATCTACTGATTTCTAGTAGAATAAAACTGTGGGTTCACTGTAAGCCTCTTATCCCACTGAAATCCAGGCAAGTACTGTGACTTATCTTCAAGGATGTGGACTATCCAGTTTTTTTCTTCCTCTTTCTTCCTTATCAGAAGTGGTCCCTGCCTTAGCCCAAAGGGAAATACTGCTTTTTGTTGTTGGCCATACTCAGTGTTACTGGGGGGAGAGGAGCTTTTCCACAATCTGGAAAACATCTCACTTAGGAGTATAGCAGGAGCAACAGAAATATTATTTGTATAAACCTTCCACTAGAGGACAAAGATTTCTGTCCTCACTTTTCCTTAGAACTGGTATTAGGGATAATGAAAAAAATAGCTAAAATTTATCCAATGCTTAAGATGCAAGTATTGTTTTAAAAAATAAGTATTTTTCATAATTCCATAGTCCTCACAAAACTCCAGTGAAGATGGTACTATTTTTTACTCTAATCTTATAGATAAAAGGGAGAACAAGATAGAAATAGCTTGCCTAGTAAGTAGTGAAACCTTGATACAAATCCAGTCTGTCAAATTGTAGAACCTGTTCCTAAATTATTTAACTTATTTCAATTAACTATTTCTTGGGAAGGTTAGGAGTTTTAATATTATATCCATTCTCTTTTTTTCCATTTCTGACATGCTTTTTTTTTCATGGCAAGAAAATATGACATGAATTTTCACATATGCAGGTCAGAATTGTGGTTACAAATATGAACATGATTTAAATAAAACTTTTCTTGTATTTGCTATGAAAAAGAACTTTTCACATTCAAGATTCAATGAGTTTTGGTAGTGTGAAAGGAGTTTGGGCTAGTGAAGGGCTAGCATTTTCAAATTAGTTTTTGACAGAAGATTGTAACTTAAATATGTAATTACTTTTGTCACCAAACCTTTCATTTTCATTTGCCTTATTTCTGGTAAACTTCATTTCACATTCTCTAAGGGACTGTCCCAAATCTCTGGTATTGTCTCAGGATTATGACTCTCATCTTTCAGAAGTACCTCTGCTTCCTGTCTCACAGACAATGATAGGCCTTCAAATATGAACTCCTTCAAGTTTCCCCCCCTCTCTGCCCAGTAATGATACCCATTCTCTTGGTCTTTCCACCTATCTTGCAGGAAAGAAAGTTCTTTATTCCCGGCAGGTTAATCTGTGCTTTAAATCTAGTTCTTATCTCCTTCGAAATGTTTGAGTAGCAACTTATTTTCATCATCCCTATTTTCAACATCCCTTTTCCAGAGTCTCCTTTCTCTTCTCTACAAACATGCTGTAAGTCCTCATATTCAGAAAAAAAAATAAAAAAGAAAATTCTACCTACACACTATACAAACTATTGCCTATTTCCCTCCTTATCTTTACCACTTATTTTCTTGAGAGTGTTACATAATTTATACTCATGACTTCATTATGTTCATTCATTCCTCAGTCCAGTGAGTTTGGCTTCTGTCACCACCCCTCTAAAAGTCATCTTTAATCCACCAATGGTCTTATGACCACCATATCTGCAATCAGTTTTCAACTTCCATCTTATGTAACTTACACAACATTGATAATGTTTATAATACCCACTTGTTGAAGCTCTCATTCTTTGTTTTCTTGGGGAGACTTTTATTCTTTTTTATTTATTCTTTTTGTTTCATTTATATGGAAGTTCCCATTCCTTTTGAGAAAATATATGGCCTAGAATTTTTAGAAGATTGTTATGTGTAAATATGTAATATATATTTTAAATACAGGTATAAATGCAGATATCAATATAGATGTAGATATATTTTAAGCTATAGAAACACATGCATATCTTACAGAATTTCTTTAATATGAAATTTATTGAAATTCAGTTTGCAGACTCAAACTAAGCCCATATTATAACAGGATAACGTCTTCAAGGTTCATCCATATTGGAGCATATACCAGAATTCAATCTTCATTTTAAAGGTTGGATAATATTCCATTGTACATATATATTACATTTTGCTTATTCATTCATCCACCAGTGGATTCTTGCATTGCTTCCATGTTTTAGCTGTTATGAATAATGCTGCTATGAATATAGGTGTACAAATATCTTTTCAAGTCTCTGCTTTCAGTTATTTCAGATATACAAAAGTGGAATGGCTGAATCATGCAATAATTCTATGTTTTATTTTTTGAGAAACCACCATACGGTTTTCCACAGTGGCTGGACCATTTTACATTCTTATCAATAATGCACAAGAGTTCCAATTTCTCCATATCTTGGCCAATACTTGTTATTTTTCTCCTTCACTTATTTTTTTTATAATAGACATCCTAATGGGTATGACCTGGTATCTCACAGTTTTGAGTTGCACTTCCATAGTGATTAGAGATGTTGAACATGATTTTACATGCTCCTTGGCCATTTATACATCTTCTTTGGAGAAGTGTCCAGTCAAGTCCTTTGCCCATTTTTGAATCAGGGTATATGTATTTTGATATTGTTGAGTTTTAGAAATTCTCTATATATATTGGATAATCTCTTATCATATATGATTTACAAATATTTTTTCCCATTCTGGGAGTTGCTTTTTTACTCTATTGATAAATGTTTTTTGATGCACATATATTTTTAATTTTCATAAAATCCTATTTGTCTGCATTTTCTTTTGTTGACTGTATCTCTGGTGCCATGTACAAAACTCATTGCCAAATTCAATATCATGAATCTTTTGTCCTATACTTTATTTTAAGAGTTTTATAATTTTAGGTCTTATATTTAGGTATTTGATACAGTTTGAACTAAAATTTTTATATGGTTTTAGGTAAAGGTTCTACTTCTCTAATTTTTTTTTTCCTTTCTTCATTTGGTCTTAGGTTTAGTTTGTTCTTCTTTTTCTAATTCCCTAAGTTGTAAAGATAGGTTGCTTATTTGAAATCTTTCTTCCTTTTTAATATAAGTATTTATAACTATAATTTTCCACTTAGTACTGCTTTTACTGTGTTCCATAAGTTTTGGTATATTGTGTTTTCATTGTCATTTGACTCTAAGTATTTTCTAATTTCCCTTGTGATTTTTTTCTTAGATCCATTGGTTGTTGAAGGATGTGTTGTTTAACTTCCATAAATATGTACATATTTTCAGTTTTCTTTCTGCTATTAATTTCTAATTTCATCCCATCGTGGTTGGAAAAGATAGTTTGTATGATATCCATCTTTTCATGTGTGTTGAAACTTAATTTGTGACCTAATATACAACTTATCCTGGAAAATGTCCCATGTATGATTGAGAAGAATGTCTATTCTGTTGTTTTTGAGTAGCACTGTTGAATACATGGAGGTACTGGACAGTGTTGCATCCAGCTTGGGCATGGAAGCTCTGAGCCCCTTCCCTCATACTTTGCCATAGGCATTTCTTCCATCTGAATGATCATCTGTTTTCTTTATCATATCCTTTTATAATAAACCAGTAAACATAGGCAAGTGTTTCCCTGAGTTCTGTGAGCCATTCTAACAAATTATTAAACCTAATTGTGAGAATCCCAATTTATAGTCAATCAGTCAGAAGTACCGGGACTTACGATTGGCATCTGTAGTACAGAGAAGGGCAGTTTTGTGAAGTTGAGTGCTTAACATGTAGGATCTGATGATACCTCCAGGTAGGTAGTATCAGAATTGAGTTAAATCATGAGACACCCAGCTGGTATTGCATAGAATTGCTTGATGTGTGGAAAACCCACATAGCTGATGTCAGAAGGAGTATGAGTGAGTGTGGCATAGTGTGAGAATAAAGGAAACAAAGAAGGAGTGTGTTTTTACCTTATAACTATAATACTAGCTTTTATAATTGCTTAGGCATTTACTTTAGTATGATCTTTATTTCTTTACATGGCATTGAGTTACTGTCTAGGGTACTTTCATTTCAACCTGTAGGGCTCCCTTTAGCATTTCTTGTAGGGCAAGTCTAGTGGTAACAAACTCCCTCAACTTTGGTTTATCTTTTAATGTCTTCATTTTTCACTCACTTTTGAAGGACAGTTTTGTCTAATATAGAATTCCTGATTGATATTTTTTTTTCATTTAGCAATTTAAATATATCAATGCACTGCCTCCTAGATTCTAAAGTTTTTTAACAGGAAATCTGTGAATTATCTTATCAATGATTCTTTGTATGTGATGAGTCACTTCTCTGTCACTGCTTTCAAGATTTTCTTTGTCTTTCAATAGTTTGATTATAACATGCCTCAGTGTATCCTTGAGTTCATACTACTTTAAGTTTGTTAAGCTTCCTTGATATTTATATTTGTATCTTTCATCAAGTTCGGGAAATTTTTGGTTATTTTTTAATCAAATAATTTCTCTATCACTTTCTCTCTGTGTCTCTCCTTATGGACTCCCATGATGCATATGCTGACCCACTTGCTGGTGTTCACTTTTACTCAATCTTTTTTTTTTCTGTTCCTCAGATTTCATAATTTCAATTGTTTTATCTTCAATTTCACTGATTCTTCTGTCTCCTCAAACCAATCCTTGAATTTCTCTAGCAAATTTTTTATTTCAGTTGTTACACTTTTCAGCTCCAGAATTTCTTTTTTGGTTTCTTGTTAGGTTTTCTATTTTTATTTATAGCACTATTTTGTTCATATATCATTTTCTTGATTTCTCCACATATTCCTTTAGTTCTTTGAGTATCTTTTTAAAAAGTTTATTTATTTTGAGAGAGAGATACAGAGGGGGAGAGTGAGTGAGCATGAGCAACAGGGGTAGGGGAGGAGGCAGAGAAAGATGGAGAATGAGAATCCCACACAGGTTCCATGCTGTCAGCACAGAGCCTGACATGAGACTCAATCTCATAAACTATAAGATTATGACCTGGGCCCAAATCAAGAGTCAGATGCTTAATTGACTGAGCCACCCAGGCACTCCAGTTCTTTGAGCATCTTTAAGAAGGTTGTTTTAACGTATTTTTCTAGTAGATCTACCATCAGGTCTTCTCAGGAAAAGTTTCTGTTGGTTTGTTGTCTTTCTTCAAATGAGACATATTTTCTCACTTATTTGTATGCCTTGTGATTTTAATTTGAAAACTAGACATTTGAATCTAATAATGCGATAATCCTAAAAATTACATTCTCCCTCTTCCCCATGGCTTCCTGAGGTGTTGTGTGTTGTTTTTTTTTTTATAGGCTGTCTCTATGACAAGGATCAGTATGATGTGTAAACTTACAGTCTTATGAGATCTTTTCTTTTCTGACTACTTTTTTTCAATGTTTATTTATTTATTTTGAGAGAGAGAGAGAGAGAGAGAGAGAGAGAGAGAGAGAGAAAGAAAGAACATGTGAGCAGGGTAAAGGCAGAGAGAGAGAGATGGAGAGAGAGAATCACAAGCAGGCTCCATGCTGTCAGCACAGACCCCAATGTGGGGTTCAATCTCACGGACCATGAGATCATGACCTGAGCTGAAATCAAAAGTCAGGCACCTAACTGACTGAGCCACTCAGGTGTCCTTTACCAGGTCTTTTCTGAGTCTGCACCTTTCCCTGGGCATGTGTGGTGACTTACTAATTTCCCCCATATGAATGGTTGATTTTGAATATCCTAATATTTAATGTCTGGTTCCCAAAATAGAAAAAAAAGAGGAAAATTAAGTATGGGGGGGAAAAGATGCCAGCCATTTAAATCTGGAAGTCACTTCAGCTGAAAGGGAAGGGTCTTCCAACAATAAGTAGAGGGGCAGCAATAACAGCAACCCACCTCTGTGTCTGCACCCCCATAATGAGAAGCAGCAATCAGAAGTCAGAACACAGATCCTTGATAGTTGGAGGACAGGGTCCTTACTGTCATTGACTCCTGCAAACTATGTGAAAGCTACTTCAGGAACATGTGCAGTTGCCTGCCATTGGGCTGAACAGTGGAGATGGAAAACTGAGTAGGGCTGAAATTGACTGAAATTAATCATAAATTAATGCCCAAGCCCTCTCCTGAAAGTAGCAAGCCCTTAATAGATTCCAGAAATCCAGAATAGTTGTATCAGATACATTCTGTTAATGTAACTGTTTCACGGGTGGGAGGTTGGATTCTCAATGTTTCCTACTGCACCATCTTCCAGAATCTTTCATGCCCAAATAAGTCTTTTTAAGGATCATCAATACCTTCCTGTACTTGAAACAAATGCAATGACTCATTGGAATAAGAATGTAACTTTCATAATATATTTTCTAAATTGAAGATAAAAAGTGATATTAGTGCCATTGTCCTATTGTTTTCTCAATACATTTGTACAATTTTGAGTCTTTTTTTCAGTGTTTTCAAAATATATTCTAATAGATATATTGAAAAATTGATATTGGAAATTTTTAATAATTTTCATTTTCAGCTTTCCTTTCTATGTATTACTCTAGTTAGTGAGACTCCATCTGAAATACAGTAGGAATATGCTTGCTACCCTCGTGGGTTCTATGAAATGCTTATTGACAGGAGTGACTTTCCTTGCCTGGAAATATTGCCTGTAGTAACCAAAGTATTTGCTCTCACAGTCCCAATTTAGATATCAGGGAAGAGCAAGAAGTAAAAAGCAAGAAGTAAATACCACCTGAGTCATGTCTGAAAAGAGTGATAAGTCCACACAACTTTTTAAAAGAACACAATCTGTTAGGTAAGAATGAAATCAATGCATAAAACTGCAATAAAATACAAATCTCCAGATGTAGTTTATGAGGTGACAGGGTTTTAAGTATGAACACATATGCCCTGTGAAGTTCTAGGGTAAGATATTAAAATTCACACTCTGACCTGAAGAATTTTGTCCTTTTGCTTATGATCATGAACAATGGTGGGACTCCAACAGGGGATTCTCCTTTCCCTCTGGAAAATCCCTACTTCTTCCCTTTTAGAACTGAAAGAGACTAACTCCAAGTTATGAGGCTACTGGGGAATTTCAGCTAACTCCTGTGGGGAAAGAGATGGAAATAAGCATTCCTCAACAATCCCATTGATCAACCACAGGTTTCTCATAAGCATCTCTCAGATTCCTATAGGTCCCACTGAGGGAAGAAGTGGGCAAAGTGGAATCACCACATTTAGTCACATTTACTATACTGGCTGACACTAACTGTAACAACTATTCATTCCTCCTGAATCCTGTTCCAATCTGGCACATGCTAGATGGTAAGAAGCAACAGGAGGCCTTAATGATCACCATGGCTTCTTGGCAGGATACTTTAGCTTAGTACCAGTATGGAACAGGTATCTATGAAATCAGATACCTGGAAACTTGGGTCTGTGCCACTACCAAAATTATTTCAGGTCAAATTTCTATTAGTTACATGGCATCCTATCTATGTCACTTCTGGTTAAGCCATACCTTCTTACCTCCATATTCACCTTAGTCACTACAGGCCAAGTTCATTAGTCCTAGGGTCTCATCTTCCCTCTGCTCCTTTCCTTCCAAATGCTTCCAATTCTGCTATCATTCCATACCCTTCCACAGGGTCTTTGGAATCCTCCATTCTCAAAAACAACAAATCAAATCCAAATTCTCTACATCCTTAAATTCTTAAGCTCTCTCAGGGCCTGTGCCACATGCTCTTTTTTTAGCAGAAACCTAACTTTGATGGAAAGTCAGTTCTTCTCATATTGACTTTTCCAGTAGGAGCTGTACATTCTCCCATAAGTCAACATGAACATTGCAGCCCTGGAGGCAAGGATGGCAACCTCCTGGCTCCCTCCTGCCACTTCCTGTTTATTGCACACTTATTTTCATTCAAGAAGTCTCTTCTCCTTTTAAGGTCACACTATCTGGCTTTATATCCATTTGCCTGAACCTGATGCTCTCACCTTCTAATCTTTAGACAATACCCCAACATTTAATCAGAACATTGCCATCTGACCCACAGTCTTCATCCTTAACTATCCAACACCTTACTCTACATCTGAGGTACTTAAACGACCTTCTCTATTTTGAAGATCTTTGCCTCCATTCAACTTCCACAATGTAATTCCAAAGTCATATCAGGATCTAGTCAACCTTTAAAATTAACTAATCTCCAGAATCTAAAACTTTGACTACAAAGTACTATCCTAACACTTTTGTCTCATTAAAAAACAAAAGAAGAGAAGAGAAAATGGAGGAAGGGAGGGTGAAAGAATGGAAGAAAGAGGGAGAGAGGAAGAAAGAAAATTCTGTTCACCATCTTGAGCTGCTGCTGCATTTCCTTCTCCATTCTTTCACAGCTGTTTCTCAAAAGAATTATCAACTTTCACTATCTTCAGTCCCTCATTTCACGTTCTTTCTTCAGCCTGCTGCTTCAGTCGCAATTATTGAAACTATTCTCACTGAAGTTAACATTGTTTTCCTGATCACTTGATACTACCTCATTTTTGAAATCCTTTGTTTGGGTTTCTTGAATCTTCCAATTTTCTCTCACTTCTCTTGAGTATTTCTTTAGTTCTCTATGTAACTCTTAAATATTAGTGGCACCTAGAGGTCCATCCATACTTGCTCTCCTTTGTACACACATCTTTTCTAAAAGAAAGATTATTTTTCTCACAGTTGGTGTACAATGACTGCTCAGCCCGTTCACATCAATTCCACAACACTCTTCCAAGTTTCAAACAAGATTTTCCTTTGCCCCACAAATACTTCCACTTCAACATGCTACAGATATATCAATATCAACATGCAATTTCTCCATTTATTTATGTAGTAGGTTATACCACACAAGCAAGAAACAGGTGAGGCTGCTAGACTAAATATCACAGGACTTAAAGCTATCTTTTCCATTTCTGTGGCTGCTTACTCAACATTTATCATGTCTCATCTTAATTATTGTAATCACCATCTAGATCATAGAGCAAATACTCATTCTATCTTTATATTTTATACCCATACCTCTTTTCCCTCTGATTATTCAAAATACATAATATACAATATAATTTTTTAAAACATCTGAAAACAAACAAATCTGAAAACAAATAACTGATACCATCTAATATAAATTTTAAAAGAAGGGGGACATCTGGATAGCTCTGTCAGTTAAGTGTCTGGCTCTTGATTTTGGCTCAGGTCATGATGTCATGGTTTGTGGGATCGAGTCCCATGTCAGGCTCTGTGTTGACAGTGTGGAGACTTTTTGGTATTCTCTCTGTCTCTCTCTCTCTCTTTCCCTCTGCCCCCTCCCTTGTCATGCATGCACTCTCTCTAAAAAATAAATAAATAAACTTTTAAAAAAATATTAAAAATTTAAGAGGAGAGTATCTCCTTTTAAACTGAGAATGAGGGGTACCTGGGTGGCTCAGTCGGTTGAGTGCTTGAGAGCTTGATTTCAGCTCAGGTCATGATCCAAGCATCATGGGATTGAGCCCTGCATTGGGCTCCATGTCCAGCTCCATGCTGAGTATGGAGCCTGCTTGAGATTCTTTCTTTCCCTTTGCCCCTCTTCCCTGCTAGTGCACTTTCTCTCTCTCTCTAAAATAAAAATAAAAATAAAAATAAAAATAAAAATAAAAATAAAAATAAAATAAATAATGGAAAAGATTGTCTTTAAAAAAATAAAAATAAAAAAATAAACTGAGAATGAATTTCAGTACTGCTCTTATTGGTTAACAAAAACCACATTTATGCTGTGACACAAGAAAAGAAAACATCTCAGAAAATTTCATCAGAATATCATTTTAGAAATGATGAGAACATTAGTATCACTCAAGAAAAATAAACTCAAGAATGTTATTATATTGCTCCATCTGTCCCAACTGGAATTCTAACAATAAAAAAGGCATTTCCAAAATAATGGTCAAGTCTATAAGTGAGTAGGTGGTATATGCAGAATGTCTTCCACTTTCCCCTTCCCATCCCTTATCCATTCTTCTCTCTGTTCTTTGAGAAGATATTTGGCCAAAAGAGGGAGAGAGGAAAGCAAAAGAAGTTGAACTACTTTTCCAATCCCTTCCTGTGTGATGGTTAATTTTATGTGTCAACTTGGCTGGGCCACAGTGCCCAAATATGTGATTAAACATTATCTGGATATTTCTGTGAGATGATTTTTATTTTTATTTATTTATTTAATTATTATTTTTTAAAATATAATTCATTGTCAAGGTGGCTAACATACAGCGTATACAGTGTGCTCTTGGTTTTGGGGGTGGATTCCTGTGACTCATCACTTACATACAATACCCAGTGCTCTGTGAGATGATGTTTAGATGAGATTAACATTTAAATTGGCGAACTTTGAGTAAAGCAGATTGCTCTCCAAAATGTCAATCAATTGAAGGCCTTTACAGAACAAAAACACTGCCCTCCCCCAAATAAAAGGTAGTTCTGTCAGTGGACAGCCTTCAGACTTGAAACGCAACATAGGCTTTTTCTGGGTCTCCAGCTTGCAGACCCATCCTGCAGAATTTGGACTTACTGGCCTCCACAATCCTATGAGCCAATCCTTTAAAATAAATGTCTTTCTGTATATATTTACAGAGAGCAAGAAAGATAAATATGTCTGAGTATATATACACCCTGACGAATACACCCTGCTCCAGCACTGAGTGTTTGGAAATAGCTGCAGCCCTGGTAAAATGACCCCTTCTCCACTTGTCCAGTTCCCACTGGGTCAACCTATTATCTCTTTTGTTACTTGGCTATAAGTGTAGTAATAGTTCTCCCTGTTACTAGTCTCCAATATCTTACCATCTTTTATTTCTTAACACTGCCCACACTTTTGAAAGCAGTCCTTTCATTAAAGCAGTGGTTCCCACCTCAGGCTGCATCTTAAAAATCAGCTTTGGGAAGCTTTGAAAAATCCCAATGGCCAGGCCACAAACCAGACCAACCAAAACAGAACCTCTGAGAGCAGGATACAGGCATCAGTATTTTTTAAAGCTCCCCAAGCGTTTCCAATGTATAGCCAAGGTTAAGAACTATTGCATCAATGTCTCTTTATCTGAATCATTTGAGATGAATTTAGCTTCCAGCCACAGCACCAACCAGTATGCTGTCATCATCTAATATCCCCTTCAATGAATTCCTCTCAAAGTTTAAAGAAAAAAAAATGTTTCTTAAAATCCTATGAGCATTTATTACTTGTATTTTTCATATAATTATTTCCTATGCTGTCAAGAATTATTTCATTTTTAAGACTATTTATTTCTCTCAAAATGTGCCAGTTCATTCATTTGTGCCTACTCAAAAACTTGTCTCCCAGCTACCATTGTCACCCTTTTTAACCTCAACTTCTGGCAGAATAATCTTTCAAAAATGTGCCTGATCATGTTGTCTCATGATGCAAGTTTAAAATTGCAATCAGTCAAAGTCTATGGCCTATAAAAGTTGAAGCTTCTTGGTTAGTCATTAAAACTCTTCACACTCATCAGACTGGCGTTAATTCTCAACAGTCTCCACCGATTCTTTGCCCTACCATTCTACATTCTACTTATCACTTGCTGCTTTGGCTCCCCTTGTCCCTTTGTGCCTCCTCTTTGTATTAATTAGGATCATTTCTCCTGCCTGTAATCTCCTTTTGTTCTTCAGCAACCTGACCTTTCAGTCCGTCAACACTCAACTCAGATGTTACCTCCCCAATGAAGATAACTCCAGCCCCTCTATAATGCTTAATAATGAGTAGCTATTATTAACTAACTCTCTTGAGGCTTGGAGAGATTTCCCAAAAGAAGGGAATTGTACACTGGGACTGGAAAAAAAAAAAAAGAGCAAAGAGGCAAGTGACAGGGAGACGGGGAAAAAGGTTCAGATGGCTTACACAAAACCCAAAGATGTGATAGCATCCAAAGCACACGTGATGAACTGCAAATATGTCTGTACAGATAAACAAAGGAGACTGATGCACAATAAACCTTGTAAGGAGGTTTTTTAATGTTTATTTATTTATTTTGAGAGAGAGACAGAGAGAGTAGGGGACGGGCAGAGAGACAGGGAGACAGAGAATCCCAAGCAGGCTTCGTGCTGTCAGTGCAGAGCACTGAGCAGGGCTTAATCCCACAAACCATGAGATTATGACCTAACCTGAAATCAAGAGTCAGACACTTAACCAACTGAGCCACCCAGGTGCTCTAAGGAGTTTTTGTTATAATCTTAATAGCAAAGGAGTATATAACTTTACAGACATCATTCACAAAGTCACAGAGAATAAATTAGAGAACAGAAATATTTGAGACAGAGAGGCCACCAGGAGACTGTAACAGAAACCCAGAAGTTCCTCACTGAAGCTAGGTCAGTGGCAGTGAAAAAGAAAGAACATGCCATTTCTGCATTATCTTTATGTATAAAAATTGTGTGGCTTTTGTCAAACAGGTCTGTTAAAATTCAGAAAAAGAATTCAACACTTCACACATTCTTTTGACTGATTTAAATATTATATGAAAATGTACATTCCTTTGGGGCACCTGGGTGGCTCAGTTGGTTAAGCGTCTGACTTCGGCTCAGGTCATGATCTCACAGTTCATGAGTTCACGCCCCATGTCGGGCTCTGTGCTGATAACTCAGAGCCTGAAACCTGCTTCAGGTTCTGTCTCCCTCTCTCTCTGCCCCTCCCCCGCTTACATTCTGTCTCTCACTCTCTCAAAAATAAATAAACATTAAAAAATATTTTAGAAAATTACATTCCTTTAAAAATTTAAAGAGTCCAGTATCTTTAATGACATGTATATAAACAAATCAACTACAATTGGCTATGACATTGAAAGTTAATCATTCTTTCATCCGAAAGTCACCCTTTACAACAACTTTTTCTCATTCTACTACTATTTTTTTTCTTTCCATTTGATAGCTTTTTTGGTCATTTGAATATGTCTGTCTTTACAGGTATATATGTAGGTCTTAAAAAATGTTTTGCCAGCGTATAGAAGACTTTTCATGAATAAAGCAAAAAAATAAACATTATTAAAATGTTGGTAACAGGAACAAGTATGGGAAGTCCATTACTAGGTCTGTTTGTTGTCATGAATAGTGTAACTTAGAGTTAGAACTCTATCAGAGAGCTTTGCTTTATATCTGGAAAATACATTTATTACAAAAAAACTAAGAACTTCACATTTCTAGTTCAAAATAATTTGAGTGATGATATTACATCATAGAATGTCTTACATGCAGTAACATAAACCATAATATTCTATGTATTCATTGCTGAAATGTCATGTGTTCATGTACAAAGCAAAGGTCACCAGAGATTCTCACACAGACACCCAAATGACTCTCATTCACACCATTAGTTTGAATTCAATGCTTCAAATTCTCCATGTAACAGTTATTATTATCCTGTAAATTTCTTAGGGTCTACATTTTTTACTTTTCTGGTATCTGCAAAAACCCACTCACAGCAAGCATTTTGTGAGTCTAGTAACTTCAGTGTTCATGAGAAAAGTAATGTTATTCATAGAAAAGCTTTATTCCATCTCCTATTGCCTCTGCTTTGTTCCTATTCTTATCCCTCCTATCTCTTAATTCTGTCCTCTGCTCCATTGTATAGAATCTTATCTTTATATCACACACATGATTCAGGAACCTTTAGTAAGGCCAACATCATACCTTCAAAAACTTACCTCATCTAAGAACTTACCAAGAGCTTTGCAAATAAATTGTGTTCTCCATCTACTAATCAGTTAAAAATTGCTCCGTCTTATCATGTGTATAACACATTGTGAATGCAGAAGACATCTTGCCTAATGGGGTCTGATATTTTACCCAGATCATAATCTGTTTAGTATTTGCCATTATCCAGCATTTTCTCTTACTACCTACCACTCATCTTAGATTTTATCACATTATCTTCCATCAAGAAATGGATGACATGGAGGAGAAAATATTTTCTGTTTCTTCCACGGAAGGAAAGGGGGATGAAATAGAGAGTTTGGGGTAAAAAAAAAACCCCAACTATACACTAGGTGACATCTGAGGCATTTTATAAATATTACCACATTCAATAAACTTCTTAATTGAATCTTCACAATAAATAAAGAAGGTATTATAATTCCTCTTTGTTCGGAAAAAAAAATTAAAAAAAAAAAATAATTCCTCTTTGTTCAGATGGGAATCCTAAGGCTGAGTAACTTTCTCAAGGTCTCAATAGCTAGTAAGTAGAATGGGTGAAGTCCACATTTTTTCTGCTAAAATGCTGAATTACAGATTGGAATAGATGTGTAAGTTTTCTTTAACATCCTTTTTGTTACAGCTATATCACTCTTCCACTGAAATTCTTATCCTATTGACCAAAAGTGACCAAAAATTACACAAAGAAGATGGGCCTTAGGAAAAATTTAGGTTCATTACAGTCCCATGGAAGAGAATTTCAGAAACTCAAGGTGTGGGATATCAACTGTTTCTACTATAGATAGTAACAGGAGAAAGAGTTAAATTTTTACCTACTAAATCAGTCATTCCTTCATTGCTTTATCTGAATAAGCTCCTCACCTGATTTCAAAGTCAAGTTGAAATTTGAAACTGAACTTGGATCCTGTACTCTAACAAATGTCTGAGACCTTAACATATTTTCCCAGATTTTCACCACTCACAGTCATGCCCCAGACAGAGGAAATGACTCATCTTTTTTAAAAACTGGAAGTGTAAAAGTTAACATAAAATATGCCAAGACAAATTTTTAAAAATATATGTTATAGGAAGTAAGTATTTGTGTTTTTATAAGTCTAATCCATTTGCATACCTTTGGTTCTTGGGTATCTATGTAAAATTCAGCCAAAGGAAACCCATAATTGAAAACTGGAATAATAGAAGAAATGGGTCCCTATTCTTGAGTTTAATTATATTTAATTATACCTATAAGTTTCATATGAAATTTTAAAATTGTACTTATTTAAAAACATGCATGTATTACTATACCTCCAAATGTAACAAATTTTCCAAAAATGTTGAAAAATCATGAGAAACCATGAAGTACTTTATTTGACTACAAATAATGCATGATGAATTGAAAATATGATGGTGCTAATTTTTCACTTAAAGACAAGTTTATTTAAGACTCAGTTTGAAAAGTCCGTTGATTAAAAGGCAGACTGTCTTCACAATGGACATTTCAGCAGGGACAATTCATCAAGGATGTGTACCTAGCACATGGTATATATTTTTGATATGATAAAGCACAGCATCTCAGAAGATAAAGAGAACAGCTTGAGACGCATGCCTCAAAGAGAAACTCAAAAGGAAAAGAAATCCATTTCAAAAGGAAGAAACAAAAATTTGACATCTTGCTCCAAAAGAGAGATTTTGCTTTAAACTACTCCAAAAAAAAAAAAAAAAAAAAAAAAAGGAAAATGGCTGCCTGATATCTGAAGGTGAAGAAAACTTTGTCATCCTTGACCTTGGAAACCTTAAAGCATGATACACATATATCACAAAGTCCCAATTCTAAGCCCCCATTCAAGAGGGAGGGATCATCCTGTGAAGGAGATGGTACATATATAAGACAACCTTTTACTGGAGGGGTGTTAGTACCAGCATCTGAGACACAGGGGTCCAAAGTTCGGCTAGATAGAATATTCCAGAAGTGCTCAGAGGTGAAAGAAGTTATATAAAGAAAGACCAAAGAAAATCCTGATGTTATGGCTAAGACCAAAGTATAGTAGGAACCAAAGGCATAACCTAGAATTAATGCCTGGCAGAACAAAGAGTAACCTAAGCACACTGTAGATGAAGCAAAGCAGTGAGAAGGCAAGCTTTGCAAATGAGGTTGTTTTTATGGCTTTCTTTTATTGGCTGTACAGTAGAGAATGTGAAGGTGTGTTGGGTACAACCTCAAAGTAAAGGGATATTGGAAGACAATAGGTCTAAATAAACTTTGCTGGGCATTCAATAGTAACAGACAAGGCACTTATTCTTGGTTTTTATTTTCCTTTGCTTTGCTCTGGCTATTTTCCTGTAACTCCTATTTTGGTTAATAACACCCCACTCCCCTCTTTGAGCAACCCAAAAGCAAGGGAATCATCTTGATTCTTCTTACTGCTACTATACTTATGATTTGTCTTTAAATAGACTCAGCATTCATTTAACTTAAATGTATTTAAAAGGAAATCACATTATTAATTAAAAACCGCTAGTTACTAAAAGTTACTAAAACCATTGGTTTCTAAAAAAGAAATATATTTTTGAAAATTCGATGAAAAATTTTAAATGTCATTGAATTTTAGCAGAAATCTACTCCTTCTTTGTTAAAAGGACTGATTAGCAAATACCATTTAACACACAGATTGGTATGAATGTAAGACTTTCTCCTTAAATTAGAGAGATTAAAATATAATTGAAAACAAAAGTATTTTTTATTGTGTGATTTAATTATGATTTATGCTGCATCCTTGTACCAACAAAATGTCATCTATAGGCAAATCCCACACTTTGGGAAGCAATGAACTATGGGATAAAATCCAAACTCAATAGCCTGGTATGATCTCACTCCTGAATACCTTTCAAGCTCATTTCCTGCCACTGCACAAGCTACATATCCTGACTATATTTGGCTTCATTAACTTCCCCATTGTATCTGCTTGAAATACTCTTACGCCTCCTTCAAGAGTTTCAATTGTGAACTCTTGAGACACTTCCTAGGTCCATTTCTCCTTAGCACTGACAAGGATTCTTCCTTGACCAAACTCTAGTGGGTTCTTCTAAGTCCTCTTCTTAGCTATGCTTCCACCTATGAAGACTTAAATAAGCACTAATATAGTTTCTAACAGCTCAAGGCTGCATCTCTAGGATAACCCTAGCCCCCTTAAAGTCTGCGTAAGAAAACTCGTGGCAGCCAAAAGAATTCACTGTTTGTTCCAGTCAACTTGAAAACATAGGGCTCCTGTCTCCCAGTCTCTTTGGGAGAGAAGGAGTCTAACTTTGATAAGTGCCAGTTAGCAAACTCAGATGGATTTTACATGGACTAAATCCTTCCTTCCCACTTTTTGTAATTTTTACTTCCCTGAAAAACTGTACTGAGCCCTTGCTTGCTTTCTCTACTGCCCCATTCTCTCTTTAAACACCCATCACCCATGTGGAAATCAAAGGTGAATTCCACTCATGCTGGACTCATTTCCCTATTGCAATAGTTATTACTGATTAAAATCCATCTCCACCCCTTTAACTAGTGTCTGCCTTTATTTTTGACAGCACTTCGTATCTGCCTCTAATTCTCTATGTTATTAGTACTGAACTATCCCTCTTTCTTACTATGTTGTACTCATGTGTGTACTCCAAGGGCCCAAATCAGTACTGTACAGTGTCTCCCACATTAGACATGGCAAACCTTTTTTTACACAAGGTTAGTCAAGTAAAATGGTTAAACAACGTTTTGTCAGATTTTTGCATTGTATGTGTATTACACATGAAACAACTAAATGATATCTTGTCACACAGATACTCAACCGCCACTGTGGTGGTAATTTCGTGAGAGCAATCTTTAAACTTAAATAATTGTGTATACAGAACAAGGGAACCAAGTTATCCAACTAGTGTGAACAGGGCCACATGGAGATCTAATATATTGCTTTAGTTTTTGTTCCAACTTATAAACCATAAGAGGGACATCAACACTGCATTCAGTTTAGTTTAAAAATAGTTTAGGGCCCCTGGGTGACTCACTTGGTAAGTGTAAAACTCTTGATTGCAGCTCATGGTCATGGGATCAAGCCCCGAGTTGGGCTCCATGCTAAGGGTGGAGCCTGCTTGGGATTCTTTCTCTCTCTCCCTCTCAGCCCCTCGCCCGCTCATGCTCTTTATCTTTCTCTCAAAATAAATAAATATACATTTAAAAATAATTTAAAAATATTTTTCAGCTTATTTTCCTTCTTTCTCAGCTTTGTCAGTATCATTTTGTATTCCATTATTTTCTATAACCTCCCATCTTTCTCTTTTGGATGTCTGAAAGGGCGGACCTACGCCGGCGACTCCATCTTGTTCTGTGTCCTCACCTTGACCACGCCTCCTCCCCTTGAGTAACCTCCCGCTCACCTGTTCAAACTTCCCGATCAAAACACGCCCAGCGACCTGCATAACAGGACTCCAACCCTTTCCCAGCCAATCGGCTGAGGCCATACCTCACCAACTGGCCCTAGACCCCAATAAAACCTTTGTGCTTTTGAAACTCGCTCTCTCTCCCTGGCATCTCACTGCTGCGTCGGTGCAGGTAGGGGACTGAGCTCGAGCTAGCTCGAATAAAGGCTCTTTGCTTTTGCATCGGACTCGGCTCCCTGGTGGTCTTTGGGGATCACGAATTCTGGGCATAACATGTCCACTTCCTCTTAAAATATCAATTGCCTATTATCACTCCTATCTTTTGTTTTATATTAGTAATAGCACTTCTATAGCTATAGCACTGGGGATTTACATGCAAGCTACAGCAGACACTGGGCTTTTACTTCAAAATTAGTTTTGTTTTATTTGCTTCTTACAGGTGAAAATGCTACTTTACATAGAAGCCTATTTTATTTCATAAAATTAAATGAACCAAAACCCCAAAGTGCAACGAGAAATACACATCATGACCACACTATTTCAGAAAGCTGAAAGGTTGCCAGTCCATTGATCTCAGACTTCATGAACCACAGTGCAGCTCAAATTGGTTCTCTGCAGAAGCTTTGAGTTTCTGCCAAAACAGCCAGTGCAGAACTCTGAAAACCACAAGGTACGGAGATGGCATCTAGGCACATTTTTAAAAACTGTTAACTCTTTCATTGAAGTTTACTTTGTTACTTTACTAAAGGGGCTGGTGTCACATCAGACATTTTTCTTGCTTAAAGGCAATATGCAGTAATTGTTAGGATAACATATTACTGAAAACATGAAACTAAATGTGGGGCCTGTGTGAGCTTCCTTCTTTTGCCAATGGATTACAAATGCTTCTTCCTGTATACAATAGTACTAACATTAAACAATAAATGTAGAATTCCTATTGTGGGTTGATTTGGGGCATATCAAGTCTCTTTTTTTGTTTCCAATTGCTACCTGTAGCAGCATCATCCAGTAGCCTAAAACCATTCAGTCAATGCCCCACCCAGCCTCAGAGTCAATCCTAATGTAACCAGGCAATATATTAAGAGCTCCATCCACAATCATTAAATGGAACCTGAAATTAACTGCACATTCCTGGGTCCAGAATCCAGAACGAAGTGTCCTATGCATTCATACACGCAGTCAACTGCAGCCCCTCTCCCATCCAACAATTCTGTTGCCCAATCTTCACTGCTGGATGTCTGTCCTTAAAGACATCCTCCACTCCTGGGTTGTAACTGATATCCTAAGCTAAACTACCACTGGTTTAACAGGGGCTCTGCCCCCTCACTAAAATCTGGGCTGACATCCCTCACCCTGTTCCTAGAACTGGTTGGAGCTTTGCTTCTAACTGAATGAGCTCTTTCCTTCCCTTATCTGGAGTGAAAACACTAGCACTGCCAGAAATGCCTTTTGCCATATCCTCCCCTAACTTGATTCCAACTCCTTGTAAATCATTCCTGGCTCAGGAGCTCACACCCCTTACTCTCGATAATGTGACTGGAAATGCTGGTCACTCACTTACTTTAGAACCTTGGTCCCAGCTCTGTTTTTCTTGCTTCCTTCTTTTTTCTTAACCTGAGGCCCAGAACATCTCATAGTAGGTGTATTACATGGAATAAGACAATGTCAGTGTGTAAAAAGTACTTATTATATAAAGGATATCTTGAAGGCATCTTTTTTATTCAATGCAAATAACCACCACAATCATTCTTTTTTGTGGTTTCTAATTTTTTTTTAATGAAAAATAAACCTTTACATTTTCCTAACGAGAAAACAGTATAGTTTCCTTATATTCCAAAATCTGATAAAACACGGGATCAAGTTATTCTTTTCGAGATGCTGTTAATGTTAGGTGTTGGAGAGCCCAACTAGTACCTGCATTAAGTAGTTAACTTTGTGTTTGAGCTTGATTCTTTCTATAAAGGTTTCCGTACTATCTACATTTTGTGCTACCCAGTTTCCATGGCAACATGTTTGTTCCCATGGAGAAACAAAAGTGAACACCTTAACAGAGTTGAAGATATAAAACCTCACTCAGTGGATAGTTTGCTCAGAGGTTATTCCAGAACAAAACAAAAAGATGGAAAAGCAGAAAATACATCCAGGTTTCAAATTCCAGCTCAAAACTAAGAAAATACTTCTGATTTTTTTTGACCTGCCAAGTAACAAATCATTTTGGTGTCCTTAACAGCAACTTCTTTTTTTAATATAATTTATTGTCAAGTTAGCTAACATACATTGCATACATTGTGCTCTTGGTTTCGGGGGTAGTGTCCCGTGATTCATCACTTACATACAACACTTAGAGCTCATCCCAACAAATGCCCTCAAGGCCCATCACCCATTTTTCTCCTCGCCTCCACCCCCTCCATCAACCTTCAGTTTGTTCTCTGTATTTGAGTCTCTTATAGGTTTGTCTCCTCTGTTTGAAACTATTTTTTCCCCTTCCCTTCCCCCATGGTCTTCTGTTAAGTTTCTCAAGTTCCACATATGAGTGAAAACATATAATACCTGTCTTTCTCTGACTGACTTACTTCACTTAGCATAATACCCTCCAGTTCCATCCATTTTATTGCAAATGGCAGGATTTCATTCTTTCTCATTGCCAAGTAGTATTCCATTGTATGTATGGCTTAATAGCAACTTTAAACTGATTGCTTTTTCCCCAAAAGCAATTTTTAAAACTCACTACTTAGACAATGAGCCTTTTTAATGGTGACTTGATGATTTGTTTTATTTTAGCAATTTGGTTCTCATAGTAGCAATTTGCATTTACATATTTCAAGAATGTTTGAATTTTCATGAAACTCCCCAAATTTAAACCAACCTGATTGAAACAAAACAAAACAAAACAAAACAAAACAACTATACACTAAGGCAATAACATTCTGAGCAAATGATTACAAGGTTACTTTTTAATAAAAACAAATTCTTTTTGTTTTTTTCTTTAATGTCCGTAACTTTCCTAGTGTATCTATTTGTCTGTATATGTCATTTCAATAGAGCCCGCAGACTACAAATGGGTGGGAATTTGGCTGCTTTGATTGAATATGAAGGGAAGTTGGTAGCCTTAGTTAGGCTGCTACTATTATGCCAAATTCCTAACACCATTACAGCAGGACTTTGGATGATACTAGTAAAATAATTCACACCCATTTGCAAGCTCCATTCAAGTGGCATAAACTTTACTCGTAAAAGACAAAGCAAAATCACTTGGCTCCAGTGGCTCTTTGCTGTGTCACCTCCCTGTCTCCTGCCTGCCTACTTTCCCTCCCATTTATAATCCAGACACTGCTCCCTTTGCATTTCTATCCCACATGTCTTTGTCTGCTGTTCCCCCTTTGTGCTTTTTTTTTTTTTAATCTTTAAGCCTTGACCTCCTTTTCCCCTCTGTTCTGCTATTTCTACCCTACAATGTCATCACTTTTTCTGGCTTCACTCTTGTTTCTTATACCTTGCCCTCTTCAATCTTTTTTGGGGGGGGGGGGTATTATCCTTATTTGCAGTCTTCTCTCCTGCTTTTAGTTTACTTTTCATTCTTGACACCTTTTCTTACTCTTTGTACTCCCTCTTCTAGAAGTTTGCACAAGTTGCTCTTTTAAAATTTTTAGGGATTGTACCCTGGCGATTTTTTTTCTCCCCTTCCACGTATTTTTTTTTCCTGATTACTTGAATCCCAGTCCCACGGACTTTGTGCAAAATATTACAACTGAAACAATTAAAATATTTCTTTCATATAATAAAAGTTAGAAGACAATCCTTAGAAATTAGCATCTTAAACAGTAGACTGCTTTTGTTTTTTCTCTTTGTCCCCTCTGTAAGTTCACAGTGAATAGAATCAATGAGATTTGTCATCTACTAGATTTGTCTAGATCAGGCATTATTCACTTGAATCAAGTAGGAAAGAGCAGGACTCTGAAATCAGCTAGTCCAGCATGCTGAATTGTTGCCACTCAAGATAAAATAACTTTTGTACATTATGTGGTCGACTGACAAGGAGCAGAAAAAAGACGTGGCTCAGGATTAATTATAGTTTTTACGGCAATAGTTATAAGAAACAAGAACCAAAGGTTTTTCACCTACTTATTTTCATATGGTATTGGGGTAAATGCACTTGGGCACTTCCATCATTTTATACTGTTTATTCCATATGGCAGATAAAATAATAAAAATTTCCTGAGTATAGAGATTTCTTCTGCTTCCCTATCATCAAATGAGCATAGAGTTTGAGTTGTTTTTTTGTTTGTTTTAGGAATTGGATGTTCATCTTTCTTTTATAGACTTTCACCTAATTTCCAAAAGCATGCAATAGTGTATTGCATGTAAAGATAAATGGTCCATTCAGGTTTAAATGCATTGCTTTAAACTAAGGAGATATATATCTTAATATCTGAATTATTCATGACCATATAGTTACATAAATTATATGAGATATACATATATAACTAAATCCATTAGCATAGTGGCAGATTCTTTATTTATGCTTTCGCAAACTCGTAATTAAAAATTATATAAAAATTTTATTACAGAGGAATTTTCCACATCTTCTTTTCTTCATTATTGATATAATTATAGCACCAACACATAGTCATGCATGTTGAGCATTGCACAATGTTAGGGGGCCATTCTTGACCTACGTGTGGGGCCCTATATACAGTGGATTCATTTTGCAATTCTCACTGAAACTATGCTGTGCTTTTACTTGTTAGATGAACAAAATTTTCTATATCGATAATGTTGAATTATATTTGGTTTTACTCTCTAAAAATCCTGAAAAAAAAATGTAACATTTTAGAGCTAAGAGGAAATGTACAGACCATCCACTTTTTCTCTTTCATGTTCTAAAGAAGAAAAAGGTTTCCAGAGAAGTGATGTATCCTGACTATAATTTTATCACCATATATACCATCAGAATCATGTTAGAGCCAGCTCTCCTAATTCCTATCCTCAGGAATATCATTTTGAATATTCATGGTGACAAGGAGAATATATGTTTACCACATTAATCCCATAGGTCCAACTTTCTAAATTTTTAGCCTAACTTTACTCATAGACAATTTTACATTGTAAACTGCTAGAGGAATGAAGTTTGCTATGTAATCAAACAACATACGCAATGTTTTTTTGAGAGGGGATGTTACCTTGCTATTGACTAACATAGTGGAGAATATTTAGAATAGCAACAATTCAATGCTACTGTTACATCTATATTACTACACTACAGTTTTGGAATATGAACATTCAGTAATTGAAATAGAGTTTCTTCGGGATTAAAATGATTCCCTTCCCAATAATGCACTGGGAAATCACCAATTTACTTATCTTATCTATAGAGCTTTTCTTTATTAATATCAACCCACACTTTTCCTTCTCTTTTTTTTTTATTGCTCAACAGTAACGTGTGGTTTTTGCTATAGTATTTTAATTTGTTTCTGTACTCTTATTGCATCTTGAAACCTGTCAACTCCATGTGTTCTAAGTTTGTCTTTTACTTGTTTTCCCTCCTCCATGATCTTGAGTGTGCATATATTGATGTTAAATGTGCTATTTAAGGGGACAAGAATTGAACTAGAGATACGTCATCACATAAGTCCTAATTAATTGGAAACAAATATCCAAATTTAGTCTATCTTGCCAAAAGTGTTGTCAACGTGCACAGCATGAATCTAAATGCTAACAGATGAATCATTAATAATAACTTTAAGCGAAAATTACTACCAAGAAATTTCTAATAATGATGCTTAAATTTGTTTCCTCTGGTAGATTAAAGCATATTGATAAAAAGAACAAACAGAGAGGAAAACCTAGTGCATACCATCAAAAAATCATAACACTTTAAAATTATTTTTATTTCCCCTTTTTTTTCCTAGAATTTAAAGAGGTATACGATGGATTTGATCATCAACTTTCATTTGAGAGAGTAATGCAAGAGAAAAAGAACACAGTACTCCAAGAAGCCATAGCTTCTGGCAGATGTTGCAAGAATGAGTGAGATCATTGACCTTTTTTTCTGGGGCATTGTGTCAATTTTGAGTGGAGTTTCCAATTGCACAATAGCATCTGGACAGTTTTGACATCTTTATTACACTCTGTGAGTTCTTAAAATGTTACCATTTTGTTTTAAAGATGATTTGTTTCAAAATTAAAATAATTATTTAACTGCCAAGAGTAATTAATCCCATGACTGAATTCCAATAAAATTCTCTTCCCAGATCTGGCTTCCTAACGAATATTCATAATCAGAATACCCATTGTTTAATCAAAATCAGGATTTGATTAATGATATTAACACTCAAATCCATTTCTTTGAAGACCTAATTTTGTTTCTTGTATTTGCTTTGCACTCAATTACTGTGGTTTAAATAGTCTGTTTAACATGACCACTTTCAAACAAGATCATAAATTCTCATAAAAGCAGCCTAAGGAATTCATAATCATAGCTCTTGGCCGCCACCTAAAGGTTTCTTTTTTATTTTATTTTACATAAGACCTACTGTGCATTCCTTTAATAATAAAATTGTTGCCTGTATCATCACATATTTCTACATAAGTGTAAAGAGATCTATTTCAGCATGTTTGTTCACTTTTGCGTATTTGCATTAGAAGCCTATATTATTATATCTGCTTCTCAATCTATTCGGTACACAAAAGTAATTTAAACTAGATCCCCTAGGTGGTCTGAAATATTTCCATTCCTTCAAAAAATAGAATTTATTTCTGTTTTTATTGTGTACCGCCTCCATTCCTAGGCCCATCTTGAAAATGGAAAAATACTTAAGTCATGGTATCCGGCTTCAAGAAGCATGCACCACTTATGAATGTAAGAAACCAACATCTTTTTTGTCATAATCTATATTAAAATTATCATTAATTGGATGCCATGGAGTAAATCTAGAAGCCTGAACAAAGATAAATGTATCTCATTTCCAACTTTACAAGGTAAATTCAATTAAACTCATGTTTATTGAACCATTACTGAATGTAATGTATATGCTAAACTCTGCAAATTCCATATAGAACATTCATGACAGGTGTAATCTCTTAATTGTGCTTGAGGGTAAATGGGATACAGAATTAATAATTCCCAGCTTTGTATCTTCATATCCATAACCTCACTCCTTTTATTCTCCTCTGAAGAAACACTTGATTGAATCAGGCCAAACATTTCTAACACCCTACTTGTATTATGAAAAAGTCATGTTTGGAGAAGGGAACCAATGCAATCTATAATATCACAGTGAAAAATTAGTTATGAACTCTACAAACTTCTCATCTCAAAATCCATATTGATAGAACATCTATGAATCATGTCAGTTTTTCTTAAAGAAGCAGAAAAGTTTATTAGCATACTCACCTGCCATTATAAATTCCAAGCACTTAGCTCTTGATTTATTTATAGGCCACTATTCACTTATTTATTATTTCAAAAAATATTTATTACACACCTACTATGTGCCAGGTATTCACCATTATCAATGTTTAATAAAACAGACTGGTATTTGCCATCATGGGGCTTGTGAGGGAAACAAAATAAATAAGTAAACAAAATGCATTATGATACAAACTACAAAAGAACTTAAACACACTGTACTGTAATAAAGAATAATGGTGAGGAAAGACAGACCTGCATTAGGTAGCATAATCAAGAAAGGCCTCTTGGAGGGGGCAATACTCAAACTGACACCTGAGGAACAAGGAGCCAGCTCTGCCAAGAATATAGAGAAAAGGCATAAGGAATTGTCTATACAAAGGCCAAAACACTTAGTGAGGGCCAAAGGATCTAGAGCAGAGTGAGCAAAGGGGAGTTTCGTGAGATGTGGAGAAGTAAGACGAAAGTCCATCATTCAGGATGGTGAAGGAGAAGCTAAGGACTTTAGTTTTATTTGAAATAGAATGGAAAGTCACAGTAACAGACTGGAAAAGGAACTGATTTGATCTGATGGCTGCATGGAGAAGGGATTGGGGGCAGCCAAGAGAAATAGGAGAAAGAAGCCTATTGAGGAAACGTAGGTGGGAGAAATGATGTGACATGGACAAGGCTGGTGGCAGTGGAGTCAGAAAAGTGAATATATCTGAAAGGAATTCTGGAACAAAATTCAATAGGACTTGGTGGTAGATTAGATGACTCCTTTGGTTCTTGTGTTGCTTCCCAGCTTATTAGCATTTGCTGATACAAATATAACTCTGAAATGTTGATACAGTTTATTAGATTTAGAGTGCCATATTAGATTTTATGTCACACCTAAGCTTTTATTTTTGTAAAAAAAATTAAGAAAAATCTTAATAGAATGAATTATTTGCATGTCAATAAGGAAACACTTATTATCTAGCACCTTCTACCAATGAGGCAATCTACAAAAAATAATTTTATACATAATGGAAGTTCGTCTACTAAATCACCAAAGCTTATTTAATTTTAACCACTTAGAAGAAATTTTTTTCTCAAATTGTTAAATATTTTCCTGATCTCTTAAACAGAATATATTTAATATCAGTTAAGCTTTTCAAAAAGTCAGACTTACTATGATGAAAAAATAGTTGCTGGACCTCTGTACTAGAATGGTGCCCTTAAAAAGAGTGAGATATAAAAGTGGGTTTCCTATATTCTGAAAAACTACTCTGCTTTGAAATAATTAAATTTTTGTTGTTGCCTCAGTTCTACTTCATTGTGCCAGATTGTAGTCATTCACTTCTTTTTTTTTTTTTCTGAAATTTATTGACAAATTGGTTTCCATACAACACCCAGTGCTCATCCCAAAAGGTGCCCTCCTCAATACCCATCACCCACCCTCTCCTCCCTCCCACCCCCCATCAACCCTCAGTTTGTTCTCAGTTTTTAACAGTCTCTTATGCTTTGGCTCTCTCCCATTCTAACCTCTTTTTTTTTTTTCCTTCCCCTCCCCCATGGGTTCCTGTTAAGTTTCTCAGGATCCACATAAGAGTGAAACCATATGGTATCTGTCTTTCTCTGTATGGCTTATTTCACTTAGGATCACACTCTCCAGTTCCATCCACGTTGCTACAAAAGGCCATATTTCATTTTTTCTCATTGCCACGTAATATTCCATTGTGTATATAAACCACAATTTCTTTATCCATTCATCAGTTGATGGACATTTAGGCTCTTTCCATAATTTGGCTATTGTTGAGAGTGCTGCTATGAACATTGGGGTACAAGTGGCCCTATGCATCAGTACTCCTGTATCCCTTGGATAAATTCCTAGCAGTGCTATTGCTGGGTCAAAGGGTAGGTCTATTTTTAATTTTCTGAGGAACCTCCACACTGCTTTCCAGAGCGGCTGCACCAATTTGCATTCCCACCAACAGTGCAAGAGGGTTCCCGTTTCTCCACATCCTCTCCAGCATCTCTAGTCTCCTGATTTGTTCATTTTGGCCACTCTGACTGGCGTGAGGTGATACCTGAGTGTGGTTTTGATTTGTATTTCCCTGATAAGGAGCGACGCTGAACATCTTTTCATGTGCCTGTTGGCCATCCGGATGTCTTCTTTAGAGAAGTGTCTATTCATGTTTTCTGCCCATTTCTTCACTGGGTTATTTGTTTTTTGGGTGTGGAGTTTGGTGAGCTCTTTATAGATTTTGGATACTAGCCCTTTGTCCGATATGTCATTTGCGAATATCTTTTCCCATTCCGTTGGTTGCCTTTTAGTTTTGTTGGTTGTTTCCTTTGCTGTGCAGAAGCTTTTTATCTTCCTAAGGTCCCAGGAATTCACTTTTGCTTTTAATTCCCTTGCCTTTGGGGATGTGTCGAGTAAGAGATTGCTACGGCTGAGGTCAGAGAGGTCTTTTCCTGCTTTCTCCTCTAAGGTTTTGATGGTTTCCTGTCTCACATTTAGGTCCTTTATCCATTTTGAGTTTATTTTTGTGAATGGTGTGAGAAAGTGGTCTAGTTTCAACCTTCTGCATGTTGCTGTCCAGTTCTCCCAGCACCATTTGTTAAAGAGACTGTCTTTTTTTCCATTGGATGTTCTTTCCTGCTTTGTCAAAGATGAGTTGGCCATACGTTTGTGGGTCTAGTTCTGGGGTTTCTATTCTATTCCATTGGTCTATGTGTCTGTTTTGGTGCCAATACCATGCTGTCTTGATGATGACAGCTTTGTAGTAGAGGCTAAAGTCTGGGATTGTGATGCCTCCTGCTTTGGTCTTCTTCTTCAAAATTCCTTTGGCTATTCGGGGCCTTTTGTGGTTCCATATGAATTTTAGGATTGCTTGTTCTAGTTTCGAGAAGAATGCTGGTGCAATTTTGATTGGGATTGCATTGAATGTGTAGATAGCTTTGGGTAGTATTGACATTTTGACAATATTTATTTTTCCAATCCATGAGCAGGGAATGTCTTTCCATTTCTTTAAATCTTCTTCAATTTCCTTCATAAGCTTTCTATAGTTTTCAGCATACAGATCCTTTACATCTTTGGTTAGATTTATTCCTAGGTATTTTATGCTTCTTGGTGAAATTGTGAATGGGAACAGTTTCTTTATTTGTCTTTCTGTTGCTTCATTGTTAGTGTATAAGAATGCAACTGATTTCTGTACATTGATTTTGTATCCTGCAACTTTGCTGAATTCCTGTATCAGTTCTAGCAGACTTTTGGTGGAGTCTATTGGATTTTCCATGTATAATATCATGTCATCTGCAAAAAGCGAAAGCTTGACTTCATCTTTGCCAATTTTGATGCCTTTGATTTCCTTTTGTTGTCTGATTGCTGATGCTAGAACTTCCAGCACTATGTTAAACAGCAGCGGTGAGAGTGGGCATCCTTGTCGTGTTCCTGATCTCAGGGAAAAAGGTTTCAGTTTTTCCCCGTTGAGGATGATGTTAGCTGTGGGCTTTTCATAAATGGCTTTTATGATCTTTAAGTATGTTCCTTCTATCCCGACTTTCTCAAGGGTTTTTATTAAGAAAGGGTGCTGGATTTTGTCGAAGGCCTTTTCTGCATCGATTGACAGGATCATATGGTTCTTCTCTCTTTTTTTGTTAATGTGATGTATCACGTTGATTGATTTGCGAATAGAATGCGTCAGAAGTGAATGACTAATTTGCATTCTGAATTAGTGAATGACTGACGCATTCTAACGTGATGTTTTTCCTTTGCTGTAAGGTGGGAACCTTGCTATCAGACTTTCATGCAAGTTAATAGCATGTAAACCAAGTAAAGTATAAACTTTTGTATTCTATTTTGATTGCACAGAGGCTTTTTTTACATGCTGCTTTCTCAAGTATATTTTAGGTCATTGAAGTTGCTTGATCAGCAAAGCTCAGGGAAATGTCTTCTACTAGCATTTATTTCCCACATATTTCATGAGGTTCCTTGAAAATGGAATTCCCATCACCATATACATTATCATGTCAAGTTTCTACAAAGAATCCTTCCTTATGACACAAGTTCAACTACATCATTATAAATGTTGCTTTTTCTTTTGATGCCTAACATAAAAGCATATAAAATTTGATCATAAAACTAGACTTAAAAAAAAACAGATTTCTTGATTGTGACTATAATGTAATCTCTTTCCTTTTTTTTCTTTCCATTTTGACATGTGTGGAAACTAAAATCAAATGTCCACAAAACTCCAATCAACAACACTACTTTCAAAGTGTCTCTTGACAAGTAACATGTGCATATTACAAACCCAAAGGCATGTCTGAAGTGATTCTTCTGGAGACTTACATTCCTCAAAGCTCTCTCTCTCCTCAAAGTATCACCACTTTGTTTCAGAGAAGAAAATGTGTAAATGTGTAATGGAAATGTGTAAATGATTAAAGCATCTGTATAAACAAAGAACATTCTTAACACGCATAAGAATTATTTTGAGGACTTCTCGAAAAACCAGACACCAGATGCCTAAATCTGATCTGCCAAATGAGAATCCTTGAGAGAGAGGTCCAGATATTGGCATTTAAAACAATTAGTAACCAGCTTATTGATATATGTGGTCCTTAGTAAAATCCTTAGATAACAGTGTCATAGACTCCAGATAACCAATTCTAAATGATTTGCCATTTCAAATTTGTGGCAGTTTGTATTTTCCAAAGATGACTATGGCAATACATACCGTCTTATGTGCTCTTCCTATAAAGTGACATGGACATCTCTTTGCCAAAAAATGGGGTTTATGTTCCCTCTTCTTGAATCTGGGCAGACTTTTGACCACAATGGAAGTGATGTTATGTGACTTCCAAGACCAACTCATAAAATGCAAAACAGCTTCTGAGTGGTTCTCTGGAGACACTTGCCCTTGGAATCCAGCCACCATGCTGTGAGAAAGCCAAGCAGCCACATGAAAAGGCCACGTGTAGGTCTTTCAGCCATAGCTCCTGCTGAAGGCCCTGTCAACAGCCAGCCATCAGCCAGCAGAGTTGTAAGTGAGTTTTCAGATGATTCTAGCCCCCAGTTTTTGCACCACCCCAGTAGAGCAAAAACAACCTCTCTCCTTTAGCCCTGGCAAAACTGCAGATTTATGAATAAAATTAATGTTGTCACTATTCTAAGCCACTATTCTTTACATTTTTTTTTTTAATGCAGCAACAGATAACCAGAAAAAATCCCAAATAGTTCTGTGACTTCTTTGGATAAGATGTAAAGCCCCAGATAAGCCTTTATGCATTCCAGTTTGCATTTAAGGATATCTAATTCTATCCAGCTAGATCCATCCCTGAATCATTGCTAGGTCCTGCTTTAGTTTATTGCCTAGATCTGTGGTTCTCAGCCAGAAGTGATTTTGCCTGTTAGGGGACACTTGGCAATGTCTGGAGACATTTAATGGTAGGCCCAATTTGTGAGGGGGCGGGGGGGAGGAGGTTGGAAAGAAATGCAATTGGCATCTAGTGGGTAGAAGCTAGGGATGATAGTCAACAGCCTACAATGTACATCACCGCCCCACTCCCCAACAATAGTTACCAAACCTAAATAGTGCCAAGGTTGAGAAACTCAGACCTAGATCTGCTTCAGCAGTGGGGTATTCCATTCTTACCCATGATTCTCTTCATCATCATATAAATCTGATGTTCTCAATCATGAGAAAATGGTGCGTGTGTTGAGGGCAGGAGGAGTGCAATGAGTGAGAATATCAGGATTTTCAACCTATACAAGTGAGCCTGTGATGTTCAACTCTGGAAACAAATTAGAATAATTTGCCAAATTTTTACTTTTTGTTTTGAAATACTAACTCTGTTTAAATACCAGCTCAATCCCCAACTCTAAGGATTCTAGTTCAAAAAATACTCAATGCCAGTAGTTTTTAAAAGTACTTTAGGTGATTCTAATATGCAGCTAAGCATCAGAACCAGAGACACTGGCCCTTTTACCTGGAGACTGTGACTCTTAACTTGGAGAGAAATGTTTGTAGAGTCTAGAGAGTAAAATTAGAAAATTCCAATAGGTGATTCTGTTGGTACCCCTCTGCCCCTTCCTCCACTGAAAACCTTTGGCCACCATGCATACCTGAACTTAGCCTGCCAGGTTCAGCAAGAAAAAGGACCTATGCCAGACTCTCATTTCATTCTTCTGCACTTATCTGGAAGGGAAGCAAACACTAAGGCTTCATTAATTCTTGTTAAGCCAGTAAACAGCACCATTTAGTAAATGCTGAACAGCCAATTCAGATTGAATGGGCTCAGTCTGCTATGTACCTCTCCACTGATAAAATCAGTTCTATTTGCTGGATTTTCCATTAATTCCCTAAGGTGTATATAAAGACATCAGTCAATATTCTTAGAATTTTACTACTGGAGTGTCAAGCTAAATAAAATAATTTATATCAAATCAAAAATAATATGTATGATTTACATAGTTCAAGATGATAACTAAAGTTCTTGATAAGTTTTGAACTTGCCTTGCTACCCCACCCCCCAAAAAACAACCAGTTACGCAAATACATTGCCATCTGCCTCAGATGCTAAGCAGATGAAAGTCTGCTTATTAAAAAAAAAAATGACTTGGGTGGAGGAGGGAAAAATGTGAAATAGCCTATTATTATAATAATTACCTTGGCAAAAATGTGTTATTTCGTCATGGACAATAAGCTTTTCTGAACATGTTATTATTACATTACATTTGTGGTAAAAAGAAAAAATCAAAATTGTGTTTTTCTTTTCAAAATCTATTTGTTGAAGGAAAACACCAATTTATTAATTCAATTTCTCAATTATTGCATTGTAACTTTTCTGTTTTTAACCCTTTCCTCATTAAAGCCAAAACCAGAGTCTTTAATGCCATATGTATGATCCTTATCTGTTAAACAAAAAGCTGAATGTCTCTAACAGTTTCAAGTAATAATTATACAGTGTGCCTATATCTGGTAGAAGATGGTCATGATTAAAAGCATTTCCCTCTTAGTTAGATCGCCTAGGTTTAAATGCTAACTCCACCATTTACAAAGTGATCTTGGACATTATTTTAGCTCTTGTGACTAAGTTTCCTCTTCTCCAAAATGTAATAATAAAAGTATTGAGGTAATAACTGCCTTTGAAGATTAAAAGATAAAATGAATAGAAAGTGTTTAGCATAGTCCCTGGCACATAAGATGCACTAAATGAATGAGAATCAAATTTAACTGTGAAATATAACTAATGCTGGTTTATGTTACTTATTCATTGAGCAACTTTGATTAAATCACATTACCCTTCTACTACCCAATTTTTCATTTATATTACAAAAGGCTTAATTCCTAAAATTCAATTCAACAATTACCCAGTGTGCCAGGTTCCTTCTAGCTCTTTATGTCTAAGAATCTGGCCTCTAAAGCAGATCTTTACCTATTTTCCCTATATCAGAGTGTCAAACTTACACAAATATGTTTTATTTTGTCTGTTATTTTAATGATTGTACTGCAAATTCTGTTGCTATAGCTTCCATTTCTTATATCAAGTATGCCTTGAAATACAGGGGTGTTTGAATTTCCCTATCAAGTGTTATATATAATACTTATTTCCTCTTAGACTGAAATCTGAAATGTCAATTCCTACCCCCAGGAAGGCTGACAACAGATAAACTGTCCTACAGACATGGCTTATGTTGTGATACAAAAGTTTCCATATTGATTTTATAAAAATATGAATATGGCAGCATATGTAAAGATTCTTTGAGAAATGCAGAAGTTCCTGTCAGGTTATTCTGTCCTCTTTCATCCTCTTCTCATGTCAGTATCTCAAAAGATGTCTCCAACTTGTTCATGTAGTGCAGTTTGGCTTCTAACTCACCCTTCACAGAGGATGCTCTCCCTGACAACAGCAGTGATCTCCTGGGTTCCAATCAAGTAGGGCATTTGAAGCCCTTATGAGAATTGACTTTTCTATAGCATTTGACCTTCTAATCACTGCTTCCTTTTAGAAATGTTGCAGCTTTTCTTGGTTTCTATCAATGAATCTCTACTATCTTTGTTTTCCTGCCTCACTGACCACCTTGCCTCAGCCTTCAGGTGCTGTTTCCCAGACTCCTCTTCTTGGCCATAAACTGTAATCCTTCTAAATATTTCCCCAAAGAATGCCCATGACTTCATATATCACCTAGAATATTTTTACTTTCAAATCTATAATAACAGTATATACTTCTCTTTTAAGTTTCAAACCTATATTCCCAACTTCTTTCTGGATATCTCCATCTGAAATTCCTACAGACCATTTCTAAATTATCTTCCCCAGTATATCTTAGTTTTCCTCTTATATTCCTTAACTAATCACAAAATTTATCATAAATATCTCTTTTTTAACCTCCTAAATATCTCTCAAATCTATTACCTCCTCTCCATCACCAAATATCACTTTCTTGGCCCAGGTCCTTTGCACATGTCACCTAATCCTGCTCCATTCTCATCCTCTGACATTCACTCCCCACACTAACCAGAGTGATAAATCCAAAATGCCAGTCTAACCAAACCATCTGCCTGCTTAGAACTTTTCAATGACTCCCCATCATCTTAGGAGAAAGCCTAAGCTCCTTGGCCAATGGGGTGTTCCATGGTCTATTTCTACACACCTCTCTAGTCTCATTATTGGCTACTTCCTCCCACCATCAAACTGGAACCCACCACAAAACTTAATAGCTCTGGGCCCTTGCACATTCTGTTCCATCCACTTCATTACTCCAGTATCCATTCCTCATTCTTCAAAACCCTGCCCAGACTTCTCTCATCTAAAGCCATTCCCAATTCTCCGATGGAGTAAACTTTTCACTTCCCTATACTACTCTATATATTCCAAACATATTGCTTTTATAATCAATATAGGATTATATTGTAGTTATATTTTAATTTTTTAAGTTTATCTATTTACTTTGAGAGAGACGGTGGACAGGAGGGGCAGAGAGAGAGAGAGAGAGAGAGACAGACAGGGAGAATCCCAAGCTGACGGCACAGAGCTCAATGTGGGGCTCAAACTCACAACCCTGAGGTCATGATATGAGCTGAAATCAAGAGTTGGAGGCTTATCTGACTGAGCCACCCAGGTGCCCCTGTAGTTATATTTTAAATGACTATCACCCTCAGTGTACCATGAAGTCCTAGGACATAAACACTATGTCTTATTCATTATTGTATCCTAGAATTTAGAAGAAAGATAGATGTACACCAAAGCTCTATAATGTTTCTTGATTTAGTAATAGAATAAAGATATAAATTGGTTCACTAATGATTTACTCAGTATAAAATGTATAATAATAAAAACCTAAGATAAATATAGTATTAAGGTTAAAATCTTACTTGCGAAAAAAATTTCAGCTTCATTGAGTTAATTGGCATACAAAATTATAACATATTTAAAGTGTACATCATGGTGATCTGATGTAGGTATACATTGTGAAAGAATTCCCCCCATCTAGGTAATTAACACATCAATCACCTCACATATTTATCTTTTTGTACAAGAATATTTTTCTACCCCCTTAGCAAATTTCAGTTATACAATACAGTGCTATCAATTATAGTTACCATGTTTTACATTAGACTCTCAGACCTTATCCATTTTTCCAAAGCTCTTACTTTTAATTTGTCCTTAAACTTTTCATTCATACCTGGCTTTTTATCTCTTACCTGCACTGAGGTACCACCTCTAATCTTCCTGACCCTGTTCACTCAACTGCTCTAGGTTCTTTTCCATCTCAGGATGGCTGAGCCTTGAGAGAACTTCTTATGTTATGCTGAAAGGGCTTTAGTCACTTACTTAATCTAATATGTCCTACCAAGAAGTTTATCTCTTTGAATCCTTCTTAGTCTTAAGAATCTGGTTTCCTGTCAGCAAAAATTATTTTCCACCTTCCTCAAAACATAAAGATATATGTTTTCCAACATGTCTCTGAATCTTCTGTACTGGGGTCTAAAACAGATAAGAGAAAATGAAGACAGAGTAAGGTTGTTGGACTGATTTTTCAAGCTCTGTTGATCTTCTCAAGTAAAGTCATGTGGCCATTGTGCCTCTAGTTGTTACTTCTCTTCCTTCTTTAGACACAGATTGTTTGCTATTAGGGTAAAATATTTAAAATAGATCTTTAAGTTCTTCAAACTCTTGTTATCTTTTAACCTTCCTAATAATCTAAGGAGTGTTGACAAATAGTTCTGGGCCTAAAGTCCTACTAAATATTTTATGCAAATAACAAAACTCGATATTGTTCAGTTGTATGTATACCTTTGCTTGAACATCACTCCAATAGCATCTTCAGTGTCCATAATGAAGAGTCATACTATTATTTAGTTTCAGGACTTAAAACCATCTGAGAAGTGTCTAATTTCACAAAAATAAATCTGTTTTAATGAGAGAAAAGCTATTATAATTCCAACCCACTTCCTGCAGGTCAGGTAAAACTCAGAGAGAAGAAGCATAATGGAAAGTGGTGAGGTCGAGGACACACAACAGGTAACAGGCAATCACTATTTGGTAAAAGGAATTGTGGAAACATTGCCAGTAATTTTACTTATGCCACATTCCACTGGTGATAATGTAGTTCCTGCTGCATTGAGATTAAATGGACATTTGATCCTAAGAAAATAAAGAACCGGAGGGTGAAATGGTCATTTGATCCTAAGAAAATAAAGAAATAGGAGGCTCGGCACTGCCTCCTTTGTCCATGAGTCACTAGTGCAGGGACTGCAAACTCCAACGACTATAGAACTTGGGCATGGAACATATACGAACAAACCCAGCCCAGGTATATGAGAAGCAGTAACATGATCACGTTGCAAAATGATAACTATCATAAACAGAGCAGGAGTGGTGAGGACTGTGGCAGAGTGAAGCGCCTGGCAGCTCCTTCTTAGGTGGTAGCAGATATACAGCTCCAGCTCAGTGCCTTGGAGAAATGTAGGTCCAGTTGTGTTCAATAGTCTGACTGGTCAAGAGAAGCTAAAAGTAGGATTTTTTGAGATCTCCCGGCTTTATAGCATTCGGCAAAAAAATTTTTTAAACAATTAAATCACTCTATAGGCAGATAGTATGAGGGCCAAACAAAACATGTGTTCACATTTGATTCTGAAACTGTGTTTCACAGTGAATCAAGAAGATCCAGTGAACTCAAACAAATAATTAGGGGTATATCTGAGAGGAAATTTACTTTTTCTAGCAGCAATAAAAACACTTAATAATTAGGCAGAGATGTGAAATGTAAAGGGCAATTTTCATGTTTCTTTTGCTAATCTTGCCAAGATAGTTTATGGCAATCTTAATAAAGCCAATCTCCTTTCCTTTGGCCATTTGATTGCCTTTGAAGTTAAACACATTGGATACTTTCCATTTACCTATCCAGTTCCCTCTCTACCCTCTTTGTCTCCCAGGAAACTGGCCAGTGTAGATTGCATTAAAGGGCTACTTTAATTCTGGTTTTCATTGGGTTTGGTCCCTCTGAGGCAAGGTCAGGAGTTTGGACAGTAGGAATTGATATCAAGGTCTTTATTTGCCCTTCTTTTGCCCTGCTGGCTTACTAACTGGTTGGTTCCTTTCTTCCAGTCTGGAGGCTTTCTTTATACAGTTCCTTCATGCCCTTTGTGTGTGTTCCTTGAAATAACACCTCTTCTTAACCCTACAAGCCAAAGGTGCTAAAAATTCCTCACTGCTATCAGCCCCAGAAGACCACACTATTACTTGTTCCCTTCCATAAAACCTGCCTTTAGGCTTCAATTATCCAGCTTAACTGTGCTTTCCATTTCCTGCTGGGAGCCTCCCTTAAGATGCCATTTCCAAAGACACAATGATTTCCCAGGGTTGGGCTCTTCACTGGGCAAAATTTCTCATCAAGTCCTTTCATTCTTATTCTTCTGGGTCCTTTGGAAAAGCAAAGCTATTCGGCAGGAAGTATCAAGAGCCTCAAGAATGTATCTAATCTTTGACCCAGTAACCTTCACCTTGAATTTTCCTAAGAAAAGAATCTTTAAATATTTAATAATTTAAATAAATATTTATGCAAATATGTTTATTATTAAAATGGTCAAAAACCGTAAACGACTTACATCCCATCCTAAGGGTATGCCAGGTATCTTTTGCTTGCCCCACCAGCTTTCCACTCCACTATGTTGTCTGCCATAAGGGGCCAGCCTGCCTGGACCCTGGCTATGGCTCCACTATCCTCTTCTATCCTTCTATCCTAAGGGATAGGCTTCGCCCATGGTATGTCTTATAGGACACCGGAGAAGAGAAAAAGAATGAAGTGGGGGCAATTATTCCTCCTGTCCCTTCTATGCAGATGACCTCAGGCTGGCTGTGACTCTTGAATGGAGGTAACAGAACTTGTCACGTGATATGCACACACTCAATACCTCTGGGGTTTAGTAATGCACCCTTCTTTTACTCTTTGAATCCTAAGGATAGTGATGCATCTCCTCACTGTTTCTAACTCAAGAATACAGCATTATCACTGACACTCTATCCCCATGTTTATAAATAGTCCCTTTATTAACAAATTCTCCTCAAATTATCCAGTTTGAGTAAGCTATCTGTTTCCCTGCCAAGAATCTGGTGGAATCAAGGAGCATATTTAAGTAAACTGAATAACAAACTCACTAGGGAATAATATATAACATAGAAAGATATTCATGAAGAATGCATATTAAAAACAAAAATGGTAGATCCAGTATGAACAAAGCCACATAAAAAAGCAAATAAAATTCACCATGAAAATGCAATATATTCTTCAAATTTTCTAAAATAAAAACATGCTACTTTTTTAATGAAATTTTTTTTACAGATTACTAAAAATGAAAGATATTGTAGATTATGCCAAAAGAAATTCTGAAAGATTTTGTAGAAGTGGCATTAGAAACGATTCTCAACAATCAAGTTAAGGTCTCTTTCATGTCTTAGAGAAAGGATGGGTAATAGCATAAGATGAACCATAGAAAGTTTTAATAAAATAAAAAGTTTAGATTCGTATTTCAGAAGGAAAACTCCTATGGCATTGTGGGGATGAGAAGGCTGGGTGTTCAAGAGAAGGATTAGAAAAGCCTGAGCTGAGGCAGCAGTAAAAGCATTTAATAGGAAGGAAAAGATTATGGACATTTCACTAAAGTGAGATTAATATAATTTGTTAACTAATGAAAGACAGGTGTTATGTAGCATACATCTCTGAGAGAGAATAATAATACCTAGGGTACACTAAAAAACTTGATAATCTTCTCATTAATTTAGCTTGAAAAGGGTTCACATGGCCAAAAATATCATTTGCATTTTTTGTTGTTATTGTATATTATACTGAAATGTGCATCTTTATAAACAATTTTCCTATATTTCTGCATATTTACAGGACTAACTTCCCAGACATGAAATTAGTGTTGCACATATATCTATTGTAAACTAAATATTTTCTTATTGATTTGTATGAACACATGCTATGGTGTATGTTTTTTACCCTTTTATAAAGTAAGTATAAACACTTAGGTTTTAAAGAAATCATCATCAAATTTGTTGATTTGCTCTTTTGAAATTGGATAAATAATCTTTACAGTTTAGAAAGAAATTTTATTGTCAATATCAGAAAAGAAAAGAAATATATAGTCTTGTAGTTTTACACTAAGCCCTTTAATCCATCCTGAATTTATTCTGGTATAAAGTAAGTTTCTAAATTAATATTGTTTTTTCCCAAATAGCAAAAATGATCCTGATACCATTTATTAAATTATTTATTCCTTCTCCATCAATTTTCAAAGGATATTTTGCATTGTATTAAGTTTTTATTGATGTTAAGGTCTACTTCTGACCTATCCTATTTACCAACTCAGTCACCTTTTTTTATTATTACATATTATTTCCAAATCAGATTAATTAATATCTTTGAGAAAATGATAGGATCTATCACTTTACACATAGCAAATGTTCAATAAATATTTACATATTTATTAAATGAATGTTGAAATTGAATATCCTGTGCCTAATTTACAAAGAATTTCCTTACTATGTGAAAAGGTCACATTCTTCAAGGTGAAGCATGAAGTAATTCTGAAATTGGAGAAGGGGGACAAGAATGGAAGCATTCCAAGTATAAAAATGCCATGTGAATCTGATTAGAATAATTTAAATTTTGTAGTGACTTCATTCTCCAGAGGCTATGTGATCATGAGAAAACGCTGAGAGAGAAAATGTTAGTAGTGGGCTTACTCTGAGTTATTGAAGTTCAGAAAGGCCTTTAGCTGTGTAATGACGTGCAAATCAGTCCACATACCATCAAGGCTCAACAGATGAACAATGTCAGTGGTGACATGTTGTCTTTTTAATATCTGCTGATACCTTTATTTGGGAAAAACAGCTGTGGATCCTTAACATTGCTATACATTTAGAGTACTGAGCAATAAAGCAGTAACATTTAAAATAACTACATATACATATTACCCTCCTGACCACATGTAAGTTTAAACATGTTGGATTTTAAATAAAAGGCCGTATTAAGTATATTGCCCCTGTCATGTACAAATGAATGAAGCTTTCATATAGTCTTATGTCAAACTGCACAAGGATGACTTCAGGCTGAAAGACTGCAGAACAATTTTGTTTGATTAAGGAGACTTAAAACAAGACCATCATATGGGGCGCTTGGGTGGCTCAGTCGGTTAAACGTCCAACTTCGGCTCAGGTCATGATCTCATGGTTTGTGAGTTCGAGCCCCGCATCGGGCTCTGTGCTGACAGCTTGGAGCCTGGAGCCTGCTTCAGATTCTGTGTCTCCCTCTCTGGCCCTTCCCCTCTCGAGCTCTGTCTCTCTATTTCTCTCTCTCTCTCAAAAATAAATAAACATTAAAAAAATTTAAAAAAAAACTAGACCATCGTAAAGAATGCTAGGAATACAGGTGTCTATATAAAAACATGCTCACTACATCCACTGATGTACGTAAAGAATTGTATAGTTACCAGAAAAGAGTTATGTATTCAGCAAAATCAAAATTTTGGGTGATATTTTTACGATAAGATCCAAGTCTTAAAATAAGTATGTGTGTATTTTCAATGTTGTTTATATTGTGAAGTTTAAATAATCTAAATTGCTACTGCAAAAACCCTTGAGATAATATATGGTGAATTCTAACATGTTTCATTCGTGACCTTTCCTTTGATTCTCATAATAATCTTATTTGGCAGGTGTGTGTGTGTGTGTGTGTGTGTGTGTGTGTGTGTGTGTGTGGTGTGCGTGCGCGCTATATAAACTTGAGTATTTTTAGTTTCACTGCAAAAATGAATGGAAAATACAGAGAGTTCCCATATGCCTCCTAGCTCCCTGATACACACAGCCTTCCCCACTGTCAAAATCCCGTATCACAGCGGTACACTTGAAACAATGGCTGAACTATACTGACACATCATTATCACCCAAAGTCCATAGTTAACATTAGGATTCACTCTTGATGTTGTATATTCTACAGGTTTTGACAAACGTACTATGACATATATCCACCATTGTAGTATTATATGGAATAGGTTCACTGCCATAAAAATACCCTGTGTGCCATCGATTTATCCGTCCCTTCCCCCTTACCCTAGCAACCATCTTTCTACTATTTCTACACTTTTGCCTTTCCAGAATGTCATATAGTTAAAAGTCAGACATTATGTAGACTTTTCACATTGGCTTACTTTATTTAGCAATATGCCTTTAAGGTTCCTTCATATCTTTTCATGGCTTGATAGCTCATTTCTTTTTAGCACTGAATAATATTCTGTTGTTTGGATATAACCACAGTTTATTTATCCATTCACCTATGGAAGAGCATCTTGATTGCTTGCAAGTTTAGGCTATTATGAATAGAACTGCAATATACTTCCATGTGCAGGTTTTTGTGTAGACATAAATTTTCAACTTCTTTGGGTAAATACCAAGGAGTGCAATTGCTGAATTATATGGTAAGAGGTGCCTTAGTTTTGTAAGAAATCATGAAACTCTCTCAAAGTGGCTCTACCCTTTTGCATGTCATGCCAACAACGAATGAGGGTTCCTGTTGCCCCATATCTTTGCCAGTTGTCAGTGTTCTGGATTTTAGACATTCCACTAGAAGTACAGTGGGGTCTTACTGTTTTAATTTGCAATTCTTGTAGTTATCTTAATTTCGTTGTGCATAAGTGAATAAATCAAGGCTCAGAGAAGGTAAATTAATTAATTAATTGCTCATGGTTCCACAGCTATTAAGTAACAGATTCAAATTTAGATTTTTCAGACCTCAAAGCTCCTGTACTTTTTCTTCTGTGGGTTGCCTTATAGCTAGACAAGAATAAAATTCAAATTCATACATGGAGGAGTCCAGAGAGTGGTTTTTCAGGCTCATTTATTATTTTTCTTAGTTTAGGTTCCTCCAGAAGAGGACCCTGAGACAAGGAAATACTAGGGAACAGTGGAGAAATGAGGGAGGAAAAAGTGGGCAATGAAGAATATGTCTGAATACAGTTATCTCTGTGGACATCTGTGGCTTACTTCTATAGGGGAACCTGGGAAAATGGTGCTCAATATTGCTCAGAATGTGGTGTGTGATGGTACCAATGTCTGCACCTTCCCAGACTGCTCCAGGATAAAACACGTATAAAAAATAAAAGATTGTATTGAGGAACTTTTATAAAAATTTGACATTTGGGTGGCATCCATTTTTCTAGTAATTCATTATGTTTTATTGTTTAAAGTACTAATCAATAATGGATTGAAAATTTCAAAACTGGTCCAAAACTAGTGTGAGAAGCACTAGTATAGAACACAAGTCCCAAAGTGATTCCATACAAAGAGCAAGGAAGCTAGAATATTTATTTCTCCATTCCTATTAGGTCAGTCCTTGGTTGAGACAGGGGCCATGAGTGTTCAGTCCGCAGCACTTCTGGCCATGTGGAATGAAGTAGTGGGGCTGGAAGGACACAGAAAGGTCAACAATAGGATCTGCTATAGACTTGACCAATAAAGAATTTCACACAGCTCAAAAATTACTTCAAACGTCATCATATCTCTATAACGATTCTGAGGAGTTAAAGGCTGAATAAGCATTAGTTTGCTGCATATGCTAAAGAAAGATAACAGAAAGCTAGGATTAGACTGTGCACATATAAAATGTTTCATTCACAAGTACTCATGAAGATAACTAATACCACTAACCAAAGCATTAGTTAGTAGGCAAGGTAGTTAAATTAAAGCTTCATCATTACCCAAAATCCATCTGTAATGCAAAGCAGTTGCCTGTGGAAGCCAGGATATGTGAGTGATGAGCGTTTGTCACTTTACAGGGCTCCCTTCATCAACCTAAGGCGGCTTCATGTCATTTTGATGGGAAATGGTATTATATTTTCCACTGAGGAAGCCAAAGGCCAAATATCCTCCCCACTGCCCTCTACCCTCAGAAGGCCAGGGGACTGGCATGTGACTAAAATTCTGAAAATTAGACATTCCCAACCAGGATTCTGAATGTGCAAGTTGTATAAAGATGAAGGACTGCTTAGAAAAGCATTCTTGTTTGCTGGACCCTTACTGCCATTGCTTATGCCTCCCTTGGTTTTTGACCTTGTTCAGTCCTGGTCAGTCAGCCTCCTGCTGATTCTGTGAGCTCTCAAATTCCTTCCAATAACTTCCCTTTTCACTTATGGCAGTCACAGTCTGAGTCTGTTACTTGAAACAAAAAGTAATCACTGATATGAGGTGGTGGACAAGACCCAGGGCTCTGATTATGTCTGCTCAATAATTCTCTTCAAGAAGGTCGGTCTCCTCACAATATGGTTCTTGGTTTCCACATTTATAAGATAGGATTCATTCAGCACTGTGCTTTATGGAAAATTAGTCTGTGAAATGTTCTCTGAATAAAGGGTTCTTCTTTTGAATAATCCAGTTGCATTTTAGCCTGTATAAGTTCCCAGAAAATCCTCGCGTAAAGGATTTAACTTTAACTCAGCATTTCCCAAACTTAGTCATGTAAGTCTGTTTCTGAAAACACTAACATCTCATAGAGTTAATCATCCATAGAATACCTTGAGAAGAGTCATTGGCGCCAGAAATTCTTGTGTCTTTGGCTTTGCCTCTGACACTGGAGTTTGTCTATAAGCACACGTGAGGCCTTTGAGGAGTTTCTGTATTAATGCATTATGGCAGAGGTTCTTAAACCTCATTGCATGAAGAATCATTTGAGGATCTCATAATAATAAATACTGCTGGATACCACACCAGATCTGTGAATTCAGAATCTCCTGGAATAGAACTAAGGAGTCACTTGGTAGGTAATCATGTTGTAGGCAGTCTTCAGTTCTCAGTATGAGTAACACTACCTTATGGAATATTTCAGTGAAAACTGTCTTGCAGTACATCATTGGAAGACACTAGAAGACATGGTTACAACAATACATCCCACTTACTGGATCATTCATCATCTCCTAAGAGCTGTAGATGAAGCAAGCTCATAGATAACTTGTGAACTTCTGCTTAAAACATACTGAACATCTGATCCTAACTTCAGAAAGATATAATATTAAAATATGTATATGGTTTAACTGTAACCATGAGGTCAATAACTTGGACAAAATCTAGTCAAAGGTGGAACACATGACAAAAGAAGCAGTCTCTCCTAAGTCTCTCACTGTTGCTATCCATCCATAGCCTATTCATTGCTAGAAATCAAAGGAGCAGGGAAGAAACTGAATTCATCTAATTTTATGACTTTTAGCAACTAAAAGAATCTGATGATAGGAAGACTGGAATGAATAGCTAAAATGATATTTTTAGACTATCTGTGAATTTCATTTGCTCTCATTACCACAAATGATGAAAAATTAGCCGTCATAAATTTCAAAGCAAGACAGCAGAACATGCTAGAAACAGGAATTAATCAACTGACTGTCTTCTGGAAATTTTTTTTCCTCTGTTAGAAGCCTTCAGGTAACATGATAAAGGTAACAATACTCTACTTCTTCACAGTATCTTGTATATTTTATTATAGAAAAAAAAGGATTAAGTTGTGGTTGACCAATGGTACTTATTGGAAATAAGCAAAATTTGTGCCTGGGCCCTAATTATTCTTATTGAAAGAAAACCCTACAAATGATTTGCAGGACTCAGGAGAATTCACTTATATATGTATAGCCCAGAATGTACATTTAACTTGTTTGTAAATAACCTGCTAGGATCCCGATCTCAGCTGGGATACTGTTTTATTTTATTTTGATAACCAGAATTATAACCTCTTTACAAATAGGAAGTGTTGATAAATGGCACTGATATTACTCTTCAACAACTCCATAAAACTGACATCCTGATATATATTTGCATGGGTTTCATATAACAAAACATGGAAGTCTTTCTTTTTAAATGACTTCAAATCTCCTGCAACAAATTTACAAACTTTATTTTGTTCCTCTTGCTACACAGTTCTTTTGGCCTAGCATATAAAATATCTAGACATCTAACAATACCGGCAGTCCCTGACTTAACGATGGTTTGACTTAAAATTTTCTGGCCTTACAATAGTGCAAAAGTGATATGAGTTCAGTAGAAACCATATTCAGATCTTTTCCCAGGCTAGTGACATGTGGTAGGATACCTACCTCTCATGCCGGCAGCACCAGCGGGCTGCTGTTCCCAGTCAGCCACACAACCACAACGGTAAACAGCCAATATACCTACCACCATTCTGTACCCATATGACCATTCTTCTCACTCTCAATACAGTATTCAATAGGTTGGATGAGATGATCCACACTTTATTATAAAACAGGCTTTGTGTCACATGGTATCGCACAACTGCAGGCGAATGTACAAGTTCTGAGCCTGTTTAATTAAGGTAGGCTAGGCCAAGCTGTGACATTCAGGTTAGGTGTATTGATGCATTTCCAACTCACAGTAGTTTCAACTTATTATGGATTTATGAGCATGTAACCCCACCATACATTAAAGAAGATATAGAGAGAGAGTTAAAACTTAGTGCATACCTCTTTAATGTCACAAAACTATACCCATTATTTACATGCATTTATATTTCATTTAATATTCTAATTTCCATTTACATTTCCAACACGAAGAATTAGATTATTAAAATGTCATATAACGCTGATGTGATAGTCACTTTACAGTGCAGAGTGCACCTATACACACTTCCTTACAGGGGTTATGAACTGACTTTTTCTCGTCATTGTAGCACTACACGGTCTCAATGGTGGCTACATTCCTTGGGACTGTGAAATACTCTCTGGAAAATACACATGCTCCCCCACTGAAGAATGATTCATGGGAGTTAGAATATGCTCCTTTTATGTTCAAATTTAACGTCTTCACACCATCCCAGCCAGTTTCCAGGCCTTTCCTTTAAGATCACCTAAAGCAAAACCAGAGCTGTTCAAACTTGTAACTAAAGAAAGAAAATAAGTTATGAAGCTGGGCTAGATTTAATTCTATCTATTTAGAGTACATTGCCTACGGTGAATTGTGTTTACAAGGATTTTTTTTTCAGGTTTGGATCATTCATTCATTCGGTCTCTCAAAAGAACCCTTTTTGTACATCTAGGGCAATTTTAATTTTCCAGCTGGGTTCTGGGTTTGCTTAGCTAATTCTGTGGGTCCCAATGTACAGTCCACACCTGAAAAGGGGGAGTTTTCAATGCTGTGGCTTATTAACCAGGTACTTTCCATTCACTCGGTTAACAATTAGAAAACAGAAAAAAAAGAGAGAAAGAAAGCAAGCCTCCTACTTGTTTTTTTACTCCAAATATGGAGATGGAAACTATTAAACAAATAAGAAGGAGGGGAAACTCCCACATATTTCACCTTGACCTGGCTAGACTGGTCTGATGTCTGTACGAGGCGGGTGCTCTATGAAAGACGTCGCGCAGGCTGCTAGTGGAAAAATGAGAGGTCAGACTTTACCACAGGGAACCACTCCTGCCCCTAGAGGAAAAAGAAAACCATCACTCTGTGTCTCAGAATGCGAACAGTGCCTTGTTTTCAATCCGGGGGGACTGGGTTCCCTCCCTCGGTCTAGAGTGGTAGTGACAAGATCCGAGGAGGCGCGCGGCTTCTCTGACAGTTGCCCAGCTTAATACACGCTCCCTTTTTGCACCTAAATTTCTGAACTTCAAGCAGGCAGAAATGCCCTCTCTCACCATCTCCTTAGCTTCTCTCTCCTGCTTCGTTCGCCGCACTTCATAACTTCTTTGTTCCGTTTATTTGAAAGGTGACGCTTAAGGTCAAAAGACTCACTGTAACTAGCAAAAACCCAGAGCCACCACCAGACCCTGGGAAGAGCAAGGCTGGACAGCTAAGGACTGAGGCTCCGCGAGAAGGAGCGAGAAATTTCAGCTAGCAGCTCCGGGTACAGCCTCTGCGGACTGGCCCAATTCGAAGTGTTGGGAAGATGCCGGATGGTCTTGGGGTGGGGTGAATAGTGAGCTCCTAAATCTGCAAGCGAAGTTGTCAGTGCGCACCCGCGGAACAGAGGGTGTTGGGGGCGGGGAGAGGCCCCTGTGTTCCACTTGGTACGCTGCAGCTGCCGGGCAGTGAGTATTTCGGAACAAAGAAGCGCAGAGTGCCCGGGTGAGAGGCTGGGATCTGCGCGCAGCTGCCATTAGTACTTATCAAGTCTCCACGCCGGCTAGGGGAGCGTTGGGGTGTAGGCATTCGGCGAGGAGGGGGAGAGGAAACAGGGCGAGCGATTCCCGTTGCGCAGCTACGCATCAGGAGCTCTGGTGAACGATGGGAATGGCAACTATCAGAGCCAAGGGGGAGAAAAAGAGCTGGAGTGAGCAAAACAAAGAGCGAGTGTGGGCCGCGGTGACTTCATGCCTCACCAATGTCCCGCCCACGCTGCTCGGAGCTGTTGCTGCTGCTGCCGCCGGAGCCGCCGCTGCGCCTGCAGGCGGCCGGGGCGAGGCGCCGGGTAGCGTGGGGCGGTTTCCTAGCAACTCGCGGCCCCGAGCGCGCCCAGCTATCAGCACTTCGGGAGCCCCCCCAACCCGGGGGCCGGAGCGGGACCACTGCTCCCCCGCCCCTCGCCAGCCTCGCTTCCCTCGCCTGCTCGCGGGGTGTACCCCGGAGTGCGCCAGCTGCCCGGGTTCTGGACGGTGGGACGCCTGAACCGCACACCGGGGCCAGAAGGACGAGGGTACGAAGCTCCCGCCCCGCAAGGCTAGGCTACTGCACCCTCGCGGAACCTCCTCTCCTGTGCTAGAGGCCGTGCGCTCCACTCCCAGCGAAGCGGGGAGCTGCTATGCCTCGCTCTGTGTCCGCGGGCGCCGGCGGGGGCTTCTAGGGTGCTGCCGGAGCCGGCTCCCCCAGCTACTGGCACCCCGAGCTTCCTCCCTCGCCAGCCCGGACGCTGCCGTTCTGACTTTGCCCGCCGCTCAGCTGACGAGGCTGCAAAGCTGTAACTAAGTGGAGTTGGCCTCCCTGCCCACCTGTGGAAGAAGCTCGCGCTGATTGATGCGCCATCGACTTTTTTCCCCCTCGGCCTCGCCGGCGTCCCCTCCCACAGATGCAGCATCACCCAGTGATAGTACTTTAGGCTGGTTTTTCCCCCCCGGCTTCGGGCTTTGTTTGGGTTTGATTCTGTTTGGCTGTTCACTAAGCTGATTTATGCAGCAGAAGCCCCATCGGCTGGAGAGAAACAAAAGCTCTTTTCTTTGTCCCAGAGCGGGCTGCGGAGCCTTCGCTCGCGTCGCCGCCCCGGGCCACTGACCGTCAGAGGAGGTGCTTCTCGCGGAGATCGCGGGACCGCGGAGCAGAGCTGGCAGGGCCGGGGGGGCCCTGAAATGCCAAGCGGTGCCGGGGCCAGCATACCTGCACCGCTTGCTACGAGCCGCGGGGTCCGCCTGCTGGGCCTTCGGGAAACGTCTTAGCGACACTTGGCCGGCGGGCCCCGAGGTGCGCCCGTGAGTCGCCAGCGCGCATCCGGATAGCAGCCAGGCGGCGGGCGCTGTGCGGGCTGCTTTGCATTATGTGCCGCTCCGCCCTGGCTTTCTTTACTGCCGCATTTGTCTGCCTGCAAAACTGCCGGCCAGGTCCTGCCCCATTCCTTCGGGCGGCCTGGGTGTTTTTAGTTGTTCTTGGACTGGGCCAGAGTGGTAAGTTGTTTTGTTTTCTTTTGTTTTCTTCTCTTTCCCAAAGGTCTTGGGCTGTGACGAAGCATATCCCGGCCAGGTAAGTGGCCCAGTGTCAGCCTCCTTGCCCTAAGAACTTCAGAAGGGCGGGTGTGTGGCAGCGTCCTCCCTTCAGGCGGCCTGAGGGAGGCCAGGTGTGAAGTGTTTCCGCCCCGGAGTGACAGCAATAACTAATTACACGAGGAGACTCTGTGTGTTGCTCCGGGTTTGGGGCGAGCAGTAATAGAATGTAAGTTTGGACGAGTGGAAGGCCATATTTACATAAGTCACTTTAGGGGTTCTGCTCCATCCTTGAAGGCATTCTTCTTTAAGTCATCTTTGAAGATGCCCCCCATATTTCTGCATGTGGATCCACTAACCACTAACTTGCATTTGATTCAAGGCTGAGGATACATTGGTATAATGGGAGTGAGTTTTCTGGTTTTGAGTCCATGAGAAGATGGCTGCATACAAGTTGCTTCTATCATAGTGCTCAGCCTGAATGAATTAAATACACTACCAATATTCTTTAAGTCACCATTTTTTTTTCAGCTTAAACAAACAAACAAAAAAAGTCCTAGCTGGTTGATCCCTCAGTGAGATCAGCCCCTGAGACTGAAACACAGAGACAGAAATTTAAACCAGGATTGACACCATTTAATCCAGGCAAGCCACCTCTATCAGAATTGTCTTGATTTGGAAAGGATACTTCTTTATAAAGTATATTGTCCTTATTTTACAAGTGAGGACAGTACCTCCCTCCCTAAATCACAAGGAATGCTCAAGTCGAATAGTGTATGAAAAGGTGTGGCACTTTTGAATTACATGCAAATTTAAGGTGGCTGTACTGTATTGTTGGCAAACAGTAAAACATACAGTAAGTAATAGTGCTAATCATCAATTTGGGATGAGTTCTTCTTGGTTTTAAATATAGGCCAAACACTTTTGGTCATCAAGCCTTTAAATTCTGTTAGAGCCTTTCTCTGACCTCTGCTGTTGAAGTAGGGTTGTAATTGTTTTGTAGACTAAAATTTTCTTTTATACTTTGAATTGATGTGCCATGTTTCCACCTGAAGCTTATAAAAACGATCAAGTCATAATCTCTTACGTTAGAGTTTATAATGGAAACATCCAGCTAGTTTCACTCATTTGTTGCACATATCATTGTCCAATATTTGTTTCAAAAAGAGATTTACCCAGTTATGTGAATGAGAGTAATTAGAGTAAATTTTTATCTTGTAGTTATATTTTGGTTTATATGTTTATTTCAAAATAAGTGAAATTTAAAGCAAAGGAAATAGTAACATTGTCAATTATGTCTTCAGTGGAACATCCATTAACTGCAACAGATTTTCCACCAAGTATAATTCCATCTTCTGTTAATAAGTGACAAAGTATTTTTCTAGATGTAGTAAACACACACACACACACACACACACACACACACACACACACACACTCAATAGTAAAATGACCAAGACTGTGTCAACAGAGTATATTTTGTCCCAAATATATTGACAAAGAAAAAAGTGCTACTTGCCTCTAGTCTTTACTACTAATAACAATAGTTTAAAAATATTCATGGGCGCCTGGGTAGCTCAGTCGGCTAAGTGTCCGACTTCGACTCAGGTCATGATCTCATGGTTCCTGGGTTCGAGCCTCACATCTGCCTCTGTGCTGACAGCTCAAAGCCTGGAGTTTTCTTCAGATTCTTTGTCCCTCTCTCTCTCTGCTCTTCCCTCGCTTGCACTCTGTCTCTGTCTCTCAAAAATGAATAAACATTAACTTTTTTTTCATGTGCTTGTAAAGATCAGTCAAGTTCTCATGTAATAGCATTGTATTTTCATCCAGTGACTATAACTGGTTTGAAGCAAATGCTATGAATGGGCTCCCTTGCACCTGCAGTTGTGAAAAGGGAATGCTTATCTGAAATCAGAACAAGACATCCTTTTCCCAGTCTCTGTCAATATACAAAGGTTTCTGATGTATACTGGTTGGCATTGCAGTTAAAATCATGCAAAAAATTTAAATTATAGCCAGTACAACTCAGAAAATTAGAGATCAGCATAAACTGTTGTACTTCCATGATAGAGATACAAGTCTCAAATTATATGTCTTCACAGTGCAAATTAGATGCTTAAAGCAGAACAGAAATTTAGGTATCAGTTACAAAAGAAATCTTGTTCCCTTGTTCAGTAGTTTACACCAAGGAAATGTTTAGGTCAATAAAGGCATACGCTAGGAACCATAAACTGCACAACAACATAACTTTGGGTTTAATTTTTGAAGTAGGGTTTATAGGCCCCAAATACATAGTGGACTTTTAATAATGACTATATGGTGAGCAAGGGGATGTTGTTAATAAAACCTGAGCATTTTTCTAATCTACAAAAATGTTTTTCAACTTTCCCTGGTGGAAATCACCGACAACTGGAGAAACAATAATAGAATAAAATGGTTAATGAGTAACTGGAAAACACTAAAGAATACTTAGTAGTTAATATTTGAAGAGTTAATGTAGCAACACTGTTGTTTCTACATTTGCTCACTTTGCAAGGTTAAAAATCTATTTTGCCTAAATTTTTATATGGCAATATGAGTGACAAATTTCAGAAAGTATTTTCTTTAAAAAAAAAAAAAGGTGTTAACTGTTATTGCAATGAAATTTTACCTTCGGTGCATAATCAACTATTCTTTTAAATAACAATCAACTGGATTCGCATTATTTTGTAACTGTAATATTATTTTACTTAGAACATATTTCATATCACAGGTGTTCTTAAATTTCTTTACGCTTACCTGAAGTAAGAGGATATTTAAGATTGTTGCACTATATGCTACTTTGGATGTAAATTTAACAAAATAAAACATAAAAAATAAAATTAAAATAAATAAAATAAAATAGGAACAAAAAGAGAGAATCAAGGCTTCATTTTTAAAAGTCTAGTCTTCCAAATTATTTGCACAATAAACATCCAAATTAATTCTATCTTAATGCAACTAAGACACTTTCTGAGAAAAAAAAAAGCTTGTGCTGTCTATGAAAAGTTTTTATGCTGTATAAGAAACAAACAAAAAACTGATTATGACTTGGGAAAATTCCTGTGCCCCCAAATAGCTCCATCACCTGTTAACAAATGATTTAAAATTTCACCATTGTAATGGATTTCTTTGGATTAAGTGCAGTACTGACAGTAGGTTTCTTTTCATTTCACACTTCATATTTGGAAATTTTCAAACACATACAAAAGCAGAGAGAATGGTATAAGGAATGCCCATATGCCTATCACCAGGCTTCATCAACTATCAACTCAGGGCCAGCTTCCTTCTTTCATCTCTTCTACTCAGTTCATCTCCTTCCCCCAATAAGATTATTTTGAAGCAAACTTCATATCATTTTATCCCAAAATATTTCAGTAAATCAAAGTACTACTGGAGGAGAAACACTATCATTTGTTTCACAGCATGATTTTTTTAGCTTAAATTTCGGGCTATAGAAATGTTTACTATGTTTAAGAGAAGAAATGCAGAAGTGAGGGAAGAAGCAAAGATAAAGAGAGTTTGAACCATTTACTTTTCAGTGAGTCTGTTATGGCTGCATTAAAAATAGTTCTCTTAAAACTATGCCTATGTAACAGCTTTTTGGTATGCATGTATATGAAAAAGAAAAAAAACAGCATGAGTACATCTACTTCCCCAGACAAACATCAATTATTTTATCACAGTGGAATCACAAGTGAGGAGTATTGCAGACAGAAAGAATGGACAACTCCTACAAGGATTTTTGCTATAAAGGAGAATGAGAAATAGAAGACAAGAGGTATTACAACACGTATGGATATGCACATGCAATGGTCCAGTAGAGAGGAGAAAAACTGTCAACTGAAGAGACAGGAGGAACAACCCTTAAAACTGAAACTCAAAACAAGTTATACCTGAACTTTCTTTTATATATATATAGAGTAAATATATATATATATATATATATATATATATATATATACACACACATATACACATACTGGACTAATGCAGTCTTGGGTCTTAAATACCACTTGTATGCTAACAATTGCAGTCCTGACCTCTTCCCTGATCTCCAGAGAACAGAGCAGACTGCCTCTTTGGCATATCCACTGTATGTTTAAAGGCAAAACCCTAATGTTTTCAAAACCAAATGTCCACTTTTCTCCCTCAAACTTGCTTCTTTAATACTCTTCCTCATCTCACTTTGTGATCAGCCATACTTCCAGTAGTCCAGGGTCACACTTTGGTGGCATCCTTGATTTCTGTTTCTCTCACATTCCACAAGTCAGTTTACCACCTCCACTGCCATGGAGTGGTCCACACCATTTTTTGCTTGAACTCTTGAATGGCTCTTAAACTGGCTTCTCTACCTCAAAGTGTAGCCAGGCTCACTTTTTAAAAATGTGCCTCGGGTTCTATCACTCCTCCCCTCAGAACTCTACATGTTTTTAATCTATCTCAAATTGAAGGCCACATCTTTATTTTACATGGCTTCCAAGATTCTGATGACTTCCTGACTTTACCTCCTAATCCTCTTTTCCTCTCTCACTTTGTTACAATAACGCTTGCTTGCTTCTTGCTATAGCTTGGATGTACCAAACATGATCCTACCTCCAATCCTGAACTCATTGTCCTGTGCCTGGAATGTGCTTCCATGAGATATATTTCTGATTCCCTCTCTCTCAGTTCTTTCAGATGTCTATTCAAATATCATCTTAAAAAGACCTTCCCTGCCCTCCTTATCAACACCATTTAGTTCCTTACCCTGCATCTTTTTTCTTTTATATATTTTAGCACCCTGATATATTATGTATTTGTTTGTTTTACTGTCTCCCTTTTCCCAACCTAGCAACTACATTAAAGCTTATGAGGAAGGTACTTTGTTCTTATTTTACTTATGGAAATGCCAGCTACGTACAGGGTGCTAGGTACATATTTGTTGAGTGAATGAAAGAATGAATAAGTAAATTCTTCTTAATTTTTTCATCAGATTGATTATCTTGTTCAGTCTAAGACAAGGCTTCATTTTTTTCCTATCAATCTCTAATCTTTGCAAAAAACAGATGAACTCAATAATCAAGTTCTACTACATTTACAAGACAATAACAGAATCTTCTTCCAGAAGAAAAATAAAGGTACTTCTATATTTAGTATAAACATGAAAAAATTGCCCAATGAGCCAATTTGGCTGTGATTTTTTTTGTGCGTGTCCATTCACATTTGATAAAGTTGACTTAATATTGTAACCTCTTTTTTTTTTTGTTTGAAGTATACCATATCTTCAAGTAGAACCATTTATATAGGACTCTAAAAAATAGGACTGACCATGTATAAAAAAATTATCTCAGAATAATTCTGCCAGCTAATAATTTTTTCCAATGTATGTTTAAGGTTTAAAGGTAAATTATTTATTCATGAACATATAAAACTGGTAAGCTAATTAAGCCTTGATTAGACTGAAAAAATTAGTTAATAATTTTAATGAATTATTAAGGGGAGTCAGGAGATATTTTAATGGATTATTTGGAAATTATTTTAATTTTAATAAAGTATTAATGGGAATCAGGAGATATTATTTAGGTGAATAAGGGATATATTTGAATAGGTTTTAATATAGGTAATAAGAAGATAAATATGATAATCAGTTTTCATTCCAGTTTGATTTTTTTATGAGGCATGAGAAATATCATGATATAGCAACACTATATTGCCTTTTCAATTTTCCTGTTCACCATTTTGAAAGAACCTTCCTCAAAGCAAATAAAGTATTTGAGATAACCCAGTCTTTGTTGTTCAACAGTTTAGAGCCTTTTCTGCCCACCTGTGAAATAGCTGGGTGTTAAATTCCTCATTTTGTTCATCAGCACCAGCTCCCCGAAGTCATTTTACTGTTCACTAGCTGGGTGTCAGAGGGTATCGTTTTGATCTCAGCTTCTTTAGATGTTAATAAATAGGAGCCAATCCTTGGACTATCAGTTTTTTTGAAAAGTAATAAACGTTTGCCTTGTTATGTAGCCCTTCTCTTGTTTGTACTTAATAAGTTCAGATGCTCAAAGTATCCCCCCTTGATAATACCTATTGTATAGCATTCTGTCATTTAAATGATGTCTTTGTGCTGGTTTCGTAAGTCTCATTGAGTAACTGGTATAAAAATGGTATTACTTATGATATTACTGAATCTTACTTTATCTGACCTAAGGAAATAGTCTGTTTACATGTTCCTCAAATAACCTAACAACATCCATAACCAACTGTGTACTGTATATGATTAGTCCTTCTTGGTACTCAAAATTAGTCCCTGATGCAGCCCAAGTCTATAAATTTAGAGTTTTGCCAGCATGAAAATGCTGAGCTCTATGTATCTTCTCTAATTATTGATGAAATATATTCTGTAAGCTGTATATTGATTATAAAAGAAGCCATAGGAAAAAATATCTTCTGATGATTCATTTTGCATTTTATTAAATTGAACAATTAAATACTGAGCTTAAGTAGGTGACCTAATCATTAATCTCTAAAAATGTCACTTTCCCAATTATATCCTAAAGAATTCATGTAAGTGTGGCTTCTATATGTAGTGGAAAGAACTCACATAATTTAACAAACTGTTGGGTAGCTCTTACTCTATATCATGCACTCATCTAAATGATTCACCATATTAATTTAATCGTCATATTAATACTATGAGAGAGGTAGAATTATTATCCTTGTTTTAGAAATGAGGAAACTGAAGCACAATGGAGATAAATAATTTGCTCCAAATCACGTAGCTAGTAAGTAGAAGAGATGAGATTTGAACTCTGTTATGTCGCCTCATACCTTTTTCAAAAGCTTCTGGATGTTGCTCTAAGTTATACATTCAGTGTGACTATCACATGAAAGAGGACTTTCACATACTCCTTCTATTGGGATTCCTGGGTCCTGCCCTGTAACAATGTTACTAGCACAGAGTAACTACAGATGAGAGGATACTGATTTGCGAACTGGGGCAGGGTCAAAGCGTACCTCCTGTGGAAGCCCCCAAACACTCTCAAGTTCTCTTAAATGTACCTTACAATGGTTAGTTTCTTATCATAGTGAGAATGAAGAGAAGAATGTGGCTTTATGAGAGTAACCTGGAATGTAACTCTGCCTTCTACAGGATCTCCAATGTGTTACAGATGTGCATGACTTGTGGTTATGAGAGAACGAAAAAGAGACTAATCTACTACATAGCTGGTTACCTGTTCAGCCAAAGTGTTCAAAGGGACAAAATCATGGTATATGAGTCAGACTGTTGATTATCATAGGGCTTTGACATTCCTAGCTGCTTGGAGCTACTCTATTATAGCTTGATGCTCTATATTGTTTAATATATTCATATTAATTTTTCTCCATGAATTTTTACTAAAGTAAGTAGGCCTTCAGCTGTTAAATATTTGCGATGATTAGCCATGTCTAGCAGTATTGGTTAATGAGAGGATTTCCAATATATACTAGGCTAAAGGTATATAATAATATGTTTTCTTCAGGCAGAAGTTTTTGCTGTTGTTTTGTTTTGTTTATTGCAGTTTTATGACTTTGACAATCAGCAGTTAGTTTTCATCCATATTTACGTCTATAGATTTTTGAAAGCTGTGACAGGTACATAGATAATGTACGTAGAGTGCTCGTTTAGTGAATCTTCATCCTCATGTGTTCTGGACAACCAAATACAGATACTCTGTAGGACATTCCTTATTCCTTTGACCGAGAAAGCTCTGTTGAGCCTGGTGTCGTTGCACACATCTGGAGTTCCCTTCTCCTTGATGGCAAATTTCCAGGCACTCTTTTGAGTGCCTGAGGGGCATGGTTCTTAAAAGCCCACTCCATGGATGCACTTGTGAATGCCCTTGGGGTATTCCCTGTGTATCATCTCATTAAGGGCAGAACAGCCCTTCTTCTTGTTACTCTTCTTTGAGGAAGCCATCCAAGGAGCACAAGGGACTGTATCTCTTCAGGCAGAAGTTTGATGAGATATCAAAGGCTACGCCTAAGCCACTAGGAAGACAGCAGACAGCAAAACAAAATCCCTGTCCTCATGATGCTTACATTCTAACTGATGAAGACAAATATATATGTATGCATGTGCTTATATGTATATATAAACATATATGTATGATTGATATGTTATATAGATCTCATTACATGACACACGTATTTTATCATACATGTATGTTATGATAATATGTTATGATATATATACGCACATGATAAAAAGAAGAAGAAAGAAAGCAGAGTGAGGAATTGTCCTGAGAGAGACCAGGACAGGCTACTATCATATATGAGAGTCACAGCAGGCCATTTTAATAAGATGACATTAAACTTATTATGTTTTCTTTGTACATCCACTTAAGGCATTTCACAATCTTTTCTATGGTTTAGCTCCTCTAAAAAGGGGGGGGGGAGACATCTTAGGATTTCCAAGTGGATAACAGCAATAGGAATTTTTTTCTCCTTTGATATTAAAGGTTATCTAAGTCTCACGTACAGCTATGAAGAAAAGTGTTGTAAGGTAGTGGAGGGGTGACAAGATGATAAATAAGTGGGTGAGACTAGTGAGATGCTTAAAGGAAAATGGTTTTTTTTTTTAACATCAACTCTTTGTTACAAACAACTCTTTTGTTTGTTTTTTAACATCAACTTGTTTGGTTAAAAACAAACAACTCTTTGTTTGTTTTTTAACATCAACTCTTTGTCCATAATGGTATCTCCAATCTATCCCCTCCTTTTAAGACAATGCCACTAGAGTGGAGAAAGCCTGAAATATCCTTCATTCTATGAGCTTCCTAATCAGTCTCCATCATTTCAAATCTTTGTCCACATTTTACCTTTCTACTCTGAATCTTTTATGGCTCCCACTGCCTTCAGGCTCTTCCATATGACAGACAAACCCTTTCCAGAGCATCCCATGCCTAACCCTCTGGATCCTTGTTCATGTCCCATTTGCACACCCACCTGGTACCTCCTTAGGAGAGAAACTGCCTGTTCGTTCTGTGTCTCCAATGCTTGGCACTCAGTAGGTCCTAATAAACTATTTGAAGTAAAGGACTCAATGAGGTGAGGACAATAGTGATTAGTTTAAATTGGGTATCTAAGCAAATAAGATTAGTTTAAAATTGGGTATCTGTATCTCTAATCCTCATTAGGATTTGAACTTTAGGAAATATAGTTTTCATTTAAAAGGGAGTTCTATTATAAAAGCTTTAATGCTGTAAAATACACTTGTGTCTGCTTTCTCAGTCCACTCCAGAAAGCAGTCTCTTGGTTTTATAGGCAAATCTTTAGCAAAGATCAAAATAGAGACTTGGTATTTTTTAACCTACTTTTTACAAAGTTGTTTTCCTTTTGAATTTCTGTGATAATTATTTTCACTGCTTATAATTAAGTCTAAAAAGTAATCTTGATCCTTTATCCTCAGAGTGTATTTTAAAACTGATTTCTATTTAGATTATACAAACTGGAATTTATAATCATTTAACCAAATACCAAAAAAGATTTGAAGGGGGACTATTCTAGTCCATTTAATCATTATTCATTCAGATTTTCTTAAAGCATCTACAACTTTGTGTCAGGTACAGTTCTGGGTTCTAAAGTTAAAATAATAACAATAGTTAACATTTGTGAAGTATTTTCTGTATGCCAGATACCCTTCTGTACATACAGAATAAAAATATATCCTTGGGGCACCTGGGTGACTCAGCTGGTTAAGTGTCCAACTCTTGATTTCGGCCTAAGTAATGATCCCATGGTTTGTGGGATCAAGCCCTGCTTTGGGCTCTGCACTGACAATGCAGAGTCTGCTTAGATTCTCTGGCTCCCCCTCTCTCTGCCTCCCCTCCCTCCTCTCAAAAATAAATAAACATAAAAAAAAAACACAACATATCCTTTAATGTCCACAGTCCTCTAAGGTATGTACACTGATCATTCCCATTTTATAGTTAAACAAATTAAAGAGATATTGAATAACTTCTTCAAGATCTCTTAATAATAAATAAGTAATGGAACCAGAATTCACACCTGAGTGGACTGACTCTATACTCTCGATCATCATTACAGACTA